>NW_011494677.1:6578403-6583043 GCF_000754665.1 Bison bison bison | reverse complement strand
CTTCTCAGTCATTTCCACATATACTGAATATTTCATATACTCCAACCATGGTGCTTGGCATTGGGGCTTCTGAGAGGAAGTGCTTCAGAAAGGTTAGTATCAAGAAATAGATAAAGATAATAAGTAATGCGATAAAGTGAATGGAGATCTTAAAGTGCTTTGAGTTGCTGGACTTAGGAACTCTGTGATCTTGGGGTCTTGGGCAGGTTACCTAACTTCTTTGTGCCTTGGTGTTTTCATCTGTAAAATTTGGCAAATAAAAACTGATAACCCATTGTCTGTTAAATAGCAAGACTTAATGAAAGGTCACTAATATCTTTCACCTAGAGAGGAAGAAAAAGTGGCAAATCAAAAAATAAATTAACCCATCAATAGCCATAAGATTTGCTTGACAGAGACCCTTGGTGATTCAGTTAAAGAATCCGCCTGCAATGCAGGTAGACCTGGGTTAGATCCCTGGGTCAGGAGGATCCCCTTGAAAAGGGAATGACTATTCCACTTCAGTATTCTTGCCTGAAGAATTCCATGGACAGAGGAGCCTGGTGGGCTACAGCCCATGGGGTCCCAAAGAGTCAGACACGACTGAGAAACTGACACTTTCACTTTTTCTACAGTCATAAGATTTGCTTGACAGCTGCCTTTCTCTCTTCCTGCCCTCTGCCCCTACTGTGGTCCTAGTACAGTTCTAGCATCACTGTCTTGGAGCTGAAACATAGCTTGCCACGAATTTGGGACAGCTTCTCCTTCTCACATTTAGAGAAGAGGAGACTAAGATGGATTGAAAGCAGTGACATAGCTAGTCCATGGCAAGTGAGGAACACGTAGGGTAATAAAGCTTCGGCTGCAGAGAGAGGTAGAAGGAAAGACATTCCCTGGGAAATATGTTAGCATTTCTCAGGAAGTAAGGGAGAAAATACTTAGGTATATGCTCATGTGGTTAGAAGAGAATGTGTTAGGGGTACCTAAGTGCTGCAGTCCATGGGGTCGCAAAGAGTTGCACGTGACTGGCCAACTGAACAACGACAACAAAGGTAATGCACGAGAAGATTCCCAAGAAGGATGTGATGCAGAAGGTTGCATCACACCACTCCCGAGTTACACTGTCTGAATGGCTTGGTGGAATTTTGCCATGTGGGTGACTGCCCCATTAATTAAATTATTCTAATGACTTCTCTTTTTTTGTTGTTTAGTTGCTAAGTCATGTCCAGCTCTTTGTGACCTCATGGACTGTAACCCGCCAGGCTCCTCTGTCTATGGGATTTCCCAGGCAAGAATACTGGAGTGGGTTGCCATTTCCTTCTCCAGGGGATCTTCCCGACGCAAAGATTAAACCTTCATCTCTTGCATTGCAGGTGGATAATTTACCACTGAGCCACAATTGGCTTCAACTATAGATCGATATCTACAATCTATACAGGCTGTATCTTTTAGCCCCACCTAGGTTTATATGGAATTAGAAACAGCAAAGATGGCTTCCCTCTTTTTGCAAATAGCATGAGTATTCTAGAAATTTCTTTCTCTGTGTATCTTGTTGGATCTGTGTGGCATAGCACATTTTCCCTGACAAGACAGAGGTGGCCTCTAGGGATGTGAAGATTCACAGCTTGGAACTAAGGTTCAAACACTCTGCGAGTTCTGTATATTGGAGTCAGTGGCCCGTATTTCGGGCTCAAGAACTTTGATGGGACAGCTCAACTCAGAGGTAAGATGGAGGTTCTTCTATTAGTGGAATTCTTATCACTGAGGAGAGGGGAAAAGGGAATATGAGACACAGAGAGTGAATAAGAGGAGAGAGAAAAGGAAAGGAGGAGACAGAAAATGAATGGAAAGGATCGAAGAAAAAGATGAGTAAAAACTGCTGATGGGATTTTTTAGCAGAAAAATTTGACTTATTGGGCCCTTGACAGTATTAAATTTTATAAAAATAAATGTCACAACATAAAGGGTTGAGCCAAATTAACATAAATTAACTAGGCAAAGCTCAGCAAAAGAAAGAGGGTTTCTCTCAAGCAACAGTGCAGAGAAACACATACAGTTATTTATGGTATGCAATTCAGATCCTTCTGTACTTTATTTGAGAAACTGGTATAAATAGAAGAGTTTATACACAGGTCTAGAAAGCTTGCTGGGGTCTGTTTTCTAAGAGAGAAAAAAAGGAAAAGTCAGAGCCATGCTCTACTTGGGAACTTATTGGTGTTTGCTCTGTTGAGCAGATTAAAAAGAACTATTGGTGAGCAAGTGAGGTCTTGTGAGAGTTGGGGGTAGAAGCACAGCCTATGGAGTCATCTAGGCTGTCTGAGCTTTGGAGGGAATGGGATCTCACAAGGAAGTCAGGGAGCCCTTGCAAGTCTGGGAAGTAAATGACACTCCTGTTGTTGCTGTTTTTTCTCAGCCTCAACTAGTCAAGAAGCAGGAAGCTACTTAAAGAATGTCTTTAAATTCTCAACCCCGGACACATCTGTAGCTGCCTCCTGTACCATACCCGTCATTGCTGTAATTTTGAAAATGTGTACATGTGTGCTCAGTCGTGTCCAACTCTTTGCAACCTCATGCCCGCCAGGCTCCCCTGTCCATGGGATTCTCCAGGTAAGAAGGCTGGAGTGGGTTGCCATTTCCTCCTCCAGGGAATCTTCCTGATCCAGGGATCGAACCAGGTCTCCTGTGTCTCCCACATTAGCTGGCAGATTCTTTACCACTAAGCTACCTGGGAAGCCTAATTATGAAAATCAAATTCCTTACTAACTGAATGAGCTGATAAAATGGACTGTACTTGTGGTTTGCCCAATGTAGCATTTTAAGAGAGAATCAATGCTGTCAATGGAATGCAAAGTGACTATGGAGACACCAGATTACTTAATAACTGAATTGTTTAATAACAGAAGAAAGGGAAGAAGAAGCTGACTTTCCATGAGAATCTTCTGTATGGCAGGCACTGTGCTCTATGGGTATTATTTAATTTAATCCTCACAACAGCCCTTCAAAGTAACATAGTGATGATGGTGATTCTTTTAAGCGAGAGAGCTGGGATTTGAACCCGCACCTGTATGGCTTCAATTCCCTTTCTTTTTCTATTACCTATGCTGTGCGCCTTCTGGCTCATGACTGTTCAATTATTAGGAGGATGAAAGATGTAAAATAAACTGACATTCAAACCAGCATACGTTGTTCTGCATTAACTGCTGTGATGGAAACTATTGGCTAAAATGAGGTATGGAGAATAAGCATGAATTTTGATTGTTCAGTTCCCTGATGAGAACCAGCCAAACCATGTTATTTCTACCAGGGAGAAATGGAGGAAAAAAAAAAAAAAGAGAAATCTGGGTTTGGGAGAATATTGGCTGCAGGTTAAGGAAAATTTAGATGTTGAAAGAGATTGGGAGTTGCCAGATTTGTCAAATGCCAAGATGTTTTCTTGTGGGAAAAAAAAAATGTTGGGAACTCACAGTTAGAAAATTATGAGTCTTACACTGGCCAATTGACATCCATGGGTTTTTTTTTTTTTTTTTGGCAGGTTTTGCAAGGGAGTCCCTGAGAGGAGGTGAAATGAGATCTAGAGGCAATTTTTAGTGTAAGACACACATACCCATGTGTTAACCTTCTGTCACATGGTCACCTTCTTGCCAGATCTTATGACTCAAAGATAAAAGCCAACCAAATATGGTTCACAGTGCCACAGCTCCTTTACTTTCCTAATTTGCCTTTTTTTTTTTCTTTTCTTCAAGTGGTTTTTATATCCCTAGTTAGTCTATTACCCAGAGAAGGCAATGGCACCCCACTCCAGTACTCTTGCCTGGAAAATCCCATGGATGGAGGAGCCTGGTAGGCTGCAGTCCATGGGGTCGCTAGAGTCAGACATGACTGAGCGACTTCATTTTCACTTTTCACTTTCATGCATTGGAGAAGGAAATGGCAACCCTCTCCAGTGTTCTTGCCTGGAGAATCCCAGGGACGGGGGAGCCTGGTGGGCTGCCCTCTATGGGGTCACATAGAGTTGGACACAACTGAAGTGACTTAGCAGCAGCAGCAGTCTATTACCACCATACTCCACTCTACCCAACTTGTCTTAAATCTTAGAGGCAAGAATATTGGGAGCAGGGATTTCCCTCATGTTCTGGCAGTTAAGATTTTACCTTTCAGTGCAAGGGCTGTGGGTTCAATCCCTGGTTGGGCAGCTAAGATCCCACGTGCCTTGTGGCCAAAAAACCAAAACATAAAACAGAAGCAATATTTTAACAAGTTCAATAAAGACTTTTAAAATGGTCCACATCAAAATAAAAAACTTATAAAAGAATAGAAAGAGTAGCCACTGAGCAATAGAAGAATAATTCAATAGTATGTGTAATTTATAAATATTATAAATAATTTTACTTATACAGTTTTAAAATTTATATAATTTTTTGTATTTTGTTTAAATATACAAAATTAATTTTCTGGTAGCATATTTAAAAATGTAATGTATCAATTTATCATTTCAGTATATAATTAACATAAGTTATTAGTGACACTTCTACCATATTCTTTCTTTTAAATTTCTTTTAATTGGAGGATAATTGCTTTACAATATTGTGTTGGTTTCTGCTGTATAGCAGTGTGAATCAGCTCTGTGTTCACATATATCCCCTTGAGTCTCCCTCCCACCC
>NW_011494677.1:6557385-6578303 GCF_000754665.1 Bison bison bison | reverse complement strand
ATTTGACACATGGAGAAGGCAATGGCACCCCACTCCAGTACTCTTGCCTGGAGAATCCCATGGGCGGAGGAGCCTGGTAGGCTGCCGACGGTGGGGTTGCAAAGAGTCGGACACGACTGAGCGACTTCACTTTGACTTTTCATTTTCATGCATTGGAGAAGGAAATGGCAACCCACTCCAGTGTTCTTTCCTGGAGAATCCCAGGGACGGGGAAGCCTGGTGGGCTGCCGTCTGTGGGGTTGCATAGAGTCGGACAGGACTGAAGCGACTTAGCAGCAGCAGTGTATATATGTCAGTCCTACTCTTCACAATCCAGTCCAGTTCAGCTAAGCCACATCTCAAGTATGCAATAGACACATCTGATTAGCAGTTCTGTTGGACAGCGAAGGTCTACACCTGGGAAGTATTCAGTCGCTGTTCGTTGAATGCATTCTATATTTTCCATTACCCCGTCTATCTACCTGTAGAGGGAGAACACCATTTCCATTCCATCAGAGAACTTGAGGGAACCTGGAGAGGAATGTGTGACACGATGATCTCAGAGAGGACGTGTATGTGGTATTTAATTGAAGGGATCTGCCTCCTCTTTTTGTCAAGAGGAATTACATCATTATCAGCTCTGTAAATATTACATCATTTACAACCTGTGTACCCAGCAATAGACACTATCTATCTATATCCCTAAGTACCTGTCGAATTGGCTCACATCCCAGAAGACAATACACTGAAACTTCTGATTAAAGATAATAGGTAAATGAAATGAACATCCAATAAAAACCAGTTTGTGTATTTAAACAGAACTAAAAGGCTAAACTTAGAATGTAAGAGAGAATAGGAGTAAAGCTGTTCATGAAAGCAGTCAATTCAGTTGATATTTTGTCATTTTCCTGACTTTCTCTAACTTAAAGGAAAAAAAAAATGTATCATACCCCCACATCCTGCCCAGGCACATGCCTTAGCATAAGAGAGCTCAGTTCTTCCCATTCCTTTTTCTTTCTCTATTACATTATAAAATGTATCAGTTGTTGCTGGGCTATAGCTACAGAGAAGTGTACTTGGCAAAGAAGAGAGAAGTAGGTGTAGGATTTTAGGGATTCAACCTATGTAGTGAGGATGCTATGCTACTGCCCTGAATGGACAGTCTTGTGCGGCAGGAAGCTTCTTAAGGCATTCTCTTGAGCCAAGTGTCTTGGTGGAAGTCTGAGGGAGAGTGGCATGAGCCTTAGCTTTGGGAAAATATGCTTAATTAGTTATATATGTGAAGTCTGTGAATGCTCTAGGACAGCCCCATAGAGAAGTTAGGAGAAGTTAATACAAAAATCCAGGTCATTTCCTGTGGACACACAATATCATCGTTTTCACTCTATAGCTCCTGGATGCATTTATCAAGATTCTTTTAGGAAACTAAACAGAGTTAGAACTAGCTGGACTGTTCTCTGGATTTGTTATTGTGGATGCTTGGATCCCTGCAACAAAAATAAGGTGCGGAACAATAGACTTCCTGTCTGGCAGCTGTGTTCAGACCCCGCTTCTACACCTTAGCTGTTCCGTAACTTTAGGAAATCACTCAGTCTCTCTGAATCTTATTTTGTTTGTATCTGTTAGATGTAAACACCAGCTCTCAGCTTTGCTGTGAGGAGGAAATGAAGGCATTTATCTAATTTGTCTGGAACAGGGCCTGGTGAATGCCAGTTGCTTAGTAAACTCTGGCTGGTGCCTTTGCTTTTTATGCCTCTAAGAGCTTCGTGTTGCTTCTGTGTTCCTGTGACCCTGCTTTTCGAGAAGTTCTGCAGCCTACAGACTGGATTTAATTTAACATTCTCTATCCTCTTCTTAATTTTGTATTAAATTATATACAGTTAATCTGTTAGAAATCAAAAGCTATCAGTCAGGGACTTCCCTGGCAGTCCAGTGATTAAGACTCAGTGCTTCCAGTACAGGGGACACAGTTTCGATCCCCGGTCAGGGAACTAACATACCACATACATGTGGTGCACCCCCCACCCCCCGCCAAAAAAAAAATCTGTCAGTCAAATTTCTAAAATGTCATTAAAACGAATACCTAGTAAGTACTTACTCTATTTCAGTGCCAGACTCTGGAAACACAACAGTGAATTATTATGATAGCTATTGCCCTAAAGGAGCCTTCCATTAGTCTTGCCTGTGAATCAAAGTAACCAGGCAAAGTCAAGTGAGCCTTGTGTTGCAGAGTTGGGAGAGGTTCAGAATCCCAGGAGAACTCAGATTAGCCCCTGGCCCTGTGTTGATGGCTTAAAGAACACTGGGTACCATATTTAGTTGTAGTAATTTCAGTAGTTACAGTTCATCTAGGGCTTCCCTGGTAGCTCAGCTGGTAAAGAATCCGCCTGCAATGCAGGAGACCCCAGTTTGATTCCTGGGTCAGGAAGATCCCCTGGAGAAGGGATAGGCTACGCACTGCAGTATTCAAGGGTTTCCCTGGTGGCTCAGACAGTAAAGAATCTGCCTGCAATGCGGGAGACCCAGGTTCAGTCCCTGGGTTGGGAAGATTCCCTGGAGGAGGGCATGGCAACCCACTCCAGTATTCTTGCCTGGAGAATCCCCAGGGACAGAGGAACCTAGTGGGCTACAGTCCACGGGGCCACAAAGAATCGGGCACAACTGAGCGACAAAGCACAACACATAGTTAATCTATGCAGCCATATCCAGATAGATTCATGATTATCTTTAAGCTTTTGGGAAATATTGACAATAGCTTCCTGGTCCCAAGTGACACTTTGAAAAAATCCAGGAAGGCAGAGATTCCAGTTGGGCAGCTACCACTTTAGATTATTTATGCTACAGGTTTTTGGGAAGGGAGAATGACATAATCAGATCTGCCTTAGAAACCAGTCTGAAGTTGCAGTGTTGCAAACTAATTCAAGTGAAAAATCATATGAGATTTGAAATAAAGCATGACTGAGAACGATGAGAAAGGTATGGCTTCGGCAGGATTACTGATGACAGGTTAGATGAGGATGTCATAGAGAAGAAATCTGTGCTTCCCTGATCCGTTACCTCTTACTGTCTACTTTGAACTCTTATGGGGGCTGTTGTGCGTTTATTCCGGGCTAGTCTTTATGAAGTTGGGGTTCTTCTCTGACAGTTGCTAAAGCCGTGGGAACAAATGAGCTCACCATGGGGACAAAGGAGTTCTCAAAAATGAGAAGAGGATTTAGAAGGAGACACTCGGGGATGTTACCATTTCTTCCAGTTTCTTTGAATTGCCTGCAGCCTTGAGCCAGTTGTTGATGGAAAGCTCTTCCCTCTGATAAAGCTTGATCATCAAACCTGGGAGCTTATTTTATTCTGCTCTTTTGAGTCATGTTAGACTCCACAATAATTAACTTTATTTTCTCCAAATCTTGTATCTCTTGTGAACCTTCCTCAGTGATTTTAGTTTCTAGAAATTTACTTTTGATAGCTCATTCATTGTCAAAGGATTGATAATTTTAGAGTAATATGTGTGTGTGTGCCAGCTCAGTCATGTCTGACTTTGCAACCCCATGAACTGTAGCCCACCAGGTGCCTCTGATCATGGAATTCTCCAGGCAAGAATACTGGAGTGTATTGCCATTCCCTTCTCCAGGAGGTCTTCCCAACCCAGGGATCGAACCCAAGCCTCCTGCATTGTAGGTGGGTTCTTTACCATGTGAGACACCAGGGAAGCCCCTCTAGGCCAGGGTGTATGTCTAAAATCACACTTAGACACATTTACAGTATGACTTAATACACTTTATAAGAGAATGGTGATTCTCTTCTCAGGCACTTATAATGTATTTTACTTCAGTTCCTACTTATTTGTCTTCAATTTGCTTTAGCTGTTTCTAGTTAGTAGATTTGTAATGGTGTCTCTCAGTGCAATTTAGTGATGACTTCTAGTCCTTGAAAAAAATTTTTTTCATAGTTTAAAGAAACAAGACTTGAGATGGTTTGTGTGGGTTTGGGTTTAAATTAAAAGAAGCATCATTTACTCAGTAGCAAAGTCTAGTACATTTAAATTGGGTGAGACAGGCAGGTTTCATTCTGGAAATCACTGTAAATCAATGTATAGAGCATAAAACATCCATCCACTATTTTCTCGCTGCTCCTTTCTGAAGGGTTTGGAAGATTGAAAGAGAATCCAAATCATTGTAGGTAGAACATACTGGATCCTAGAAAAAATTTTAAATAAATGTGTTTTTTTGCATATTAATTCTTAAAACTTTACCCTCAATTTAAAGACATTTGTTTTGTCTCTATATTATTAAGAAGAAATGCATTTATTTAACTAAAAAAGTGAATTAAGGTGCTGCCCTTCACTTTGAAAATTTAAAGTAATGATTATTTGAATATTTACAAAAGTGGTATCTTGCTTATTTACAAAAACAGTTTGTGTAATGTCAACTGAAAATGTGCAGCCTAAAATCTGAGAATTATGTTTTATTTGGAGCGTTACTGAGGAGTGTAGTCTGGGAAGGCAGCCTCTTAGTGCTGAGAGACTGTTCCAAAGAGGTAAGGGAGGAGCGAGGATATATAGGAATTTTGTGTTGAAAACATGTAATCGAGCATCAGAGGATTACTGCTAGTCACCCCGGAACAGACATAGCAGTTGAATGGGTTTAGTTCCTATCTATGTGTGGGAAGATGCAACAGTCTGGATGCATTGAAACTCCTCCTTTGATACTCATCTTAACTATCTAGGGCCAGTATCCTATTTTCCTCCATCTTGAATCCCCTCAGGGAGTACCATTACGTGCTGTAGTGGCTGCTCCTTTGTTGGCTTGATGGCAGGCAATGTTCTTTGTTTACTGAAATGGCGAGCATTGTGTTTTTTGTCCACAGTAGACTACGAATAGTCTAAAAGAAAGAGGGTTCTATTACTTCTTCAGTAAGGTAATGATCTCATCTTTTCAGCCCATGGAGTGTATAAATATAAATTTATCATAGTATATAAGAAGTACAAATAGATATATTCAGGGAATATGGGACGCCATGGGGTGACTTAGTTGTAGAGGATCCTCCTACAACGTAGATGACGTGGGTTAAATCCCTGGGTCAGGAAGATCCCCTGGAGAGGGAAATGCAGACCCACTCCAATATTCTCCACTCCAATATTCCAATATTCCAAATGCAGACCCACTCCAATACTGCAGTCCATGGGGTCCCAAAAGAGTCCACCTGGACTGAGCAACTGAACGACGACGTATTCAGGGAATGCCATGGTTAGGAGCATGAGCTTAGAGTCTTGGCTGTTTCATCTACTAACAATGTGACCTTGGGCAAGTTACTGACCTTTTTGAGCCTCCCTTTTCTTATCAGTTCAATGGCATCTGTAATAGTACTTCCCTCTCAAAGCTTCAAGGAGCAGTACATGAGATTTTTGTTCAGTTGCTAAGTCATGTCCCACTCTTTGCGACCCCGTGGACTGTGGTACACCAGGCCTCCCTGTCCTTCACTGTCTCCCAGAATTTGCTAACTCATGTCCATTGATTAAGTGATGCCATTCAACCATATTATCCTCTGTCACCCCCTTCTCCTCCTGCCTTCAGTCTTTCCCAGCAGAGTGAGGGAGAGCCAGTGCGTGTTGGCTTCATTGGGAATCTCTCTTACTCAGAGCAACATGAAGGATGCTTTTCTTGACAGTCAGGGAATATCCTTGCTCTTCCAACTGAGATTTGAATATGGTAAAGGGAAAATTAGGAGCTCTGAGAGTCTAAGATTTAAAAACAATTAAAAGGATGATTTCTTTCACTTTCACTTGTGCAAATGGCCAAATCTTTTGAGAGGCACAGTAACCAATCTAGCACAAACATAACAATATATGAAGTTTGAAAAGTGCTGCAATTAAACTTATGAAGGAAATATATATAGCTCTACTAATATTATATCATGTTGAAATTTATTTTCATATCCTTTGCCCAACCCTCATTCATTCCAGTGGGATGTTATAGAGGCATTGCTCAGAAGCACTCAACTTCAGCATATATTTTTGGAATGTTTAAAAGAAAGTCCCAAAGCCAGTTACTAAGAGGTTTGGAAAGTCATATTCATTTTCAGACCCCATAGGGATAGCTGTCAGAAAGGAAATAAATGACTTGTAATTTTCCAATAGTAATAGTTATGGGATTATCAAGGTTTGGTGAAGAGCTCTTACTTTCTAACCTTGCAAATTATTCTCATTACTTAATAAATTAATTATTTTTTTTTTATCAAGAGGTACTCAGTGATGGTTTGAAAAATCACTGAAGGGGAAAAGTGGAGGGAATTGAAGCTTAGAATAAATGACCTTTAAGCAACCTTCTAACTGAAATTTCTGTGTTTTCAAGAATTATTTTCAGTGTTATTTATCGTCCATATCTAATCCCTTGTCTGGGAAACCAATTCGGATTAAAGGAAATTTCAAAAATACTCAAGCAATCAATATCTAATTCATTTAAGTCCTGTTTCTTCCCAGGCCTGCTGGGTATAAGCCTGGCATTGCTGCCATTTCTCTTACATTCAAGCACTTTGGGAAAGGTGCCATCTTTTTAGATCTATTTTCTCCCTGCAGCTTGGAAGCTGTGTCTATATAAAAAGAGGTGACATACTAGGCCTAGCGTATTAAAACCTTTTCTGAGGGAATCAATATTTCTTTGGGAAGTTTCATTTATATTTAAAGGAGAAAAGAGACAAGAGTATAAATGGGTATAACATATCATGTAGACAGTGAAGGATGCAGAAAATGATTGGGAAGTGACTACTTGTTCTAATATTCCCAAGCATCTTATTAGTTGGCTTGGAGAGATGTTTTAGATCTCCAACTGAATCCATTCTCTGTTTCCCTACATGAAGAAAAAAATTCTGTGATGTGTTTTTCTGATATTGGTTGTAGTTGTCTATCATTGATGTGAAAATTCCAGTTGTGGCCAGTGACGACAAATTCAGAGGCTGTAACTAGAAACTTTACAGGCTGTATCAATAAGTCAGTAGGTTTTTTTTTAGCAAATGTACAAATGAATCCTTGATTTCATTATCCTCATATTCTAATCAACAAAATAGATCAGCTAAATTATTTTGTTCTACAACTTCAAGTGAATAAATTATGCTTTTGTATTATTATGTTTTAAATTTCACTAGTTTGAATATCTGATTTTTAAAATTCTGGGTTTCCATAGAATCAATTTACGCCTCTAAGTACAAATAAGATATTAACAGATTGTGAGCCAATAAAACCAATAATTATTGCATAACCTAAATTAACCTGTGGTATATAAGGTACCTTAATATTCCCACATGTGTTTGTTGAGTTTAGTTGCTAAGTCATGTCCGACTCTTCACAACCCCATTGACTGTAGCCCGTCATGTTCTTCTGTCTAGGGGATTTCCCAGGCAAGAATAATGGAGTGGGTTGCCATTTATTTCTCCAGGGGATCTTCCTGACCCAGGGATTAAATCCAGGTCTCCTGAATTGCAGGCAGATTCTTTACCATCTGGGTCACCAGGAAAGTCACATATATGGTGGTTTTCGAAATCTATATAAGGTGAGCCAGTTTTTATTTATGATAATTGTATGTTACCTCTGTTCTTTTTGCTAAAGAAATTATTTATTTCATCCTCAAAGGTGTGACAGTTGACTCCTTTCAGTTTGACAAAACAATCATACACTTTTCTAGTTTCATTTTCCAGTCATGAAACTCGAGAAAATGAAAGTTTATTCTTTCATGGTACTTAATCGGAGGTCTGCTATCTGCATTTCTGCAAACCATAACCTGCCACCAAAACTGGAGGAGGTCATTGGCTGAGAGAGCTTAGCACTAGGATTATTTCTTTAACAGATCTCTAGGTCAGATGTGTCATTTAACAGATGAGTTGTCTGAGCAAATTGAGTTCAGATTGATGTCTGTAGATAAAGTTGACCTCTAATAATGGGTAGGAAATGCATTGGAGGAAACTGAGAATTTTCAAACTAACTTATTCTCTTACCTACACATACCATGGCTGGCTGGGATGTTACCTTTCCAGTGAGCATTAGGTGCCATGTGGAACCCCGGACTTCTGGCATGAACCAGGATACATCAGACTGGGAGCTGTCTGTCTTTCTAACCCACATGGGCACTGGACTGGTGTTCATCATGGCAAAGCACTGGAAACACAGCTGAAAACAGAGAAGAAATTTTAATGAGGATGCTAAAATATGATACACAGTGTCTGTGACGATGGAAAACAGATATCAGTAAGGATTCTGTATACATCGTGAATGCCTTTGAAGACAAGAGAAGGTGTCCATCAGTCAGAGAGATGATGAGAGATGAAGTAGACATCTTTGAAGATACAGGCAAACCACCATTATCAGCAACATTTATTATAAAGAGAAAGGACTCTGGATTTTTTCCATTGAATCTTAGTTCTATTCTAAACTGAGTCTTTTAGTCTCAGTAGAGTAATTTTCAAGAGTATTGTTGGGCCCAGTCCCTTTGATGACTAGAGGCACAATCATAGACAGATGTTGCTGAGAACTTTAGAAGTTAGTTTATTCTCTTAACACTATGAAGTTTGTACTGATAGTATTTTGATTTATCAGGGGAGGAACCAGCCACATGGAAGTTTTTCTGTGGGACTCTAGGAAGGAAAAGGGGATGACAGAGGATGAGATGGCTGGATGGCATCACTGACTCAATGGACGTGAGTCTGAGTGAACTCCAGGGGTTGGTGATGGACAGGGAGGCCTGGTGTGCTGCGATTCATGGGGTTGCAAAGAGTCGGACATGACTGAGCGACTGAACTGAACTAGGAAGGAAAAACTTTAAGTAAGAAAGTAAACATTCCTATCCAAATCATCTGACTTCAAGGCTCGTGGTGATTAACATGATCCTCTGCTGGGCAGATTGTGAAAGCTTTGACTATGACACATTTGAATAAAGCAGAGCTGAAGCTGAAACAACCAAAAAAATGCACCAGATAAAAAAGCTTTATCATTAGTGCCAAAGTACAGGATCAGACTGGACCCAGTGGTGGAGTACTAGGGCTAAGTTTTTGTTTTAAAGATTTTTTAACATGGACCATTTAAAAAATCTTTATTGAATTTGTTACAGTATTGCTTCTGTTTTATGTTTTATTTATTTTGGCATGAGGCATGTGGGATATAGTTCCCTGAAAGTGAGTTGCTCGGTCATGTCTGACTCTTTGCCACCCCATGGACTTTTCAGTCCATGGAATTCTCCAGGCCAGAATACTGGAGTGGGTAGCCATTCCCTTCTCCAGGGGATCTTCCCAGTCCAGGGATTGAACCCAGGTCTCCCACATTGCAGGTAGATTCTTTACCAGTTGTATTGCCAGGGAAGCCCCCTAAGTTCCCTGACCAGGGGTCAGATCTGCAGCCCTTGCATTGGAAGGCTGATTCTTAACCCCTGAACTACCAGGGAAGCCCCTAGAGCTGCATTTTTGACCAACAGCTTGTTGTCTTTCCTGGCCACAGACAGAACTGGTTCTAAAGAATGGTGAATGGCTGGATATCCTCTGAGGCAAAGGGCTTATAACTAAAAGGAGAATTAGTAGAAAAATGCAAATGTCTAAAAAATTCAGACCTAGTCCTGAGTAGGCACTCGATAAAATGTATGTGAGTAAATCAGTGAGACTGTTTCACCTTGTCAAGGAGATATCATTCTGAAAATGTTTTTGGTAAAAGATAATGTTTGTTGGAAGAATAATCAGACTCTACATTGTTCCAAGGAAGATGTTTTTGTCTGTATTTTTCTGTCTATTCAAGAGTGGAAAAGAGGCTTGCTTTTTACTCTATGCTCTTTTTGAACTGTTGCATTAAAAAAGATTCATGTCCATATTTTATCTTTAAGAAACATAATAGAAGAGAAAGAGTCTTTGCTTTTTGTAACTTTGCCTGTGCTTTCTGAAACTTACCTACATTGTAACATACATGAATTTAGGGACCTACACCAGAAAGATGCAGGGGACTACTCATCTTTCCTAGACCTGCTTTTGTATTCTGGGGCCATAATCTAGCAGAGGCATCAAGATTAGAGGCATGTTTATCATTGTTGTTAAAACTGTCTACAGGATAACTGCACAGGACTTTTCTAGTTCAAGGGCCCTTACATGAAGGCATTTAATAGCCCAAATTCAAGAAGAGATTCCCCATTTCTGAAGGCTGCATGTTAGGCTGGTCTATAGCTTTGTCCCATTATTTGAAGTTGTGCCTCCTGGTGTTTAAAATATTTCTCCTATTATTCGTTATTATAGTTTCCTCACTGCAATTCACTGCATAGTGCTTCTTAAGGGAGTTGCTTAATACATTTCAATCTTAGAAGCTAACTCTGAATTGCGTTTTCCCACTGATATCTCTGGTACATTCTGGATCTAGGAAAGGTAACCTGTGTCTATTATACTGAAGTCACATAGGGGGACTGTCGTTAGTAGGAGGGAGTTGAGTAAATGTTGATGCTGAAGAAGATTCCTGCAATATTTGAACATAACTGCAGTCCATTCCCAATTCTCAATGGTTGTTTTTATAGACCATGAAATCATAGCTAAAGTCAACTCTGTTTCTGCCCTAATGGAGAGGAACAGTGGCACAAATACTCCTAAACCATAGATAATTCCAATGTATTTATACTTAGCGTTTGAACGCTTTTTATGATGATTTTCATAGCACATTGCCCTGATAATTATGTTTTGTTTTGGATAATATTAAAATTAACTTGTGTTCAGTGATTATGTGCTATTTGATAGAGAGGAGTCTCAGGGGTATGTTGGAGAATCAGGCTGGGGAAGACACTCAGCACTTTACACAAAGAAAGGCTGAACAGTTCAAAGCTTAAGGAAATACACGTGATCTGAGTAGTTGACATGGTTGTAGGACCTCAGTTGCACGAAACTATTTTTCCTTCCTTCCTTTCCCCTTCTACTTCCTCCCCTTATTCCTCCTCCCCTCCCTCCCTTCTTTTCTTGGAAGCATTGAAAGTAACTTCAAGAAGAGGAAACAACTAAATATTAGGCTGGCTAAAAAGTTCACTTGGGTTTTTCTGTAAGATGTTATGGGAAAATCTAAAGGAACTTTTGGGCCAACCCGATACATTAGTGCTAGGCCTCGGATACTGAGGCCTACCAAGGTCTGGGGAGTCTCAGCCAGTGGAGCAGTCTGGGCCATCTAATACCAACAGGCAGGACTGAAAGCAAGGCAGTGGGTCAAAGTCAAGTAGCAAGACAGAGTCCTTGGTAAGTAGTTTTCAGAAATTCAAGCAAGGCACTTGGTAAAGTCTTAGCATGTGATCAGGCATGCACAGTTCCATAAAAACTAGAGATCAGGTGTGGAAGACACAGGAACCAGCCAGATGTTGTGTAGAGTGACACAGAGTGGCAGTAAGAAGGCGGTGGTACCTTGCTTATAGTTTCCTTTGATGTGCAGAAGCTTTTAAGGTTAATTAGGTCCCATTTGTTTATTTTTGCTTTTATTTCCAGTATTCTGGGAGGTGGGTCATAGAGGATCCTGCTGTGATGTCTGTCAGAGAGTGTTTTGCCTATGTTTTCCTCTAGGAGTTTTATAGTTTCTGGTCTTATGTTTAGATCTTTAATCCATTTTGAGTTTATTTTTGTGTAAGGTGTTAGAAAGTGTTCTAGTTTCATTCTTTTACAAGTGGTTGACCAGATTTCCCAGCACCACTTGTTAAAGAGATTGTCTTTAATCCATTGTATATTCTTGCCTCATTGAAACATGTAAAATATCATGTAAGAAACGAGTTGCCAGTCCAGGTTCGATGCACGATACTGGATGCTTGGGGCTAGTGCACTGGGACGACCCAGAGGGATGGTATGGGGAGGGAGGAGGGAGGAGGGTTCAGGATGGGGAACACATGTATACCTGTGGCGGATTCATTTTGATATTTGGCAAAACTAATACAATTATGTAAAGTTTAAAAATAAAATTAAAAAAATAAATAAATAAAATTAAAAAAAAAAAGAAGAAGGCGGTGGTACCATGGAGACAAGATTACACTCAAGCCAAGGAGCCACCAGTAAGCGGGGCCTCCAGTCCCCCAGCCCTCGCAGAACCAATCAGAACCAAAGAGAAAACACGACCAAGTAAATGGTCCACCACTTCTTGGATTGAAGATGATGTCCAAAGCACCTGAGTGCCGTTTTTAAGGCACTGGTCACAGTTGTTCAAATAAAGCTGCAAACCCTCCCTGGAAACATCAGTGTGAGAAGGTTGAAGGAGAATGAACGTGCTTGTACAGCCTGTCCCAGCTCCAGTACGGGCTCAGCTTTCAAGGTAAATTGTCCCCAGTGCTGCAAACAAGACTGGATCTACTCCCTGGATTCTTCAAGATTCCTTTTCCAACACTGGCTAGAGGAGAGCCATAACCTTCCCTTTCCTTGCTTTCCTCCAGTCCCAGCTAACACAAGGAGTTTCACATTTTTCAACAAGTAACAAAAAAAGAAACAAAAATAAGGAAAGTAAGATGGATGAAAATAGTATGCATGTCAAATATAAGGTAACTTGGGGTTAGTTTTCATGGGCTGACACTGATGAATTATCATTGGCTGTCGGGAGTACCATATTGTGGAGGGTTCAGCTGCTGAGAATGTCATCATTGATCTGCCAAACACCTGCTGGCGGTGAAGGAAAGGGGAGCATTGACAAATCAGCTTTCTACTTGCTGATGAATTGGCTTCATATTTGCCACCCTTCACCTTATTCCCGAAAAGCCAGTATAAACTAAAGATCACTTTGTTTTATTGGCTTTATTATGTCATTAGTGTTAGAATGTACTCTCCACAAGGGCATCTCTGTCTTCTTCGATAGTGTCTTTGATGAACATGAGATATGATATCCCAACTCCTGGGGTGTTTGCCTGACTTCCTGCTTTCATTTAATGGATCCTGTCTCAAAAATTGCAGGTACCCTTGTATTATACTTGGGCTTTCCTTCTGGCTCAGCTGGTAAAAAATCTGCCTGCAATGCGGGAGACCTGGGTTCAATCCCTGGGTTGGGAAGATCCCCTGGAGAAGGGAAAGGCTACCCACTCCAGTATTCTGGCCTGGAGAATTCCATGGACTGTGTAGTTCATGGGGTTGCAAAGAGTCGGACACGATTGAGCGACTTTCACTTTCACTTTGTATTATACTAGAGGAAGAGGCTTCCTGAGTTTGGTAAACCCAGGAAGAATCAGCATTTCTTTTTTATCTGTCTGTAAAGCAGTATCAAGTTGGGCTGTTGGGAAGGAAGAACTTTTTCTTTACCTTCTAGGTGCTCTGGCGGGTCTATGAATTAAATTGACATGAAACAGATCAATGGGAGAAAATCACACAAAAGGTGAATAACATGGATCCATTGGAGAGACCCAGAGAGACTGAGTTAACTCACTAAACAGGCCCAAGCCCTCACCTTAAATACCATGTTCAGCTCAAGACAAAAGAGGATGTTGAGGGGTGTGGTTTGGGACTTCAACGGGGAGGAGGGCAATTCACAGGGAGTTGGAAAAGCTGATGTTTGGTAAATAAATATTTGCTGGACTTGCAGAAACAGTGGGACCCAGAGAGGATGCTGATCTCTAGGGGTTTCCCCCACCACACCTGGTCCATATTCTTTTCCAGTGTTGGTGCTGATAGCTCTATGCTGAGAACAGGCTCTCTTCTCTTAGGCACTTAGGGGGAGGTCAGAATTTCTGAGTTTTGGGGGCCTTGATTGTTTTCAGCTTGAACTAATCCATATGCCAAAGAGTTGTGCTGGGGTGGCAAACTGGGTTTTAGTTTAAGGAATGCCTTTTGTTCAGCCAGCTGGCATACAATATGGTAATTGACACAACAAGAGAGGCTTTTCTCCAAGGCAGCAAAAGGCATTACCAAGGACTGGGCCTATTCTGTGACTACAGTAAGTCCTCCAGGGGCTAACAAGTCCATTCCCAGAGTCCAGTGTGTTAGGTAGTCAATGAACACAATTGGCTGCTGCTGCTGCTACTAAGTCGCTTCAGTTGTGTCTGACTCTGTGCGACCCCATAGACGACAGCCCACCAGGCTCTGCCATCCCTGGGATTCTCCAGGTAAGAACACTGGAGTGGGTTGCCATTTCCTTCTCCAATGCATGAATGTGAAAAGTGATGTCGCTCAGTTGTGCCTGACTCTTAGCAACCCCATGGACTGCTGCCTACCAGGCTCCTCCATCCATGGGATTTTCCAGGCAAGAGTACTGGAGTGGGGTGCCATTGCCTTCTCCGACACAATTGGCTATATAGCACTATAAGAGGTTTATAATACGTTTCACACAAAAACCAGATAAGAAACAACTGTAAAAAATAAATGCAAGTCTCTAGGTGCACAGGCTTCAGTCATCGTGGCGTGAAGCCTCAGCAGTTGTGGCTCGTGGGCCCTAAAGTGTGCAGGTCTCAGTGGTTGAGGTGCACAGGCTGAGTTGCTCTGTGGTGTGTGGGATTTTCCCAGCCCAGGGATTGAACCTGTGTCCCTTGCATTGGCAGGCAGATTCTTATCCACTGTACCACTAGGGAAGTCCAAGAAAACATTTTGAATCTTACAGCATGGTACTTTGAAAAGCGTAGCAGTACAGTAGAACAGCTGGTGCTTCATAGTAATGCCAGCTACATCACCACTGCTTTTATGCTTTCCTCCAGACATCCTGGGCTTGAAATAGATACTTTACTACTGTACTCTATACAGTAATGTAAAGTTCATGAGAGCGCAGCCACTTGTAGGGGATGCATACATATGACAGTGTACCCCAGACATGTGAAGTAACGTACGTGATTGGACATGTGAACACACGTTCACCTCTTTGAAAGTTCACAATTTGAAGGTTCGTATGTAGGGGACTCAACTGTATATCTTTACCACCACCTGTGTTGGGGGGGTGACATGTCCTGTGAGCTCCTCCCCTCCACCTTAACCCTTGCAGTGCCGCAGCCCCACCAGAGAGTCAGTTACAGTCCTTCCTAGTTCCTGTGTGGAAAGGATTTTCCATGTTGTCTGTTTACCCACGTGGCATTCCTTCCATCTGTCAACTTTCAGTTTGTTTTTCTGTAAATTAACTTGTTATAGCACATGAAAGAACTGTTGAGTTTCTTCTCAAACCTACAGTAGTTTTTACTTAGATTATAGGAAAACCTCAGGAAACACTAAATTCTAAGAATTGAATACCAGCATTCTCTTGGGGTCATTTTCTAAAGCGATAGAAGCCTTTTTATGCATATGGTGTTTCACTTTTCAGAGGAACTTGGAGCTTTTGATCACGGTGAAGTGTTCATAACCATGCCGGGCTGCTTTGAGGGGGAGGTTTACTGATGGTACATTAGCAAATCCTGGGATGTTTGAAGCTGATGATCTCAAAAGGGCCCCGTCTGGTATACATTTTACCAAATATCACCTTTCCTGTCCTCTGCTTTGGTTGGATAAGGCAATGGCACCCTACTCCAGTACTCTTGCCTGGAAAATCCCATGGAAGGAGGAGCCTGGTAGGCTTCAGTCCATGGGGTTGCAAAGAGTCAGATACGACTGAGCGACTCCCCTTTCACTTTTCACTTTCATGCATTGGAGAAGGAAATGGCAACCCACTCCAGTGTTCTTGCCTGGAGAATCCCAGGGACAGCAGAGCCTGGTGGGCCGCCGTCTATGGGGTCGCACAGAGTTGGACACGACTGAAGTGACTTAGCAAGGCAAGAAGGATGGAAGCTCAGTTTATAAGACCCAATGAATGCTTGGACTTCCTAGGTGGTACTAGTGGTAAGAACCTGCCTACCAGTGCAGAAGACCAAAGAGACACAGGTTGGATCCCTGGGTTGGGAAGATCCTCTGGAGGAGGGCATGGCCATCCACTCCAGTATTCTTGCCTGGAGAATCCCATGCACTGAAGAGCCTGGCGGTCTACAGTTCCTGGGGTCACAAAGAGTCAGACATGACTGAAGTGACCTAGCAAGCAGGCAGTGAATACTTACCCACTACACATGCACACCATCATATACCTATGAATCTGTTCTGCTGCTTTCTCTCCTCTGCTCCACCTTATTACAGAGGGAATCCTAGTTTCTTTTTTCTCTCTTAAGTTACTCATTTCAGAAAAAATCAATAAAGCAACCAAAAAATTCTCAAGAATTAGGACATCTCTTCAATTTCTGCCAGTTTTTTTTTTTTTTTAAAGAACATGTGTGTATATACACTTGTGAGTGTGTGAGAGGCAGGGTAGTGGTGGTGGTGTCTGGCGAGGATCAGTCAGGCAAAACATTCCTGGCATTACTCCCACTTTATTGTTGTAAAACTGAGGTCTGGACGAGTGAACTGCTTCCATCTGTACTAGTCTGTGATGCACTGATTTGTTTCCTTTAATGAAACATGAATAAAATAATTGACAGATAAAGCAGATATACATTGACTTTGAAAAATAGGGGTTTGGACCGTGTGGGTCCACTTTCATGTGGATTTGTTCAGGAGTAAATACTGTGGAACTCCAGGATCGTCCTTGGCTGGTTGACTCTGCAGATGTGTAACCTCTGATACAGAGGAACCGTGTGTGTGGAGCACTGACCTAAGTTACACTTGCTCCTTGACCCCACTGTGTTGTTCAAGGGTCAAGTGTATAGCAATTTCATCTTGGGGCTAATAATAGTGTACCTTGAGTGGCTGTCAAGCATTTCATTCAAACTTTCATTATTTTACTGCCCTGGCTATAAAAAAATATGATCTGACCTATTTCCTAGTGAAGAAATTAATTCATCTTCCACAGAGGTTCTGAAAATACACACTTCTCAGTAAATCCAGATACAGCTAATGGCCATTTTCAGAATATGATGGAGAAGGGCTACCCTTAGCCCTTAGCATTTTGAGTTTCTAAATGCCACTTACTTCAGTGGTTTCCACGTCTTCCTCCCTCTCAATTCCTCTTACCCTTCAGACATCTCTGCGTGCACGCATGCTTTGTCGTGTCTGACTCTGTGACCCCATGGACTGTAGTCCACCAGATTCCTCCATCCGTGGGATTTTCCAGGCAAGAATACTGGAGTGGGTTGCCATTTCCTCCTCCAGGGGATCTTCCAGACCCAAGGGTCAAACCTGCATCTCCTGAGTCTCTTGCATTGGCAGGTGAATCCTTTACCACTAAGCTACCTAGGAAACCCCAGACATGGCTACCTTCTCCTTCCCTGAGCTACAAAGAAAGGATCAACGACCTTTTAATACTATAGATGAACCTGGCGGTCATGTCAAAGTTAGGGTCGGGTGGGAGGAAGAGTTCTGGCAGGAAGTCTGGGCAGGGTGACGGTCCTGAAGGAAGGTTCTCAGGTCCCTACAACAGCCATCAGGATTGGGCATGAACATAAGTCATCTGAACTTTCCCCAGCATATTTAGTTCAACTCTTAGTTTCCTCAGCGTTATTTTTCCTTTGGCGCTACATCAGACCACTCACCTGGCTTATTCCTCCCCACTGCTTTGAGGGACCCTTGAGCTGCTTTTCTGCTGTCCTGCCTGGCCACTCCATGTGAATCATGGAGACAGTCATTTGGTTCAACATCCTTCCCAAATGCAGGGAGCAAAGATGGGGACCACTGAACCCTTAGAGATTCTTCCAGGCTGTACCATCTCCTAGAGCCTTAATCTTAGCAGCAAAACAACTTGAGGGCTTCCCTGGTGGTCCAGTGGTTAAGAATCTACCTAGCAGTGCATGAGTCACTGGTTCGGTCCCTGGTTTGGGAAGAACCCACATGCCAGGGAACATCTGGGCCTGTGAGCCACAGCTACTAAGCCCAAGCTCTAGAGCCCATGGATTGAAACTGCTGAGCCCACGTGAAGGAACTACTAAAGCCCCCATGCCCTACAACCTGTGCCCTGTAACAAGAGAAGCACTGGAACGAGAAGCTCTTGCACTGCAACTAGAAAAAGCCTGAGTACAGCAACAAAGGCCCCATACATACCACTCCCCCCCCAAAAGAAACCAACTTGAACAGTTTGAAGAATCTTTAAGCTCATCACATATATATTTTTTCCTCACCCCGCAAAGCCCCAAGTGTTATGTGGAGTTTAGGCTCTTTTTGGTTAGCAAACGTCAGCTTTCATCTCCTTTAGGTGAGCTTGCCCTGCGCTCATCCTTCACCACTGACCCAGCTCTTAGCCTAGATTTCTTATTCCTGAGTTTCTAACACAATTTTCTATTTTCTTGACACCTTATTCCTGACTTTGAAATCTAGGGCTCCTTCAAGGGCACGGGTTCCCTGCAGACCAACTGCCCTTCCTCCAACACACACACATGTACATGCAGGTAGATTGGGGAGTGGTTAGTCTGGAGGCTTTCTTCTTTCCCATCAGCATCTTCAGATATTTGCCATATTATGACCATGTCCGAAAAAATTATCCTCTTGAAAAGATTTTGCCATTGAGCTATACATAGTGTATCCCTTCTGTGACTCACATCTGAGTTCCTGGAAATATCCGAAATAAACATTCATAAGTGAATTAGGCAATAGGTTCATGGTCTTGCTTGAATCTCTGATGTGCTTGTGCGTGATTCTTCATTTGTTTGGAATGACCCATTGAATAGCCTAGCTTTATGGTTCTGCTATGTCCCTCTTCTAGGGACCTTTATCTCCCTAGATCCACAGGAATCTACTTCCTCAGTGACTTGTCATAAGCTGGGCCTGGACCTATTATACTCTTTCAACAAGAACCTTTTAATCCTACCTGCCCTTTGACCTCTTGTGTATTTACAGTCTTGAACTCTTTCATCTCTCCCTGTTTTCAAGCCCCTTTAGGCTTCATTTTTTAGGACCTTGTAGTTGATCACTTCAATTTATCTTTCATCACCTCCTTGGCTCCCCTGACCTTTCAACTCATCCTCTTTGCAATGCCTGCCTCAGCTCTGCATCAGGTCTCTTAGTGGCATTTGCTACTCCTACAACCCATCAGAACAGCTGGTAAAATGAAAGACAGTGAAGGAATGAGTCATTCATATTGACAGTGTTCATCTTACTTTCCATCCTGGTGCGATTGGCAGGTCCTCAAAGTCCATGCTGCTCACAGAGCTCACTTGTCTGCCTCAGAATCAGAAATACTGACCTGAAACGGATGGGATCTCTTAATTGAGAAAGGGCAATAAATTAAGTGCGTTTAAAATGTTCTCTCTATTCCCTATGTGTGTGCATACATAGTAGATAATTTTATAGAAATGAGAAAATATGCTTGGTGGGGAGAGATGAGCAGAATTTCTGATTGTTTTTCCCCATTTTGGTTTTGTTTCCATTTTTTCCTCTTTTTTCTATGTCAGTATCAGCCCTCACTTCACAAACATATAATTACCCCCCAAACTAAGTAACCTAGAGCATATGTTTTTCTCCAAGCTCATAAAGATATAAAGATACTATGTTTTTCTCCAAGCTGAGCCACTAGGGAAGCCCAAGAATACTGGAATGGTTAACCTATCCCTTATCCAGTGGATCTTTCCAACCCAGGAATCAGACTGGGGTCTCCTAATCCACCGTATGACAGGCAGATTCTTTACCAGCTGAGTTACCAGGGAACTAATAAAGATATATACACACTCATGTAAACATCCATATATGTGCATATATATGTACATACATACATGCACAGTGTGGCTGTATAGGCTTTTGGTCATTGTTATAAAAGATGAGATTTTAAAATATGCATTGTCTGTTTCTTGCATTTGTCATTGTGTATTAAGTAGCAGAAATCACTCCAAATCATTTTTACTCTGAATTATTAATGCTGTTACTTCATATAAACATTTATTGAGCATCTACAATGGGCATTCTAATTTGAGATTTATTCACATTTCAGAATTGAAGAGGGCATAAAGAGATTCATAATCCAGCCTTCCCATAGAATGGATGAGAAAACTAAGGCCTGATAAGTATCCATGAGTTGTTCATGGTCATGCAGCCAACTGGTGTCGTGTCTCAGATCAGAACCTAGCTCCTGTGGTTTCCAAGTTCAGTACTCTTTCAGTTGCACTATATATTGGTTTGGTCAAAAGATTTGTTTAGATTTTCCCATAACATGTTATGGGGAAACCCAAGCGAACTTTCTGGCCAACCAATACTAGATCCCATAAATTAATATGCGAGTCTTGTCTGACAGTTACTGACACCTGAAGTTGAGAAAATGCTACAAAATAAGATAAATATTCTGGCTTGAGGTAGCGAAGGATAGTGACGAGCAGTTTAGTTCCTCATAATGGTTCATTGGCCCTGTGGACAGAGCAAACTGCTTTTATTGAACCAGATTTATCAACCAGTGGAGACTCATTAGGACCTCCCAGCATTTGAAGGGACATCAATAGAAAAGAGAAATTTGAATTGAAGAGCTACATAAGAGAACTTATGAAGGGAATTCCCTCCCCATCTTAAGAGAGCTCTTTTCACAGAGAAAATCATGGTAGAAGGTGACTGAAGATCCATCCTGGCTGCTCAGACACATCTGGAAAGGCTGAGCTTTCACCTGGAGCCCCTTTCCCGTGCTGAGGGAAAGGAAGCTGTTGCCCAAGAGGCTAAAACTTATGGCAAAATATGAGAAACTTTGTGTTCATAAGGAAAAAAAATACATCACATTTTTTTGTTTAACATTTATTATTTTTTGTTCTGCTGGGTCTTCTTTGCTGCACACAGGCTTTCTCTAGCTATGGTTAGTGGGGACCACTCTTCCTTGTGGTGCTCGGGCTTCATAATGCAGTCACTTCTCTTGTTGCAGAGCACAGGCTGTAGGCATGTGGGCTTCAGCAGTTGCATCCTGGAGGCACAGTAATTGTGACTCATGGGCTCTGGAGCATTGGCTCAGTAACTGAGGCACACAGGACCTAGTTGCTCTGCAGCATGTGGGAACCTCCCACGCCGGGGGTCCGATCCGTGACCCCTGCATTGGCAGGCAGATTCTCAACCAATAGACCACCAGGAAAGCCCCCACCTTTCTTTTTTTA
>NW_011494677.1:6525654-6557285 GCF_000754665.1 Bison bison bison | reverse complement strand
CCGCCCATCCCACCCCATTTACAATTCTTAATGGGACTTCTGTGGATCTAATTGTCAAGTGTTATCCTCTGCCAGATTTTTGTGCATATGATTTCTTCCATTGTCTCCAAACTGACCTGAATCCCACTCTTCATTCGGTCATCAGATAATTGTCGGGCATCTGTTCTATGCCAGCACAATGCCAGGGGCTGAATAAAGGGAGAATCTGATGGTTTGGGCTTTCCACGTCCAAGCAGGAAACCACCGAATCTCCCGTGTATTCATCCCTCTAGATAATTCAGTGTGGGCTCCATGACCTTCACTGAAAACAGAGGGGAATGAACAAACGTTCCTTCAAGCCAGCTAATTCTCTGGTTATTAAGAAGCTGATTGGATCTTTTGCATGCATTCCAAAAACTCTGAAGGTATAATTTCACCAGAACATGTATAATACAGAACCTTCAAGACAGCTCCCCCCGCACCCACCCCCAGGAACACCTCAGCTCTGTAAGTACGTGATGGGCTTCTATATCACAGGATACCTGACAATTGGATAAAAAATTGCTTTCAATGCTGGGTTTTCTTGGGGCAGTTCAGAAAGAGTGCTGGGTTCAGGGTCTTTATTGTGTATGTTATATTTTCCTTTCGGGACTCTGCAGTTCTGTGTAAATTATGATCATAGCTAGGATTCAGTGGATACATACTAGGTTTCAGATTGTCTACTAGCCACTTCACAGACATTTTCTAATCCAGTCACCTTGCCAATCATCTGTTACTGTATCTTCACTTCAAAAAGGAGGCCCAGGGAGGTGAGGTGGTTTACATCATGTCACATAAATGCACAAGGCAGGGAGGAGGTCCAGATTCCCATGTCTCCAAAGCTGGGGTTGAGACGGATTGCACTGCACATGCCACCCCCACCAGCTCTGGGGCAGAGGAGAATTAGGACATGGGGGCTGCAGGTGGGACTGGAATTATGTTCTCATGGGTCAGTTTTAAAGGAGAGCCTTGGCATTTCCCTGGTTGTCCAGTGGTTAAGACTTCTGCTTCCAATGCAAGGGAGCGTGTGTTCAATCCCTGATCGGGGAACTAAGATCACACATGCCTGGCAGCCAAAAAAAAAAAAAAAAGCCAAAACATAAAAAACAGAAGCAATACTATAACACATTCAATAAAGGCTTGAAAAATGGTCCACATTAAAAAAAATATTTAAAGGAGAATCTTATTTTCTAAAAGCTGAATTTTAAATGTTTAGAGGATATCCTATTTGATACGAGTGGTCTCCTGGAGCTGGAATTTTCTTTTGAATGCCATCTCTGCACAAGTACTGCAAAGAACCATGGAAAGGAAGAGCAGACTGACTTTTCAGAGAATGTGACAGTTTAAAAAAAAAAAAAAAAAACCAGAAAACTACAATTTCCAGTCCTGCCAAAAAATCTCTCTAGGGTCATTATGGCTGATCCAATACTTGTTTTTCTGGGTAGTCAGATAACCCAGCCTTCAGTGAGCAAGGAATTCTCTATATCTCTTTAGTTAACTATTTCTACATATAGCCAGAGTCTACAGAGAAAGTGCCGTAAATTGATACTTCAGGTGAGAAAGTCTCTCAAGAGACCATATGGTATAAATCAAAGTATTGTTATTCACAGCTAAACTTAACACTTCTGTTTAGCTCTTATATTTGTTTTATATGTGTATTCCTTAAAGTTTCCTTAGCAATAGATTCGTGGGTGATTTGTGTTATCATGCCTGTATTTATTCAAGATGAGGGAACAACCTCAGAAAGACAAAGTGATCCTTGAGGGCTACCCGGCTCTGTGATAGACTCTGTGATAGAGCTGGAATTAAATCGTTTTTAGATGAGACATTGTATATAGAGTTTCATGTAATTTTTCATGTGTTCTAATAGAGAACTCATTTTGAAGGTTACCATATTAGCTGTGGAATGAATCTGGATGTCTGCCACTCTCTGGCTAATGACCACTATAGGATAAAAGATAGGACTTCCGGTTTGGGCTCCTTGGTAATGAAATCAACTGCTTGTTTAATGTTACCATGACACACTTCATGCCTGAATAATACCTCCCTACCCTTATTTCAGCCTGGGTCTCCTTTCATCTTTGAGGTTTCTGAGCAGTTTTATATTAGCTTAATCCCCTGAGAAGCTAATTCCATATATTCACCATGGGCTCAGAGGAGAGTCCAGTGACAAAGAGACCCCAAGCACTGGACATTCAATGACATCATCCTCTTTTGACATGTTGCATGTGGGTCTTGGTAGGAGTGTTAGCGTAAGTCTGTATGCCCAGCACAGAGAGGCCAAACAGAAATGTCAGAGTTTGGAGGAGAGAAAGGATTATTGCAAGGCCATGCAAGTAAACAGGTTGCTCATGCCCTAAAAAGCCCTGAGCTCTTCAGAGCTTTTCATCAAAGCATTTTTAAGAGCCAGGTGAGGGAGAGGGATCTCAGGATACATGATCAGCTTGTGCATGATTCTCTGATTGGCTGGTAGTGAGGGAACAGAGTGGTGTCACAGGAGTAAACAGTATCAGTCCTGAAACTCCAAGAGGCCTGGGGACATGTGCTTCATGGTCATGAAGGAGTTAACGTTTTCCCTCTGGTGGGGGGTTTTCACATCTGTAAAACAACTCGGGAAATGTGCATTAAATACTGTTATCTATTCAATCAATCCTGAATACTCATTGGAAGTTGATGGTGAGGTGATGATTGATGGTGAGGCTGAAACTCCAGTATTTTGGTCACCTGATGTGAATGCTAACTCATTGGAGAAGTCCCTGATGCTGGGAACGATTGAGGAGAGGAAAAGAGGGCATTAGAGATGAGATGGCTGGATGGCTTCACCAAAGCAATGGACGTGAACTCGGGCAAACTTCAGGAGATGGTGAGGGACAGGGAGGCCCGGTGTGCTACAGTCCATGGGATCTCAAGGAGTCGGACTTGACTGGATGACTGAACAACAACATCAATTAAATAGGTACTTCAGAGAGGAGCTAAAGCAGAGGATATGAGGGAAGGCCTGTCCTGGGAAGGCCACATAGGGTCCTACTCAGTTACAGGACTTCCCCTGTGGCTCAGATGGTAAAGAATCCACCTGCAGTGTGGGAGACCTGGGTTTGATCCCTGGGTTGGGAAGATCCCCTGGAGAAGGGAAATGCTACCCACTCCAGTATTCTAGCCTGGAGAATTCCATGAACTGTATAGTCCATGGGGTCACAAAGAGTTGGACACGACTGAGTGACTTTCACTTCACTTCAGTTACAGGAGATGAAATTAGCTTATTTTAATAGATGTCTTTAGAAAGAAATATTGAAGTATTGAAGAAATTGCCCATCCATCCAGAGGGAAACCTTTTGTTTTATAACTTTAATCTGGTGTGTGTATGCTTAGTTGCTTCAGTCATGTCTGACTCTTTGTGATAC
This sequence comes from Bison bison bison, assembly GCF_000754665.1. Classification (NCBI taxonomy): domain Eukaryota; kingdom Metazoa; phylum Chordata; class Mammalia; order Artiodactyla; family Bovidae; genus Bison; species Bison bison. Next base: position 6,553,866 of record NW_011494677.1, on the reverse strand, counting down.
ATGGACTCAGAAGAGCTCAGCAGGCTCCTCTGTCCATGGGATTCTCTAGGCAACTGGAATGGGTTGCCATACCCTCCTCCAAGGTATCTTCCTGACCCAGCAATTGAACCCTGTGTCTCCTGTATTGCTGGCAGATTCTTTACCCCTAAGCCACCAGGGAAGCCCAAACTTTACTCTTACTGCTAATCTTTAGGGTTTCCCTGGTGGCTCAGACAGTAAAGGATCTGCCTGCAATACAGGAGACCCGGGTTTGATCCCTGGGTTAGGAAGATCACCTGGAAAAGGAAATGGCAACCCACTCCAGTATTCTTGTCTGGAGAATTCCATGGACAGAGGAGCCTGGTGAGCTACAGTCCAGGGCTCACAAAGAGTTGTAAATGACTGAGCAGACTAACGCTTTTCACTAATTCTTACTCCATCTCAGCTCTTTTCACGTTGTGGGATTGTTGGGGTCAGTGGGCCAGGATCTGAAATGGTTGTACTTATGTGATGGTTGTTAATTATCTAAGAAAGGCAAATGATCAAGTGAAGGGAAACAGGCAACACTTCACAGTGAATGTAAAGTGGTGTTTGTCTTGCTGCCAACTGTTGGGGAGAATTTCTTATCTGTTGTTAGGAAAAAAAATACTGGAAAGCATCAATGGAAACCTAGAAATAAAATCCTGAAAACTGTAAAGATTTATATGAGTTATTCAAAATAGGGGCCGAATTATTATTTATAAAGACTAAATGTTTGTATTATGGTGCTATAACATTTAATACTAATAATGATTCCTTCAGAGAAGGCAAAGGCACCCCACTCCAGTACTCTTGCCTGGAGAATCCCATGGGCAGAGGAGCCTGGTGGGCTGCAGTCCATGGGGTCGCTAAGAGTCGGACACCACCGAGTGACTTCACTTTCACTTTTCACTTTAATGCATTGGAAAAGGAAATGGCAACCCACTCCAGTGTTCTTGCCTGGAGAATCCCAGGGACGGGGGAGCCTGGTGAGCTGCCGTCTATGGGGTCACACAGAGTCGGACACGACTGAAGCGACTTAGTAGCAGCAGCAGCAGTGATTCCTTTGCAATATTTGTTTACATTTCAACCATGCTAATTTGGTGTATGAGCTATTATTTATCTTTGTCTGTTTATGAAGCCAGTTTGTTAGGCAAATGATCAATGTAATTTGCTTACTGTCATTCAGAAAACCATTTTCAAACATTTTAGAAGCATCTATATACAAACAAAGGTTATGTTAATTATATGTAAAAATATTCTTTACTTGGACATTACCATGTTAACTTCAAACCCAACATATTTACCCTAAAATCCTCAGTTTTAGGATAAATGAGTCTTACCTGCTCACTGCCCCCTTTTATTGTTGATAGAACTGTTCCTCTTGCCTTGGAAACTCAGAGTCTTCCTATGAACCCTCTCATGTTAAGCATATCCATTCTGTCACAACATCCAGAAATTCTACTTTTCAGCTATATTTTTAGCTTCATTTCTGGCATCTCCATCTCAGACCTCTACTAACCCACTGAACTTATTTTCATCTCTCTGCCTACCATTTTTCTTCCTTCAATCCCTCCAGTGCATCAGTTACTCCATCTTTTGACACCTGAAAATCACTTAATGGATATCTGGGGTATACCTGGGTGATTATAGAAAAAATTCTTAAATATGTGCCACAATTTTTAAAAATAACAGTAATACACAAATTAAAATGGTAATAATAGAAATTATAATAATGAAAAAGACAATAGTTATATTAATGAGGGGGAGACTGTTTTTAGTCTTTCACTAGAATATAGAGAACCACCTTTAAGAGAATTTGAACACAGATTAGACTTTCTACAGAGTCTATTTCTTCCTTTATTTTTTATTTATGCCAAATTAGAAAGACTTAAATTACAAGTCATTGTGAAGCAAAGCAAATATTCGGTGGTCTGTCAGCAAGTTCTGGTTTCTCGGATTATATGAGGAATCAGATATTACAGAGAGATTTCACTGATAGACATTCATTGCCCCACTGGGAGCTAATTAGGCTGAGGGAACGCATTTCTCAAAAGTGGCTGGAATATTATTGTATCAACACAGAAGATACTGGCAGATGGATTTCTTATGGATTCTTAGTTAGCTTTGTCTGTGGGAATTATTTTTGATGTTCCGTTTTGGCATTCACACACATTAAATATGGCTAATACAGCACTGATTTCTTTCTGCCGTAAGCTTGGATATGTCTAAATAGTAAGAAAGAATCTTTGTTAACTAATCCATTTATGTCAATAGTCAACCTTGGGAACATTCCCTCTTTTTACAAGTGTTAAATTTTTTGGTACTTTGTCTTCAGGCTCCTCCATATATTGAATATACCACTGAGATAAGCCTTTGTAAATTAAATAACTAGTTTTACTGGACTTTTTTCACTTGCAAAAACTTATTTGAGGAGCCTAACTCTTGACAGCCAGAGTTCTTGAGTGTGAAGAAATAGACTCTTCTCTTCTTTACTCATTTTTTTCTGCATAGCATGCTGAAAATTCTTGGCAATGATCTGATCAAATTCACAGCTTTCTTTGTTTCCTTGAAACTTCAGTCAAGTTCAGGAGGCAAACATTGCCAACTATGAATAAAGGAGTACTGGATTGCCCTGAGGTCCAGTTTCTGTCATTCACGTGGTAACACTTTACTTTGCTGTACATAGTGATGGTACTCAGTTAATATCGATCCCAATGCACTTTGTATTACATCAGGGCTGACAAAATTATTAACAAACAAGAAATCTCTTACACTCTGGCACTAGTCTCAGTGATGAAAGAAAACAAGGAATCATTTATCATTTTTCCCTTCTACACACATGGTCTGCTTTATGCTATGAACATATGATTTTGTACAGCTCGGAAGAAAAATATCTGCTAGTGAAAACATGATGATAAATAGTAAATGTTCTTTCACATTGCATTCCACTGATGATATTCATCTTCTAACAGTGTCACTTCATAGAGGGTTTTGAAATTAGTTTTGCTTTTCTTGGGTGTTACTAATTGCTATTGAACTTCTTTGCAAGTTTTAATGATGCCTCTTTAGTTACGGTCTCTTCTCTGCCTTTAGTGAGACAACTCATCAATATCTTCCTTAAAAGCTTTTACTTTTCACTTGTTTTGGAAAAACTCCATAGATTTACCTGAACTCCACCTTGAAAATTACCAGAAAGCTTTAATGTCTTCATGCCACTGTCAGACAACTCTTTATAACAAGCAGCACACTGAGGACCAGCGATGAAAAATAGCTGGTCCAAAAGGTCTAGTCTTGAGATGTTCATTGCTTTATTTCCTGTGTGTAATTTTCTGTTCACCCTACTTGTAAAGTATAGTTCCGGCCGAGGCAGAGAAGGAGGAGAGACGACCTCAACAGAGATAGGTTACCTTTATTCAGGCAAGGAGGGGACAACAGTCGGCCTAATGACCAGGCTGAGTGTGCGAGGGATCAGGGAGGCTTCATATTTAAAGGGAGGTTTGTGGAAGCGATAAGGGAAATGTTAGACAGGTGGGATATATTGGGTATTCTTTAGTTGAGATGGCATTTGTAGTTGGGCAGGGAGTGATAAGTCCTCTGGGCAGGGGGTGATAAGTCCCAGGCAGATGTAGGGGGTGGAAGGTTTCTGGACAGAGGGTGATAAGTCCCAGGTAGATGCAGCCGGCCTGGAGCATCAGGGTGGGACCTAAAGTTCGGTTTTGTTTTCTCCAAAGTTAGATGATTCAGCAAGGGCCTTTGAGACCGTGGTTTTCTTTTCTAGGCCCAAAGACTCCTTCACTACTCATGAACATCATGCGTTGGTCAGAAACTTGTTTTGTGCGCAGATTCACTCTCTTCTTTCTGAAAACTTCTCTGCTATTTACTTTGACAAGTTTATGCCATATTATAGTACATAATTTATAAGAGTCTTTTCATATTTTAGTACTTTATATGCCCAATGGATTAATTTTGAGTCATTAGTTTATTTTGTGTGAAGTGATATTATTAGACACAATAAAGGGGTGATAAGAAGAACTATAAAGTCATCAAATATAAGGCACTAACAAGCAAATTATGTGTGAATTAATCAACTGAACTGAATAGCACCCTATCCAGTCTACATATTCTATGTGTGTAAGATGTTTAAAAATGTGAGAACTATTAAGAACATGATAAAATTTTTATGAGAACCATAATTAAGCTTGGAGTTTAAATCTCCTAAGTGCTAGGTTGTTGGCAACTACTACTATTTCACAGGTCTCCCGTTGAAAAAGAGTGGTCTGTCCCTTGCTTTATATTATTTTTTTCTTGTTACTTTCCTTTAACACACCCACGCATTCACACACACACACCCCGTTCAGTGGCTCTGATAGCCTATGTGATAAAGTCAGAACTCCTTAGCCTGACATTCAAGATCTTCCCCCAAAGAAGCTCCATCTTATTTGCCCAGACTAAGAAATATATATTCGCAACCTAAAAGGTATGAGTTATATTTTATTCGGCTGGAATTTTTAGAACCTCAAGCCCAGCCCCAGGGGCAGCGTCTTAACCCTGAGAGAACTACTTGGAAAAGGTGAAGGGGGTACTAGGGTATATAGGGGTTTTGAAACAAAGGACAGGTAACAGGAACAAAAGATGACTGTTAATTAAAGAAAACTAGAAATCTCAAGTTTTCTTTGCATGGGAAAATGCAAATGTCTGGGCCCACTGAAGTCATCCCTTTGATATGCACCTCAGCTATCAGGGGCCAGTATGCTGTGTTTTCACATCCTCAGGGTTCACCACCATAGAGAGTGGCTCCAGTCTGATGGCTGCTGCTGCTGCTGCTAAGTTGCTTCAGTCGTCTCTGACTCTTTGCGACCCCATAGACGGCAGCCCACCAGGCTCCCCTGTCCCTGGGATTCTCCAGCCAAGAACACTGAAGTGGGTTGCCATTTCCTTCTCCAATGCATGAAAGTGAAAAGTGAAAGTGAAGTCGCTCAGTCATGTCTGACTCTAGCGACCCCATGGACTGCAGCCTTCCAGGCTCCTCCGTCCATGGGATTTTCCAGGCAAGAGTACTGGAGTGGGGTGCCATTGCCTTCTCCACTGATGGCTGCTAGATGGCATGTATTCTTTTCCTTCCTGAGTTCCCTCAGGGCTCACTGTTGGCTAGTAGCTGTAATTGCTGATGACCGTGACATGCTTTGTTTACGCAAGCTTACCTATGTGTCTGCTCCAGGTTGGCACACTGTGGTTAATAAACGTTGTATTTCAGTAAATGTGGGGCCCAGGATTTTCCCTACACTCATTTAAAATTGATACAAGAATTTAAATATAACTTGTCTTTTCAATAAAGCATTCTATTCAAAAATTTTCATTCGTTCTTTATAGCTTCCTTACCATCTGATTTGAATCAGTGGCATTTTAATTTATTTAACAAATGCTAGGGCTGCCGTCTATGGGGTCACACAGAGTCGGACACGACTGAAGCGACTTAGCAGCAGCAGCAGCAGCAGCGTACAGTATGTGCTAGATACTCTTCTGTGCATTTTACAAATGTTATCTTAATTAATCTTGAAGTCAACCCTCTGTAGTGTGTAAAGTTATTAATACCATCCCTATGGGAGACAACTGATTTACTGAGAAGTAACTTGGCCAGGATCACAGAGCTAGTCAGTGTCAGGATTTGAGCCTCCATTTTTAACAGCTGTGCTTTTGGGATTTAGACAGTAGCTTTCTCTAAGAACTAGGCTTCTTTCTCTGTTTATGATATCCCTATAGGTTGAATATTAAATCACATAAAACTAGTCATTTACTTTTTAGTAAAAAGAAACTAATACACATTTTAGGTACTGCATCAGAGCTTCATTGGTGTACACAGAAGAGACAGGAATTCAAAGCCTAAGGGATAGTCTAATCCACCTTCTATGAGACTTTCCTTTCTGATGACCATTTTGCCACGGGTCATCATTCTCATGATATGCTATCATGCCCAATGTCCTGTATAAAAGTGTAGCATCTTTTGAAGCAATCAACATAAAAGGGGCTCAGCCTAAAAGCAGGCAACCATTATAGGCTCTTTAGTGACTCCCAGTTTTCCATAGGAGCCATTTGTGCCCAGCCCTCTTCTTTAAAACCACTCTTCTCATAGAGCACATATTATCTTTCCATCTGTGTATGAATTGGACAGAATTTCCCTAAATAATAAATGAAGCTGTTCTGCCTCTTTTACTACTCAGCACTGAAAATTATCTCCAAATTCTGCTGGCTCAATCACCACTCACCCCTTACTTATGAATCCTCTTGGGACTCCCTTTCTGCCAATGGTGGGGGGTAGTTTATCACTGTTAGATTCACTTTTGGGGTTCAGGCTCTATTCCCATTTTCCCGGAATCTGTTTTCCTCTTCCTGCTTTCCCTTTTTTGAAATGTAGGTGTCCTTCAATTTTTTAACTTAGCCTTTTCCCTTTTATAAAAAATTTCCTCCCTTTAAGCACAAGATTATGGTTCTTAATTGCTAACGTTTCCTAATACCTAAAGGAAAATTGCAATTTAGTTTAAAAAATACTTTCATTCAGGTGTGTATACTGGCTATGTTTTTGCAACCAAAGTGTGGAATTGAGTATCAGTTGTAGTATTAAAACAGTGTAAACATCAAATGTAGTTAATTCTATTATCAGTAATGTTCCTAGTTTTCTCTAAAATCATCATGAGGGTTTATGTCTAGATTAGGTAATTACTTCCAGTCACTCTTCTTTGGAAGTTAGAAATCTTTGAGTTTCCATGTTTTCTTTATGATATTTCATAGATTTTGGCATAATCATTATTAAGAGTAATGTATTGCTCTTGCATTCCTGTTTCTTAAAAATGTATTTCACAGGACTTCCCTGGAAGGCCAGTGATCAACACTCTGTGCTTCCAGTGAAAGAGGTATTGGTTTGATCCCTGGTCAGGGAACTAAGATCCCACATGCCATGTGGTGCAGCCAAAAAATTAAAAAATATATATATATATTTCATGATGGTTTACTTCATTCTAGATGGGAGAATATAAAGAACTGCTGGGTAGTCATCTACAAAGAGTTAACATGTTGAAATTTCCTTATAATGCAATGTGACAGTGTTCGATGTAAGTAGCAATGTAAAAATGACTGAAAAGGCATGATTAATTATGTATATGAGAAAACATTTCTTTTATCCACTAACTGCACCAAAGAGTAGTGTTGTATGAGGTGGAGAATTGGATCAACTGCATTCAGCTAATGGTTCCTACTAGAGCTGAGGTGCTAACCCAGAAGACATGTACATCTTTGTTTTGAGATCTGTGGGGTGTACTATGGACTGGATATTTTTGCATTTTATGTGGAGAGGGAAAGAAAACCTAAAATATGACCCTGTTGCTGCGAAAGATTGAAGGCAGGAGGAGAAGGGGGCAACAGAGGATGAGATGGTTGGATAGCATCACTGACTCAATGGACATGAAATTGAGCAAACTCTGGGAGATAGTGAAGGACAGGGAAGCCTGGTGTGCTGAAGTCTGTGGGGTGACAAAGACTTAGATATGACTGAGCTACTGAACAACAACAACAACAAAAGGCCTATTCAGTGATGTAGCATCATGTATATTCCAAATTTTTATTTGTGATTTAATGTCTATGCTAAGAGTGAAATCTTCTATTCAGGATATCTAAATCTTTTGTTGCAAATTGCATGTCCTTCTAAGCAGCAGTTTACTTAGAGATGGAAGGTTATACCAGAACTGTTTTCTTTGTTGAGTGACCAATCCATCAATAAGAACTTCATATGAAATCTGTCATTGAATTCTTCTCACCTCCCCACCATGGGCAAGTTCCATCATACCTTTCTGTTGACTGTAATATGTTCCCAGTAGCTGAACTCAGTGGTTCAAAGTTTCACTTTCAAAGTTTCCTGTAATAGTTGATAAGTAGATGCAGTCTTTCCCTAATTAAAAAAAAAAAATTATTGGAGTATAATTGCTTTACAATGTTGTGTTAGTTTTTACTGTACAGCAAAGTGACTCAGCTATATATATATATATCTCCTCTTTATTTCCTTCCCATTTAGATCACCACAGAGTTTTTAGTACAGTTCTCTGTATTATATAGTAGGTTCTCATTAGTCATCTGTTTTATACATAGTACCAATAATGTATATATGTAAATTCCAATCTCCCAATTCATCCCACGCCTCCCTCTTCCCTCCTTGATGTCCTTACATTTTTTTCTACCTCTGTGTGTCTATTTCTGCTTTGCAAATAGGTTAATCTGTGCCATTTTTCAAGATACCACATGTATGTGTGAATATAATATTCTTTTAAGAACTCCTTGTCTTAAAATCCTTGATTTTGAGTACACTGTGTTATCCTACTCCTTTCCTATTTCCCTGATCTTTCTTTCTTGAGTTTTTCACTGGTTGTATGTCTTCTGATTTAAATATGGATGTTGGCCCTTAGCCTCCTGCTCTTCTTCCTTTATATCACTGTTCTCAATCTGGGCATTGGATTTGATGGCGAGGTGGGTGGGGGTATAGAATGTACTGAAACTTTTTTTTAGACCAGCACACATGTCCAAACACTCCTCTCCCACAGTAAAAGATTAATGGAGACAGGGAGGGACTGATAGATTTTCAGATTCCCTCAACAATATGACTACCATCTTGAGGGACACTGTGGTAAATTCTTCATAGTGATTTTATTCATTTCCAAGTCTTGAGCATTTATTCCAGTAAAATGAACTCTCTGTATCAAGATTTCCAACTGTGTGCTAGAAGTTTACACGTGGTTATTTCACTTCTCTCATAGAACTACTTCCTTATTCTGTTTTTCTCTATTTGTTAATCAGACTTAACATCATTCTCCTGGCCTTGTGAGCTTTCTCTTTCAGTCGTTCAGTCGTGTCTGACCCTTTGTGATCCCATGGACTGCAGCACGCCAGGCTTCCCTGTCCTTCATCATCTCCCAGAGTTTGCTCAAACTCATGTCCATTGAGTCGGTGATGCCATCCAACCATCTCATCCTCTGTCATCCCGTTCTCCTCCTGCTTTCAATCTTTTCCAGCATCAGGGTCTCTTCTAATCAGTTGGCTCTTTACATCAGGTGGCCAAAGTATTGGAGCTTCAGCTTTAGCATCAGTCTTTTCAATGAATATTCAGGACGGATTTCCTTTAGGATTGACTGGTTTGATCTCCTTGCTGTCCAAGGGACTCTCAAGAGTCTTCTCCAACACCACTGTTCAAAAACATCAGTTCTTCAGTGTTCAGCTTTCTTTATGGTCCACTTTTCACATTTATACATGACTACTGGAAAAACCATGGACCTTTGCTGACAAAGTAATGTCTCTGCTTTTTAATACACTGTTTAAGTTTGTCATAGCTTTTCTTCTAAGGAGCAGGCGTCCTTTAATTTCGTGGCTGCAGTCACCATCTGCAGTGATTTTAGAGCTCAAGAAAATAAAGTCTATCACTGTTTCCATTGTTTCCCCATCTATTTTTTATGAAGTGATGGGACCAGATACTATGGTCTTCATTTTCTGAATGTTGAATTTTAAGCCAACTTTTTCACTTTCCTCTTTCACCTTCTTCAAGGATTTCGTTAGTTCCTCTTCACTTTCTGCCGTAAGGGTGGTGTGAGCTTAGAGTCTGAGTCCTCTCTTCTTCTGTCATCTGTCAATCATCATCTTACTGAAACTTCCTTTCCTTTTCTCCGTTGTCCTCCATTGTTACCAACACCTGCCTTGTTCACTACTCTTTCCTTCTTCCTTTAAATATCATGGCAGCCTTCAGTTTAGTCTTTTACTTGTATATTTCTCACCTCAATCTATCCTTTGTCTCCTCCACCAGTATTCTTCCCTGGCCTATTGAAATTTTGAGTAAAAACATCATGGTCATTGCTCTACTGGAGCTTATAGCCCTGTGAGGGATACAGATAATGATCAATTAATCTCATCATTAAAGGTAGTTTTAAATAAGAGCTTACAATAAAGGAGTATGGTGGTTAGAACCTACACAAAGGGATATTAACCAGTTAACAGGTGTGTATGTGCTGGGAATGGGTTGATATTTAGGTAATAGATGGGTGTTATCTAATCAGAATGGTAGGGATGATAGATAAGAAAAGGTCATGAAATGGAACAGTGTCTATAAATATGTCCCCTGGTGGTAGGTAGGAACATGGGGGTTTTGAGGAAAGAAAACATGGTCACAGCCACGGGAAGGTAGGAGTGGGGACTTCAGTGAGCTGGTGGCATAAGAGCTGGTACGGTCATGTGGTGCCTTGTAGGCTCTGGTCAGAATTCTATCAGTTATCTAGTTATCAGTTTCCATAGCTCTGAAGATAGAGCTATGCGAACTTGTTGAAGAGCCTCAGGTAAGTTAATGACATGATCAGACTTCGAAAGATTATTCTTTTCTCTATTTCTCCACCTGAAATCCATGGTCTGTTGTTTTCTTTAATTGTCTAGTTGGATTGGTTATGAACAAGGGTACCCGGTCAACTCTTGCTCCATGCCTCATATGAAATTAATTGAGAAACAGCCATTTTTCATCTAAGACTTTTAATTATCTTTCATTTAGCTCCCAGAGGCAATTGGGCATAGATGCCTAGTAAGTAATTGTGAATAACCAACGTGATTATTTTGGGCAAGGCAAGATGGAAATTTACTCCTGCCAAATAATCAGTGCCAGTTTCAACCTGGCAGGAGTTATTAAAGACTGAAGAAGGAGAACTTTTGCCTCTGTTAGGAGAGGGCTGGGCCATTATTTTCTTTCTAGAGTGATTCACTCAAGGTTGGCACACAGTATCGTTAATTTATATAAATAAATGCCATGAAATTTTAAGCTTAAAATGGACATTAGAGGTCACCTAGTCCCCAGACAAAATCGGTAGAATATTTATATTTTAGTGACATTGTCATATATTCCTGGAATCTTTTCAGAACATTAAGTCAATAACTGAAGCACTACTAGAGTTCAGTAGTCATATTTCCTCACGTTCATTATTTAGTCATCAGTAGAAAACATTTTTGTGCTTAACTGCCAAATGCTGCTATAAGGATTTAACTAGTAGCATGGTAAAACTGGGCTTCCCTGGTGGCTCAGACAGTAAAGAATCTGCCTGCAGTACAGGAGATCTGGGTTTGATCCCTGGGTCAGGAAGATTCCCCTGGAGCAGGGAATGGCTACCCAGTCCAGTATTCTTGCCTAGAGAATTCCACGGACGGAGGAGCCTGGCGGGCTACAGTCCATGGGGTCACAAAGAGTCAGAGATGACTGAGCAACTAACAGCAGCAACAAACATGGTAAAATTACAATCCATGGAGTTAAATTCCTGCTCTGACCAGATCTGTTGACTTCTAGAATTTGTATTATAGACCAGTCATTTAAATCACACACGTCTTAATTTACTCATGTATGCCACATTCTATTGATATTTAATTAAATATTAAAAATCAGAATACATTCTTCCATCATGAATCATGGATTAACTTATACAGTAAACATTTATGGAACAACTTCTATATGCTCAGTTCTGGACTATGATGACTTTAATTTTAAAAAATCTTGTAACATTTTGCTTACATTAAAAGTTATCTATCTTTAGTTGAATATTTTCTTTTGGAGAGATTGTATATTTTAAAATACTGTTTAGAGTTTATGAGCATATATCACATTAAAAAAGATATAGCTTCTGAAATACCACTGCAATTATTCCCTTCTTAAATAGTGTAATAAATGCTTAGTTGTGATATGTTAAAAAAATGGACTATGCTAATAAAAGTGAGTAAATAATACATAATTGTTCGTGGAGAACTATTGAACTGATGAGGGAAATAGTCAAAAAAAGCAGGTACTGAGACAGGCTCAGTTAAGGACCCACACGAGATGCTAAGGGAGTACACAGGAGAAGATCCTAATCTAACCAGGAAGAGTCAGAGCTGGCTATACAAGAGAAGTGATCTCAAGTTGAATCTTTGACATTGAAGCGAAATTACCACGTTTAAAAAAGAAAAAACGAGTATTTATAGAAGACTGAAGAAGGAAAAGAGAAAAACAAAGCAACTGTAATTTTGATGACAAAATTGTTGAGTAGTGTGAAAAACTGTGAAAGTGGGCAGAGGCCATATTATCAAGGGTTTTATCTTCCAAATTAAGGAGTCTTTGATAAATAGCTTTTAAATCCTTAAAATATCTAAAATCTTATAAAGACCAAAGAGACATAAGTGATATACCCTTCCATCTCAAAACAACAAGCTTTCATTCCTGAAGGGAAGTATTTTTACTCAGAATAAGTGTGATAAAGTGTAGAATAGGAAATTTTGAAAGATACGGTTCTTCTTGAATTATGAACAGTGTAAAAACTGTAAAATAATAGCCATGATATAAACTTTAAAAAGGGTATGGAAACTCTGAGAGGTTTTTCTTTGAGCTACCTATCACAGAACTGAACCCCAGTTACGCATGGATCTCCATCCTCATGATTGCAGTTGGCCTTTATCAAGGCCTATTTGATATATCTCTACTAGAATTCAGAAATGCCAGAAGTGCTAAGTCACTGCAGTTGTGTCTGACTCTTTTGTGCCCCATGGAATGTAGCCTGCCAGGCTTCTCTGTTCATGGGATTTTCCAAGCAAAAATAATGGAGTGGGTTGCCAGTTCCTCCTCCATGGGATCTTCCTGACCCAGGGATGCAACCTATTTCTGTTATGTCTCCTGCATTGGCGGGCTGGTTATCTCCTTTAAAACTAGACAGATGGTGACCCTAAGACATTTGGAACTCATCCTGAATGCTGAGGTATAATAAGGTTATTTTGGGTAAGACATAACTTTGTTCTGAAAATGAGGAACAGAGCTGTACTGGTCCCATTTCTACTGTCCCTGTGTTGGGAGACCTAAGATCATGTTTGTGTCAGGTCCCCTGGTTGGGGTCTTGGTGAAATCTATACCCTGGGATGCTGTGCTTGCTGAAAACCACTCAGCTTAGTCTCTCCAATTCTTTCTGTCAAGTATGTCAAGAGAAAAGAGGCAACCATCATGATAAGTCTGCACTGCACGTTCTGCATGAGGCTCATTGGCTCCATGTACCTTGGTCAGAAAGCATGAAGGAGGTATTTGACGTCTTGTATTGTAAGCACATAATACATTTTTAAAAAGAATATTGGGTTATTCTGCCTCATATTGATTATTCAGCAGTGAAATTAGCTGTTAAAAAGCATTGACACTGAGGGTCATTTTTGGAAAGAGAATTATTTTTTACCTTATTTGCTAAAACTACACATTCCTTGGAGGTTTACCCATCCCAGACTCTGCAAATGAGATGAAACAATCCTTTTTTTTTCTGGTTTGTTTTAACTAAGAGATGATATTGAGTGTGATAGAGAGACATGCTAAATAATTATTAACACTCAAGTGTCATAGTGTTTTTAAAGAAGAATTGTGAGATTTAAGAGCTTTATTTAGACAAGAAAAAAGGCAGATATTTACTTGAAGGGATTATTACAAGAAGAGAAAGGGAAAAGGAGAAAAAGGAGAGGTTAATAGGTAGGGAAGTTTGATTCTGCAACAAGCACTCAGGAATGTCCATGTTATTTTTGGTTTTCTTTTATGCATCTCGCACTTGGCTCTAAAGTAAAGGAGTTACAAAATTTTAGGCTAGCTTTTGTATCCATAACGAGCAAGCTTTTATAGAAAGAGACACAAAGTTCTCCCAGTTGAATATACTTGGTGCATCTGAAGATTCATGAATAAACTCTAGGAGCATATTTCATGGCCACCAAAAGAAAGGTGTGATTTAATATCCATTGTTATTATTTATTATTAAGAGGGCTAGAAATAGATGAATAGAAATGACTTTTTCCATATCGTCTTTCAGTCCTCAATGGCTTTTTTAAAAAATTAACTTTATATACTAAGAGTAGAATTTACAAAGAGACATTTGGGAGTACCTCCAACCTCAAAAGAAAAGAAAAATATCATATTTAACAGTTTCAAATATTTCATGATTTCTAGTTGGTTCTGTGTACACTTATTCTACATGAAAAAAAAAATCCAATTCATTGATGGCTTTTAAAAGGCAGAAATTAGATTTCCAGTCTTATTTTAATGATTACGGAATTCGTATCATCCACTGTTGGAGACATATTGCAGATCTCTGTAGTTATTGATGATGCACCCTTGTTCTGCAGTATGGCACTTGGCAAAACATTGCTTCCTAATTTGAACTCTTCAGTGTACCTTCTGGGGAAATGGCTCTATAATACCATTGTACCGACTCGTTTAGTAAATCATATTATTAGATATCCATTTATAACTTACCCTCTAAGTGATCTCACTCAATCACTTGATGTCTTGGTTTCGTGGCTATGAAATTTTTTGTAGCGATTGCTGTCATTGCTTGGCTCTGAGGGCTGCTGTGTGGTTCAGCTGGATGGTTTCTGTGAAATTCATTTAACCATCTGGTGTGGATTCCATGTAAGTGGGAGGCAGCTTTCTTGTAGTAGATTTCTCAGATTACAGGGGTGAATATGGGATAGGATGTGATTTATGTAGAGTGTGGGTCACTAGGTATCATTGGCTTGTGAGGAATGAAAAAGGTGGGTAGACCAATGGGAGAGGATTTGGAAGAAGCACTTGTACCCAGTGAGTGTCAGCTTACATCTTGCCAGGTCCTTGCGTATGTTGCCTTCTGTACATTTTGAAATGACTCTGAAATCTGAGTATAATCAGAGACCAGAGATTTCAAGTAACTTGCCCAAGACACTTTATACAATTGGCAAATGATGAAATTGGCATTTGACACAATTCTGACTGGCTCCTAAACTTCACACTTTTTCTGCAAAGTGATTGGAAACAGTGGAACACGAAATATTTCTTAGTTATGCAGATCAAAGTATTGACTTGGTTTTCTTGGTTAATGTTTAAAAAACAGCATGAGAAATGAGTATGTGATTTTAGTACAAACTGGCTGTCTGTGTCATTTGCACACGTGAGACAAGCAGAATGGCTGAAATAAGGCACATTTGAGGACCAAACGTTATGACCGTTTCATTCTGGGATGCAAGTACAGCCTCTGCTTCTGTGTGTCTCTGGTATTTTGAGTCTAATCCTGAGGTAGCTGTAATACTCGTTTGTGAGTATTTGAGTTATTTTTCTCATTATTTCAGTACCTGAGTTATTTTGAATCTAAACCTGAGGTAACCATGGTGTGCATTTCAATTTGAGGTGTTCTTTAAATTAGAATCATGCATTAAGTTAGTTGACTTTTATGTTCAAAAAGCTAAAGTCATAAATAGACAATTCTAGTACAGTACTATAATCTAACTGTTTACTATAAGAATCAAAATATACTGTGAAAAAAAATCAGGCAATTGAAATGGATTACTGTAAGATTATGATATGATGTAATTTGCCTATAAGATTGGTATGCAATTGTTCTGTAACATCAGCATTTTACAGGATTTTTTCTGTATCCTGTTTGGGTAAGTAATAATAGTAACACCAAAAAATCTTCAAAAAGTTAAGCTATACCCTTAGGTCTTCACACTCATTTTAAGAAAAAGAAACTTAGATGTCATGGGATAAATGATCCTATTTAAAGTTACTCTGAAATTTAGGGCAAAAATACTTATATTCTGAGATGAGACAAAAGTTTAGATCTCAACTTTAAATTCAATACTTACTCCTCCACACCATACTGCCTCCTAGGACACTGCTGCTGCTGCTGCTGCTGCTGCTGCTGCTGCTAAGTCACTTCAGTCGTGTCCGACTCTGCGACCCGATAGAAGGCAGCCCACCAGGCTCCCCTGTCCCTGGGATCCTCCAGGCAAGAACACTGGAGTGAGTTGCCATTTCCTTCTCCAATGAGTGAAAGTGAAAAGTGAAAGTGAAGTCGCTCAGTCCTGTCTGACTATTAGCGACCCCATGGACTGCAGCCCACCAGGCTCCTCCGTCCATGGGATTTTCCAGGCAAGAGTACTGGAGTGGGGTGCCATTGCCTTCTCCCCTAGGACACTAACTATAATAATATCTTTCACTTCCATTTTAGAATCACTCGCATCCTTTTATCCAGATGTTTCTGTATTCGCTTTTCTTATTAAATATTAGGGAAAAAGAAACTGGACTTTCATCTCTAAGAGCAAATGGTATGAACTGACATGTAGTTCAGTGCCTGGTGCAGAGTAGGTGAGCCACAGACAATTGGGTGAACGTCCATCATTGGAAGCTGGTTGGCACCCTTACTTTTTAAAATTTGGACATAAGAGAGATGAACACTGTGAGGGATGATGTGCTTGGATGGTTCAAACCCAATACCATCTTCTCCATGCCCTTTTCAAATAAAAAATACTAGACTCACAATTTCCACTGAAGGTTCTGCTCATGTGACCACCCCTACTAGTGAGGGAGCTAAGGTCAGTGACCCATTCGGTCAGTTTGTAGATTGACCAAAACACTACAGGTAGCTTACCAAGAAAACTTCTATCTAAACTGAAATGGAGCTGGGGGCGGGGCAGGGGGCGGTGAAAAATAAATAAATAAATAAACTGAAATGACCAGCAATTAATTAGCTGGGCCAATCAAATTCTCTCTTACGATGGTGTTATAAATACACAGAAAACAAGAAATCTGAGACCTCAGCATAGCTGCTGCTGCTACTAAGTCGCATCAGTCATGTCCGACTCTGTGCGACCCCATAGACGGCAGCCCACCTGGCTCCCCCATCCCTGGGATTCTCCAGGCAAGAACACTGGAGTGGGTTGCCATTTCCTTCTCCAATGAATGATTAGGCAGTAAAGTAATATATACAGAGTATTCTTGCCTGGGAAATCCCATGGACAGAGGAGCCGGGTGGGCTGTAGTCCATGGGGCTGCAAAGAGTTGTTCACGACTGAGTGACTCATGCTTTCACTTTCAAAGGGGGTGATGTGGGTTAGATACAGGACTTCCCAGGTGGTGACAGTGGTAAAGAATCTTCCTGACAATGCAGGAGGCACAAGAGATACAGCTTCAATCCTTGGGTCAGAAAGATCCTCTAGGGTAGGAAATGGCAACCCACTCCAGTGTTCTTGCCTGGGAAATCCCATGAACAGAGAATCCTGGCGGGCTACAGTCCATGTGGTCACAAGAAGTCAGACATGACTGAGAACACATGCATATGGATTAGATAAAACAGCTGTGGGGAGATCAGAGGCCCATTGATAAACTGCCTGTCACAAAAGGGAGAAGCAGTACATTTATGATTCTGAGGGAATGATGTTAGCCTCTATAACTGCATGTCTTACATCCTGTATTCTTTCATTTCTACTTCTCAAGAAGTCTGGGTGTGTGCATTTATCCATCCTGAGTTTCAGTGAGATTCTTAATCTTTACTATCACAGGATCTTTAGAGCAACTTGTCCTCTTTTCTTTTTTGAAGATGCCTATATGACACCTTGCTTATTACAGAAAAAAAACCCTAAGTAATAGGCTTGGGTGTATTGGGAAAAGCCTACACATTCTCAACAGGGGTGTCACATTCCAAATGCTTGTTTTCTGAGTTCCAGTCACATTTACCATGATTGTTTAGGTAGACAGTCCAATTTACATCACTTTTCATGAAGCATCAGGCAAAAATGATACAGAGATTCTCCCAAGTACCTTTCTGAAGCTGTTATGCCTGAAACACTTCCTTTAACCTTTAAGTATCTGCCTTTATATGGTCCTCTTGGGTCACTCTTGACAAAATTTTGAATAAAATATGGAATTTGGCTATTTCTAAGTAAAAAAAAAAAGAATTTTGTCTGCACTGGGAGAGAAGAGTCATCTAACCTAAAGATGCCATTGAAAACCCCTATGTCCTACTCTTTGTTCAAGGCCCTCGTGACTCCTTTCTGTTTGGTATATTAGTCCTCCTATTCCTTGACAAGCCAATGAAGTTGACTGAGTCTGAACCATTTTGAAAGGCTGGCTTACAACTGAAATTCCTCCTGCTTCTTGATATATGCACTGGCCATTCTGGACTCTATGTGAATTTTCTACATCTCAAAGGTGTTACGTCTAGTGAGCAATTTCTTATAAATTTTATCTGTGCAGTTATCCTATGAATGTGTTACAAATATAGTCAGATTAGTGCTGTTTTGGGCTCTGATTTGTTATCCATTCTGATGTTACCTAGCAACAAGGGAATGTCCCAATTTGTAACTCCAAGGACTTCATGGTAACAAATACATATCTCATTTATTTTCACTGAGCCCTGTGTGGCTTTCTGAATTCAAATATTAAAAAATGTTGTTTTACCGATAGGAAGATGGAGAGCCGGTAACTGGAGTTAAGCAAGAAAGCAAGTAACTGACGGATACCCTAGTGAAAACTGCATATCCTAATCTAGATTATGCTGCTTCAACCAGCTATGTTACATTTTACTTTATTTGAATTATAAATGAAACACTCACTTTAGGTTGCATTTATCAAAGAGTTATTGAGTTGCTAATCATAGGTATCACTTTTGAAGTTTTCAATTATGATATGGAAGAGAGAGTCTTATAGGTGATATAGGTAGAAATGTGCAGACGAGACAGACCTGAAAGAAATGAATGCTTAGTTGATTTATTTGATAAATACAAGCAGGGTTACTGTACCTTGAACTTTTGTGGATAAGAGCAGGAAATTACTAGTTGCAGTTTTGCACTCTAGTGGTAGACAGTATTGGACAAGGAAAATATGTAAGCCTTGAATAAGAAGTTTTCCCTTTTTTGGTAATATTTAGCTTAAGGCAAAACATATCTTCCAAAAAGAACATTTTGTGGTGGATGCTTTCTGTCTGTTAAGCCACCTGGCATCAAGTAACATCCATTTCCTTTCGTGTGACCATCCTAACCCTCATCTTAGATTGGACAGGGTTGAAGTATCAACACGAAGTGAAATGGGTTCTTACCAAAACTTCTTTGAGATTGCCATATTTTTTTGTCCTTGTAAAAGAGTGTCACACATGGTTGTCAAATCACCAAAGAGACAGTGTTAGTATGGTTACCCTGGGCTCAGATGAAACTGCAGGATGGGATTCCTTTTTATCATTCCATACAGGTAGGATGAGAATCATTTAAACTGAGAAGCGTAAGTTCTAGCAAAGGAATAATTGGTACTCCTAGATTGTTGCTTTAAATTTTTTTTTAATTGAAATATAGTTGCTTTTTTAAACTATCCTGATTCATGGGTTTACAAGTCAATTAGAAATGTTAATAGCTTCATCACCTTCCCTGTTAGCTGCTGCTTCAGAAAGAAAATATATATTGCAATAATTCTAGTAGTAAGAATAAACAATTTATAAAAATTGCCAATGTCTGTTAATTTCATCCTAACTGTAAGCTTCTTCATCTCGCATGACCACAGGACAGCACTCTATCTTCTCTCTGAGGAGGGGTTGTCCATCGCATAAATCTAGAGGAATGCTTAGAACCCTCTATGTAAGATGAGATCCTAGAGCATTTACCCTTTTCATCCTAAGGAGTTATTTATATGCTGGAGAACAAGTTCTTAACTGTTGAGTAAACAAACTCCCTCAGCCACCTGTATGTTTATTGTTTCTCAGGGACAAAGTCACTTCATTCTGACATTAGCAGTGTCATCATCACCATAATCATTTCAGTGACCAATTAGTGAGCATTTTCTGTGTCCACATGCTGCACCAAGATCTTTATAGATTTCATCCTTCTCTTTGCACCATTCTTTAACATAAGTGCTAGAATACAGGACTTAGAGTCTGAGAGGGAAACCAGGCTCAACGTAACATTCTGATGGAACTCAAATTTGACACCAGAGCTATCAGGTTTGAAAGCCCATGCTGTTTTCAAACCATATGCTGTGAGTATGTTTCAAGTTTCTCCCTCACCCTTGGATAGAAGGAAGGTCATCTACTTTCTATTTTATTATTCAGTTTATGTAAAATTTATTTATTATTGGATAATAATTGTTTCACAATGTTGTATAGGTATCTGCTGTACAACAATGTGAATCCGTTGTAAATATAATATATATATATCTCCCCTCCCTCTTGAGCTTCCCTTTCCCTCCCATCCCACCCCTCTAGGTCATCACAGAGCACCAGGCTGGGCTCCTTTATGTTATATGGCAGCTATATAGAAGACTATCTACTTTTAAAATTAAGCTTTAAATTTTTTTAAGGTGTTGATTACCTGTAATACATCACTAAAAATGGCTCCATGCTTTTGCCCTGGGCTAAGTAAGACATTTTATCAAAGACAAAATAATACCCTTTCACTGCCCCCTTCCCTCGTAGAGCCCGCTAGGGAGAGGAGGGAGTGTAAGACCCCAAGTTCACGACATGCTGCAATTTACCGAGAGCTTCTAAACATTCAAGGAAGGGCGATCAAGAGATGGTTTGCTTCAAAAAGAAAATAGGAGGGACTCAATTTTTATTGAATTGGGCTGGATTTCTGAAAGGAAACGTGTCCCCCCCAAATGGAGCATCTGGGCCAAGTGACATGTTGCTCTACCAAAATGGTGTTTAAGAACAGGCGTGTCTGATGTTCCATTTGAAGACACCTGCATTGCTGTGATGTCACCTCTGCTTGTACAGGGCTAAACTAACCATGTGTATCATCTCCCGGATGTGAGAGAGGGTGGAGGGTAACCTTTGATGATAAAACCAGGAGCCAAGTACAGGCAGGGCGCCCTGGGGGAGAAGGAGAACTGGAGTTGAAAGGATGGAATTTTCCGTAGGAAATACAAAGGCTTTTGCCACCTGACTCCTACTTACATTAATTAAGCTAAAAAGATTTCATCTCTGCTGAAAAACATTCTAGTCATATATCACTCACTTTCATCCCACATTGAAAGTATCGTTGCCACCTATGCTTCTACTAATTTCAGTGATGAACAAAAGATTACATAAGATAGTACATTTGTCATAATTATTGGCAGGTGCAATTTTCAGCTTTGTTATGAAATAGGATTATAACTGAATATAAAATGTTGACAAATGTGAACTGGTTTTTCCAAGAATGTTTGAATATTGAAGTACTTAAAAGTTTCCAAAAACTCAGAGAAGCGCAAGTGGGATCTCTTCCAAAATGATATGAATAACAAGTTATCATTGTATTACTCTAAAACATATTTAATTAACCGAATAGCCCATACGTATTATTGAGGCTCACATTTCTGGCTGTGATGTGGGATACAGATGAATTATTACAATTAGTACCATCCCTAGTGGAGCTTACATTCTAGTATGAGCAACAAGTGCAATGCCCGGAAACTAAGGTTGAATCTGAATTACAAAGCGTGTGTTATTAAGTAGAGGGTGATCAGTAAGCTTCATGGAGGAAACCTACCCTTGAACATACTCATCAAGGGCTTGGACAGGTGAGAAATTGTGAACTGAGAAAAGGGCCCTCTCAGTTCACGTCATGCAAGCAGTCCCGTTCGTGGTATTGAGTATGGGATGCTGAAGGAGGAGAGAAGAGGGCAGGCAAAAGGAGAATGCAGATGAAAGGCTGAAAAACAAAGTGAAAGAAGTGAAGTTGGATCACAGAGGGAATTGAAATCTAAGGAGCAGGGTTTTGATGATTTAGGAGACCAAGAAAACTGGCATGCTATTTTAGGGTACATGGGAGGTTTACAGGAAAGTAAGATGAGCAAGATACTATAAATACAAGGCCAGCCAGAAAAAGAGTGGAGAGTGTCATTGCGACCTTGAGTTCTGCTTGTCTCATTCGTGGATCCGCTTTGGATCTTTGGACTAAAGACTTGGCCACAAAATCACTTATACTTTCATGGGTCTTATAATAAACAGAGTACCTGCCCTGTGGCATCTTTTAGTTGGTGATAAACACGGCTGCACACCCGTGGAATTGCTTACTGTGCTGCATCTTATAGCTTGACACAGTGACATGGAGACCAGATCGCTCACAGCCAACACTACTAATTGGCTCCATTAAAACAAGAAGTGATTGTGCCGAATCCAAATAGAGTTGAGGTTCAAACCTAACAGAGGAAATAGGCAGAGAGTTAAAGAGTGGATTTTCTGATTTGATAGATTTAAAACATCAGTCTTTGCAATTCTAAAAGTAGTGACGTACTAATTCAATTTTCCAGGTGCTGGTTGCCTTCTTTAAAACATGTATGGTGCTATTTAGAGAAACTTGTAGCAAGACAGAAGAGAAAGTTTGAGGATAATTCCAGTGAGCTTTAAATGAAATTATTGGACCACATGAATTTATAAGATGTGGGTCTGAAGAGTATTCTTATTTCTTCAGTAGAGTGTTTCAGACTGCAAGGGGGAGTAATCAGTTAAGAATGGGTCAGTGGAAGGTCTCTGGGATGTGAATGTCAAAGGTAGAATTAGGAATGAATTTAAGTTGGATGTTAACATAGCTAAGTGTAGCCCAAAGTAGTTTGATAGATTAGATGCCTCCAGTGGCTCACCTAAGAGAAGACTGGTTGAGAATACCTTTTATTTCCCTTCTGGGCTTTTCACTTTGCAGTTGAGGACTTGGGTGGCCTCAAAAATCTTTAGGGTGAAAACATGTGAATCACTCTGACTTGGAAATGACAAAGTTTCTCTCTTGAGAATACAAATCAAGACACTTGGCTTTAGGTTAAAATATTAAATGATCACTAGCTTTTGTTATAATTAAAGGTCTCTCTTTTACAGTGAAGAGATCCAGTGCTTCAAGTGTTGAATTGGTTAAGCTGAACAATTTCTGAACATCTCAGTGACATGTTATCTAATAATATCTTTTGTTTTTCCAAGTTTTATTCTTGAATTATGTTATATTACCAAAGAGAAATATATTTTACTTTACATCCTCATAGAAATGCCTTCCCTGAGTTAACACTTTAATGTTTCGTCCTCATATTTTTTATGGGGTCACTGTAAGAAGTAGCACAGGAAGAGCCAATTTATATTTTCTATAAAACTGCAGTTGAAGACTTTGTTTAGTGTGATGGAAAATTCCTTATACAAAGATTTGCATGATGATATTTTCCAAGGACTTAATGCCCAGAAATGACAGATTCCTACCGACAGTCTCATAAATTGTCATTCATTAGTGATCTGTAAATAATCCATGACAGTTCTAATTTGTCCTTGGCTACCAGGAAGTTCACAGCTAAATTTAATTCACAACTAGAGTAACAATTAGAGTGACTAACCTACCCGTTAGTTTTGGTTCAATTATTTTTTTCTTTTCATTCAGAAACAATTTCTCTTTGTTACTCCATTTTCTTAATTACCTTATTATATATATTTTAACTTTGTAGGCTGGAAAAGTAGTAGACTACCTGTAAGAGCTGTTGTTTGGTCACTAAGTCAGGTTCGACTCTTTTGCAATCCCATGGACTGTAGCCCACCAGGCTCCTCTATCCTTGGGATTTCCCAGGCAAGAGTCCTGGAGTGGGTTGCCATTTTCTTCTCCAGTGGTTTGTAGGAGGCTAGGCTATAAATACAGAAACGTGATATACAAGTGAGTTCCTCACAACCTACCCCATATACCATTTCTTTCCCTTCTTATGAGTAAACCATAGGATTTAAAAGGATCTTTCATTTCATATCCACTTGCATAAGTCATGCAGTAGACACATGGATCATAATTTGCATATTTTATCATGCTATGAGGGTTCAGAAAATTTCCTGAAACAGTTAATGATCTTCACATATCTATTTGTTATTAGTAGATACAGCATCAGTCTTGATGCCATGGCCAAATGGACATTGGCCACGGACATTGAATTCTTGGGTTCTGGGAAGATAGCTCACATCTCTCGTTGCTTTATGCACTCAATGTTCCTTTTTGATTAAAAAAAATGATTTGATCTGGGTTCTAAAGCTATTGTGAGCCCTTTAGGTATGGCTCAGTTTCTGGCCATGTTCCTGCTGCCTGCGCTGGAGGAAACATCCATTGGAAAGACTGAATTTGGAAAGGAGGGGAAAATACCAGCATCTTTCTTCATTTAGAAGTTCAGCGGGAGGTGCTAGAGAAATTTCTCCACCAGCAAAAGTCTTGCTAAGACTTTAAGCTTGACTTCTTGTCACATCCTCTGTGGAGCTTTCTTTGCTCTGTCCTTTATCCCAAGCTGAATTAATCCCTTTCACTTCGGTATATACTGAGAGTATATGTAATGCTGTTACTGCACTTGAAAAATTATTTTATAAGGTGTTTTGCTGTCTTGAGTAAATCCTCCTTATATTCTTCCCTTGATTTTATTCTGAAAACTAGAATCCTTCAAACTTTTTCACTAAAGAATTGAGGCTTTATTTTTATCTAAAATAAAGATCACATTGAAAGTCATGTAATAGCAGTTGTCTACCTGGGATACCCTTGCGGCAGTGGGGGTACCAAGAGTTCTCTGGATTGTGTCTCATCCTCACTTATGTCATAGCTGGAGGCTCTCTTTCTGGACCTGATTTTGACAGCAGAGCATTTGCGTTATGTCTGAAATTTGGAGGCTTTAAAGCAGTTGCTTTACTTCTGTTTTCTCAAATAATTCACTTCCCTCTATGAGTCTTATTTTATGAATATAGAGGTACAGTTGTCCCTCAGCATCCATGAAAGATTGGTTCCAGGACCATACCTCTTCCCAATACTCAAATCTGAGGGTGCTCAAGTCCTTTATATAAAATGATACAGTATTTTTGTATAACCTATTAATACTCCCATCCTCTCATGTACTTTAAATCATCTCTAGATTACATATATTTGATACAATGTAAATGCTATTTAAGTAGTTGCTGGTGCATGGAAAATTAAATATTTTCTCTTTGGAACTTTCTGGAATATTTTTCCTAGTATTTTCTATCTGTAGTTGGTTGAATCCTTGATTATAGACCTTGTAAAGGTCTGAGTTGTACCTTTCTACACTAAAAGGTTGAGTGTACCTTTTTCTTAGCAGTGGACTTGGAGAGGGAATAAATTTAGGAAGAATAACATATTAATATTATTATTGCAATTACCTAGTCATATAAATATGATTTACCTCTTTTGTATTTGATTTACCTTTCTCTTACCCATATATATTATTTCCTGGACAGCTTACCTACAAAATTACCTTCTTTTTTCTATTTACATACTCTGTGTTGACCTAATTTGTTTGTTTCAAAACTCCTTTGAAATGCTATAATGAAAAGTGGTTTTATTTTCTCAGTACTCTGAACCTGTCCGTCTTCTGCTCCTTCATGGTATCCATTGCTCCTGCTTCATCTCTCATGAAGTGTGCATGTTTTTCTTCATTTTCTCAGCTATCAAACCTGCTTGCATCTTTGCTTATTCCCCTATGATTTGCTTTCTCCTCTCCATTTCACAGGCTTCATCTCTTTGCCGTTAGGAATCCAGTAATAATAAAGGTCACTTTCTTTCATGAAGTCTTTGTACTCTAAGTCATGGGCATCTGATGGGATAAGACCACATCTTTTCCATATCCTTTATGTTGTCATCCCATGTAAACAAAAGGGCATGTTTAGAAGATGGTAGAAAGCTTAATGGGCTTCCTTGGTGGCTCAGACAGTAAAGAATCTGCCTGCAGTGCAGGAGACCCAGGTTCAATCCTTGGATTGGGAAGATCACCTGGAGAAGGGCATGACAACACACTCCAGTATTCTTGCCTGGAGAATTCCATAGACAGAGGAGCCTGGCAGGGTACAGTTCATGAGTCGCAAAGAGTCGGCCGTCACTGAGTGACTAATGCACACACACAAACACACAGAAAACTTGGTGAGCACGTTCACAAAGAATAAGGACCTCTCAGTGGGATTTCAGAGAATATCATCTCCTTTGGGAAGATTCTCTTGTCCCATTTGACATCTCTCCCATCCGAGTAATATTTAGAGAAACTTTCATTTCCATGGAAGGAAGCGGATTCAAGACACAAATGCTCTACAGTAGGTAACACCTGACGTGAAAATCTCAGAAAGCATGAAAGACTGAGAATAAATTTTGTTATCAGAGAAAGAAGCATTTAGGACAGCGAAACAATGCATAAAGAGGAAGCAAGTGATTTCTGACCTAATTGAAAACTCATAAACTTAGCTCAATTGACTAAAAGTCTTAAGTGAAGAATATGAATCACCTTAAAGAGTTGGCATTGATTCAGCAATTTATCCACATTTTACCACTTGGACAATTGTATAAAAGACAATTGTGAATAAGGACAATTGTGAAAGCTGTATTTTGGTTAAGAGAAGCTCCCCTACCCCACACCCCATCTTATGAAGGGGGTATAAGTACCCAAATAGTTTTTCTCTTTCAGATTACATATATAGTAAGTATAGTGATGCTCTCAGATTCCAACTAGAATGCCACATTTGTTAATACAATCACTTATTTCTATTCTACTTTATCATTAAATAAAAATGAAAACTCAAGAGTTTTCTCCATGTTGGTTAAATTACGTCCTTTATCTTTAAAGTTATTTGAAAGGTAATACATATATATATATATATATTTTTTTTTTTACCACTTGGCCAAAATAGATTGAGAAAGTACTACCCTTGTTGTGATAACTGCATTTTTGCTATGAACACATTAATTTCATTTTATTTTTAGTGCTTGTTCACAGTTCAATTTTAAGAGTGTCTGTCAGGCTTGTTAGAGTCAAAGGAAAGAATGTATTTCCTTTTGATTTAAAATGTCTATGCTGTCATTAGCTATTAATAGTAGAACTAATAACAGGATGGCTTGGCACAGACTTTTACTGTCCTTTTCCCAGTTAGACAATACAGTGTCAATGTTCCTCGGAATGCTTTTGATGAGAAAATAGAGATAACACTTCATTTTTTATAACATGTTTCACAAACCTCTTTCACATTCATTACCTCACTTAATCTGCACAAACAATGATGTGAATTAGGTATTATTTTCTGCATTTAAATGTGAGGAAATTGATGCTCAAGGAAGCAATGATTTGGCTGAAGACACAGTGTATAAGAGCCAGGGCTTAAATCCATTTTTTTCCTTCTTTTGCTTCAGGGCCCTCTCTGTTGGGTTGATCCAAAAGTTTGTTCAGATTTTTGCATAACAACTTACAGAAAAATCTGAATGAACTTTTGGGCCCCCAAGTCCCATGGACAGAGGAGCCTGGCAGGCCTGCAGTCCATGGGGTCACAAAGAGTCTTTCGTGACTGAGTGACCAAACAACAAAAAATACATTACATTGTCTTCTTCTCCTGTGCTGTGTTCTGACCTGTTTAACTAACTAGTTAGTGTCCTTAACATGCTGCCTTAGAATACCTAGTGCTTACTGTTCTAAGTATTTGCATGTATTACATAACACCTATAAGGCATGTCAGATTATTGTCTCTATTGTTTTTTTAAACAAGGATCTTAAATAACTTGCCCAAGATCTCATAGCCAGTAAATGGAATAAATAGGTCTTAATTTACCTTGAGAGACCATATGCTTAGTCGCCATCCATTGCTTCTGAGATGATAACTTCCTAAAGATTTTATAAATAACTTTTCTCATCAACAGCATGGTTTGGAGATGACTTTCTAGATACTGGTTATACCAATAAGAATTTCAGTAATCATTATGTTGGACCACTTTCCAAAAAAGATGGATTTCCTAGTGGGTAAACTGAACTGAGGGAGAAGGCAATGGCACCCCACTCCAGTACTCTTGCCTGGAAAATCCCAGGGATGGTGGGCTGCCGTCTCTGGGGTCGCACAGAGCTGGACACGACTGAAGCAACTTAGCAAACTGAACTGAAATATGTATTCTGTTAGAATTCAAATCTTTGGAGGTATGAAGAATAATGCTATTGCCATAAAGTTGCCAGTTTTGAGACTAAGACTGTAGTATGTCAATTGCTCAGTCAACTATACATCTGTTTATTGAACACTTGTTATGTTCAAGGGCTGTGGTAGGTGTTTTGATAATATCTACATGAAGCCTCAGTTCAGTTCAGTTCAGTCCAGTCACTCAGTCGTGTCCGACTCTTTGCAACCCCATGAATCTCAGCACGCCAGGCTTCCCTGTCCATCACCAACTCCCGGAGTTCACCCAAACTCATCTGCATCGAGTCGGTGATGCCATCCAGCCATCTCATCCTCTGTCGCCCCCTTCTCCTCCTGCCCCCAATCCCTCCCAGCATCAGGGTCTTTTCCAATGAGTCAACTCTTCGCATGAGGTGGCCAAAGTACTGGAGTTTCAGCCTCAGCATCAGTCCTTCCAATGAATACCCAGGACTGATCTCCTTTAGGATGGACTGGTTGGATCTCCTTGCAGAGATGCAAA
>NW_011494677.1:6509325-6525554 GCF_000754665.1 Bison bison bison | reverse complement strand
CTTGCAGTCCAAGGGATTCTCAAGAGTCTTCTCCAGTACCACAGTTCAAAAGCATCAATTCTTCAGTGTTCAGCTTTCTTCACAGTCCAACTCTCACATCCATACATGACCACTGGAAAAACGATAGCCTTGACTAGATGGACTTTTGTTGGCAAAGTAATATCTCTGCTTTTTAATGTGCTATCTAGGTCAATCATAACTTCCTTCCAAGGAGTAAGCGTCTTTTAATTTCATGGCTGCGATCACCATCTGCAGTGATTTTGGAGCCCAAAAACACGAAGCCTAAAATCTAATGAAAGAAATACTTTTGAACAGGCACTTGTTAAACCCACTAAAGGCACAAAACTTCACGGAAACATGCGCAGTTCCCTTAATATGGAAAAAACAAGGGAGACTTGATGGAAACAGTAGCCTAGGAGCTAGTCTTTTGGTAAAAGTGAGGAAAAGGCAGACTATAGTACATGGTATAGTTGTATATGGGTTCTTTGGGGATACTTCATCAAGGATAAAGTTTACAGAACTTACTTTATGAATCAGTAGGGACTTTATGTGATTGCAAAAATAAAGTACATCCATTTTCAAGCACTCTGTGCTTAGAGAAACCACCGCACTGACATTTGTTGAAGAAAGGTTCTCCCGAGTGTTTAATTGGGCATATTAGGAAGGATAAATCTTTCCCATCTCAAAGAATCAATTCTTGCAGTTATTTATATCTACTTTTATATCTTTTTTTGGTAAGCACCCAACATTCATTTTGATTACGGTTAAATCAATATAAATTCTGAATGAATTTCTGTGACTCTCACTTTGCTTATTAAGCTAGAAATTCAAGGGCAATAGAGATGAGACTTTCACATCATTTCTTGGAGAATGTTTTTGATAAATGGCTCTTAAAAACCTAAGCTTATTCTTCCTTTTGTTAACATCACGAGAGAGGACTTCTTTGCTGAAATTGATTGCTCTTCTACAAAAACAACACTATACGAATTTTCCAGTGGGAATTGACAGGTATATTGTTAGACTGTTAAGAATCATGATTAAGAAGAAAACATTGTATTTTCATTTCCGAGCCTCAAGGTTATGTTCAAGAGTTGAATGAATTTTGTTTGCAGTTCATTTCCTATTAAGTGTCCTCATCACACTTAAGCAACTCTGTACTCCTTTTTCCTACAAACTACCTATGGCAGCTGAGGAGTAAAGGTGAACAAGCCTAAGTTATGTGTCTAAATATATCTTCTCTATAAGACTTCTCTTGGTCAGAATCAAGTGATTAACTGGTTTTAAATTAACAGTGGACATATAGATTTTGACATATGCCAAAGAGGAAGTACAATTTAATTCCCAAAGGATGTGCTAGTTGAAAAGTTTCAGCATTCATTTTCAGGGAGCTTAGAGGCAAGAGGTTGTGGTCCATACGTTTGACTTTGGCAACTTAGTAAAATCCAGAAAATAGGTTCACTAGTAGTCTCTTCTGGAGAAGGCAATGGCACCCCACTCCAGTACTCTTGCCTGGGAAATCCCATGGACAGGGCAGCCTTGTAGGCTGGAGTCCATGGGGTCGCTAGGAGTCGGACACGACTGAGCGACTTCACTTTCACTTCTCACTTTCATGCATTGGAGAAGGAAATGGCAACCCACTCCAGTGTTCTTGCCTGGAGAATCCCAGGGATGGGGAAGCCTGGTGGGCTGCCGTCTATGGGGTCGCACAGAGTCGGACATGACTGAAGTGACTTAGCAGCAGCAGTAGTTTCTTTAAAGGAATCCATTTCAGTGAATTCAGGTGTGTTGTCACTACCATTAATTGGCTTCGATTTGATATTTGGCCAAACTAATACAATTTGTAAAGTTTAAAAAGAAAAAAAAGAAAAAAAAAAAAAACACTCGTTAAAGAGGAAGCAAGGATATCAAGAGGAACAAGATAGCCTCATGCCACTGGAGTTTACAGTCAGATGAAGAAACAGGACCTTTACAATCAAATGAATCAAATCAAATGAGGAGGTAGATATGTAGACTATAATTCTAAAGTAGGATAAATTAAAATAACTGTTGTATGTTTTTGAAAACTAGAAGCTATGGGAACAAAAAGAGGGCACTTTCCCCCTGTTTGCTGAAATCTAAATGAGATTTATTGAAGAGAAGTTTGATCTGAAAATTGAACTCTGAGCAGAATTTTAAAAACTGGAGAAGTGGAGGAAACAGTGGAGGAAAAGAGAACTATATGAACAACGAAGCAGAGATTTTGAAAGGCAGATGCTGAATGCCAAGGGCTGAAGTACAGCTCTGCAAATGACAGCAAGATAGGAGATAATTAGGAAAAGGCTTATTGAAATCAGGTTGGAAAATTCTTTAAAATCCTACTAAATGCATGGACTGTTTTGTGTGAGTAGAAGCAAACAATACATATTTTGAACTCTAATGACATACTTGAGACAAACTATTTAGAACAAGCTTTGTAAGTTACAGTATCTGGGGATGACTCATGTCATGTGCCCAGAGCTGCCTGTTTTTGCGGGCCAGTACCTTAATGAAATATCTTCATGACATCTTGTCCTTGAAAATGAGTCTGACATCCTCAGCATCTTAGCTTTATCTTAACCAACTTTATTTTTGACAAGTTCATATGCTTGTGATTAAGATACGAAATAATGCAGACTTGCACTGAAAACAGAGGCTCCTCTCCTGCTTGTTCTTTTGCTTCTATTCCCCAGAGAAAACTATATTGATCACTGAATTCATATGGCACTTAAATCCTTTTTTTAAAAATATAATACTACTGATTTTTTATGTCAATGAACCATCATTTGCTTACCAATTTCTTTAAGGGATATTGGGGTTGCTTTCATTTTTAAAAAATTTTTACAAGTAGCATTGTGATACACTTTTTTGCTTTTTAAAAATAAACTTTGTGTTTTCTTAAAACAGTTTTAGTTTTATAGAAAAATTGCAAAGGTGGTACTATATTCAATTTCTCTTATTAGTAAGGTTTAAGCAATTAGTAAAGATATACAGTTAGTAAGTTGAGCTGAACAGTACTGTCGATCAATTTGATCTAATTGATACATGTATACTACTCCATCCAATAGCAGCAGAGTGCACATTCTTCTTAAGCTTGTGTGAAAAATTCACCAAGTAGATTGTACACAGGACCATTTAAATATGCCTTTACAAATTCAAAACAATGGTGATCACTTTGAGGAACTTTTCTAGCAAGTATATAGAAAGGATAAATAAATGAAAGATAAAGGTGACATAGAAAATATATCTTAAAACATTCATACCCATAAAATAGAAGTTCTAGAAGCAGCAAAAAATTAAGGGTAAGAGATATTTGAAGAGTATCTATTTTAATTTTTGAAATTATTCCATCTAGTGAAAGCTATGGTTTTTCCAGTAGTCATGTATGGATATGAGAGTTGGACCATAAAGAAAGCCTAGCACCGAAGAACTGATGCCTTTGAACTGTGGTGTTGGAGAAGACTCTTGAGAGTCCCTTGGACTGCAAGGAGATCCAACCAGTCCATCCTAAAGGATATTAGTCCTGAATATTCATTGGAAGGACTGATGCTGAAGCTGAAACCCCAATACTTTGGCCACCTGATGCAAAGAACTGACTCACTGGAAAAGACTCTAATGCTGGGAAAGATTGAAGTTAGAAAGAGAAGGGGACGACAGAAGATGAGATGGTTGGATGGCATCACCGATGCGATGGACATGAGTTTGAGTAAACTCCAAGAGTTGGTGATGAACAGGGAAGCCTGGCGTGCTGCAGTCCCTGGGGTTGCAAAGAGTCAGACATGACTGAGCAATTGAAATGAGCTGATATAAAGAGTAAGAATACAAACTGAAAGGTTTCTTAAAGGGCAATATAGACAAAATAGAAGTGAGAAAAGCCTATATATAGATACATTATTGTGAATTTTAGGACAACAAAGACAAAGAGAATACACTAAAATCTCCAGGGAAGAGAACAGTGGGTCCTCTAGGAAGAAACAGGAATTAGAGTGCTATCATATTTCTCACTTTTTATGCTGAATACATGAGAGTAGTATTTTGTTCAAGGAAAGGGATTTCATCGAAATTTGTTGATCAAAATATTTGATTGTGAATATAAAACAAATGATTAGTTTTAGCACTCAAAATGTTCTTTAAAAATGCCACTGAGAGTGGAACGGCTATACAATAGAATATTATTCTGTGATAAAAAATAAATGAGTTAAAAGGCTGTGAAATGCCAGTCAGAATGGCTGCTATCCAAAAGCCTATAAGCAATAAATGCTGGAGAGGGTGTAGAAAAACGGGAACCCTCTTACACTGTTGGTGGGAATGCAAACTAGTAAAGCCACTATGGAGAACAGTGTGGAGATTCCTTAAAAAACTGGAAATAGAACTGCCATATGACCTAGCAATCCCACTACTGGGAATACACACTGAGGAAACCAGAATTTAAAGAGACACGTGTACCCCAATGTTCATCGCAGCACTGTTTACAATAGCCAGGACATGGAAGCAACCTAGATGTCTATCAGCAGACGAATGGATAAGAAAGCTGTGGTACATATGCACAATGGAATATTACTCAGCCATTAAAAAGAATATATTAGAATCAGTTCTACTGAGGTGGATGAAACTGGAAACAGAGTGAAGTAAGCCAGAAAGAAAAACACCAATACAGTATACTAATGCATATATATGGAATTTACAAAGATGGTAATGATAACCCTGTATGCAAGACAGCAAAAAAGACACAGATGTATAGAACAGTCTTTTGGACTCTGTGGGAAAGGGCAAGGGTGGGATGATTTGGGAGAATGGCATTGAAACATGTATATTATCATATGTGAAATAGATTGCCAGTCCAGGTTCGATGCATGAGACAGGGCGCTCAGGGCTGGTGCACTGGGATGACCTGAGGGATGGGATGGGGAGGGAGGTGGGAGGGGGGTTCAGGATGGGGAACACGTGTACACCTGTGGTGGATTCATGTCAATGTATGGCAAAACCAATACAATATTGTAAAATATTTAGCCTCCAATTAAATAAATGAATTTATATTAAAAAAAAGGCTGTGAAAAAATAGAGACATTTAAGTGTGTATTAATACATATAAAGAATCAGTCTGAAGAAGTTACCTACTATAGTGAAGACAGAAAAAGCAAACCCGTAGAAACAGTAAAAGGATCTGTGGTGTCCAGGAGTCCCAGGTGAAGGATGAGGGGCACGAATGAATAATAGGTGGAGCTCAGGGAAACTGCTGGGCAGTGAAACTATTCTCTATGATGCTATAATGGTGGACACTTGACATTATGCATTTGTTGAAACCAACAAGACTATATAACACAGGGAGTGAAGCCTAACATGAACCAGGGACTCTAGTTAATAATAGTATATCAGTGTTGGTCATCAGTTGTAGCAAATGTACCAAACTAATATAAGATGTATGTAATAGGGAAGAACTGTGGAGAAAGAAGTATTCATGTATGGAAAGTCCCTGTACTTTTGGTTCAGTTTTATTTTTTTGGTAGACTTAAAACTGTTCTTTAAAAGTCTATTAACTTAAAAAATGTATTCCAGGAAAAAAAAATCCAGAACACAAGAATATATGGGAATCCACTCCAGTACTCTGGCCTGGAAAATCCCATGGATGGAGGAGCCTGGTAGGCTGCAGTCCGTGGGGTCGCTAGGAGTCGGACACGACTGAGCGACTTCACTTTCACTTTTCACTTTCCTGCATTGGAGAAGGAAATGGCAACCCACTCCAGTGTTCTTGCCTGGAGAATCCCAGGGATGGGGGAGCCTGGTGGGCTGCCGTCTATGGGGTTGCATAGAGTCGGACACGACTGAAGTGACTTAGCAGCAGCAGCAGCAGCATGAATGAGAAAACTACCAGTAAGGTTTATGATTTGTAAAGTATCAAGAACCAAGAGAAAAAAAGCTGTATCTAAAATAATCTAGAGATTTTTGAGATAAAAATCCAGGTTAGTGGAATGGGATGGAGTGTGGGAAAAAAGACCATGAGGGGCCCTTAGAGTGGTGAGAATATACTAGGGAACTTGACTTAGGTGCAACGTAGAATTGTATCAGTATATATAAAATGGTAAGGAAAATTATCACAGGTATTTTCTGAATCAAATGGGAGTAATTTAGGAAGAATAAAATTTGAGGATTTTAACTCTCAAACCAGGACAAAACTTATGTCTAATAAAAGAAAAGTAAAGAAAAATTAAAGAAAAGAGGGAAAGAAGGAGGGAGTTGGGGGAGAGAGGGAAGGAGTCAGGGGAAATGAGAGGGGAAGGGAAGTCCAAGCATGGTCAGAAATTATTGAGCAGGTGCACAGCTATTCTATAGATTGGGTGAATTGAGGGGATGGGAGTGGTGAGGCTTAGCACAAGGGGCAGACGCTCAAGAGTCCTTTAACCTTACAAATTCTTCAGTTGTCAATGAAGTTTGTAATTGAAAGTCAGTGGAAGGTATCTTAGAACTTTGGTCTGTTTTGCAACCGTTTTTTGTTTGTTTTGTTGTTTTTTTTTTTTGTAGCATGTGAGCAATTTTGTAGCATGTGAGGCAATTCCATGTGAGCCACTCCTATAAAAAGGGTTGGGTTGGTCAACAGTGAATGAATATGAGAGATTTGTATGAGAAAAAATTTTCAAAATGATAATTGTTGAAACAGTCATCTGAAGAGTCTAGTGTAATGGCTAGTATTGCTATCAAGTAGTGTTATTGAGTTATTGAACAACAGACTGGTTCCAAATAGGAAAAGGAGTACGTCAAGGCTGTATATTGTCACCCTGTTTATTTAACTTATATGCAGAGTACATCATGAGAAATGCTGGACTGGAAGAAACACAAGCTGGAATCAAGATTGCCGGGAGAAATATCAATAACCTCAGATATGCAGATGACACCACCCTTATGGCAGAAAGTGAAGAGGAACTAAAAAGCCTCTTGATGAAAGTCAAAGTGGAAAGTGAAAAAGTTGGCTTAAAGCTCAACATTCAGAAAACGAAGATCATGGCATCTGGTTGCATCACTTCATGGGAAATAGATGGGAAAACAGTGGAAACAGTGGCAGACTTTATTTTTTTGGGCTCCAAAATCACTACAGATGGTGATTGCAGCCATGAAATTAAAAGACGCTTACTCCTTGGAAGGAAAGTTATGACCAACCTAGATAGCATATTGAAAAGCAGAGACATTACTTTGCCAACAAAGGTTCGTCTAGTCAAGTCTATGGTTTTTCCTGTGGTCATGTATGGATGTGAGAGTTGGACTGTGAAGAAGGCTTGAGTGCCGAAGAGTTGATGCTTTTGAACTGTGGTGTTGGAGAAGACTCTTGAGAGTCCCTTGGACTGCAAAGAGATCCAACCAGTCGATTCTGAAGGAGATCAGCCCTGGGATTTCTTTGGAAGGAATGATGCTAAAGCTGAAACTCCAGTACTTTGGCCACCTCATGCAAAGAGTTGACTCATTGGAAAAGACTCTGATGCTGGGAGGGATTGGGGGCAGGAGGAGAAGGGGACAACAGAGGTTGAGATGGCTGGATGGCATCACTGACTCGATGGATGTGAGTCTGAGTGAACTCCAGGAGTTGGTGATGGACAGGGAGGCCTGGCGTGCTGCGATTCATGGGTTCGCAAAGAGTCGGACACGACTGAGCGACTGATCTGATCTGATCTGATCTGAATGTTATTGAGTAATGATTCTTGGTAAGGATTAAAGACATTTTTATGCATTTTTATGTTTTACTTAATTTATCTTTAAAATATTTCAAAGGCAAATGGTGTGATACTTCAGACACTTGACTGACAGTATAAGTTTTCTACAATAATTCAAATGCCTCCTTGAAACAGATGAACGGAACAAAATGTTCTGTGGGATGAGTGTTAAATTATTATTGTTTAGTAGAAAAATGAGCTGAACTTTGGGTGCTCTTATGTAACTCCATAAGCTGGTATTATTTCCATTTCATCCTTTATATGTGTGCACAAATATTCCAATACAATAAAGGTCACTAATGGGAGCATTAAAAGGAGTTTTTGAGTTCCCATTCACCAGAAGCTTCTTTGTTATAATTCATATGTGTTTAAAATTCTCTGATTTTCTCACTGTCCGATTAACTGCTTTAGATGTTTGTTTTCTATACTTTGGCTGCATCCACAAAAATTAAAGTAGAGAGTTTTAAGGAAATTATTTAGATAACTGTTCAGAAGATAAAGACCTCATACATTTAGGAAAGAAAACATTTAAAAATTTTATTTCATACTAATTTTAAAATTGAAGTGTAGTCTATTTACAGTGTTGTATTAGTTTCTGGTGTAATATTTTACTTTACTTATTTAAATGGGTTACTTGTGTGGATCATATTCTCTTATACTTGCTGACTTCCTAATTTGCTGTTGGTTGTGTGAACATGAGTTACTTTTGAATCCTGATTGGACTAGATGGGGGTGAGCTGGGGAATGTTTGTTTAAAGTTCCCACTAGGCAATGTGCTCTGGTCATAAAAATGGTTAGAACCTCTGAATTCCACAAAAAATAGAAGATACTCGTTTATCATTGTTTGCCTGGACAGAACACTATTTATCATTTGCAAAAACTTTATATTTAACAGCCTAGCAAAAAGTCATTATTATTCAGGCTTTGTGACTCTAGAAAAAATAAAAATAAAGCATACATTAAGGAAAATGTCTAGAAATGGCCCCCCAACTTCACGTGATTAATACCGGCGTCTTTGAATGTGGTTGAGTTATCACTCCCATGGTTATGTTACATTATATGGCACAGTTGACCTAAAAAAGGGTCAGGTCTCCCAGTGGACCTAATCTAATCACATCGCTGCCAAGAGAAGAGAACATTCTCCTGCAAGTGGCAGAAGAGGGAAGAAGGGAAAGTCAGAGAAATTCGAAATGTAGGAAGGACTTGACCTGTTGTTGCCATTTGAAGATGGAAGGCCCTCATGAGAAGGAATGTGGGTGGCCGTAGGTCCTGGGAGAATGATCCTCAGCTGAAAGCTAGCAGAGGGTATTGGGCCTCAGGTTGCCCTGATTTTGTCAACACCCTGGAGGGGCTGGGAGTGGGTTCTTTTCCGTGGCCTTCAGATAAAAGAGCCTAGCCCTGTCAGCACCTTGATTTTGACCTTGCGATATTTTGAGCAAAGTCCAGCTGAGCCCACCCCACAGGACTTCTGACCTACAGAACCGTGCAATGATATATAGGGGCTGTTTTCAGGTTCTAAGGTTGGGGAATTGGTTATGTAACAGTGGACAGTGAATATAGGATCTAAGACAGGTAGCCGTTGATGGTTTGAGATGCTAAAGAGAATCCCATTCCAGTATTTGATGTTTCAGAGCGCTTGCCCATTTTTCCTCACATCCCACTGACTTGACTTTTAGTTTGGTTAAAACAGGCTCCCTCAGACATCACAGAAAGGATTAAAAGTCATTAAAATTTTCAGTTATTAAGATACGTAGTGTAAATTTTTTTTTTTTGCTCATAAGGGGTCTTGCAAATCTAACCACTTACTTAGGTAATACAGGTAGCAGGAAGTAAAGCTGGTCCTAGAAGCCATGATGCAGAATTTCTAACCCAGTCACCTTTCCCCTCAAGGCACATTGCCTCTGAGCTGCATATTCTCATTGACTAAGAAAATAATCCCAACTCTAAAGAGATACTGTACTTGTTTGATCATTTGGCTAATTCTGCACAGAATCCTCTTTAAGTATCTATTGAAGGGTAGAGACAGGGACAGGATTTAAAAATCTATATTATAATATGAGTCTCCCTAATAACATCATAAAATAACATTGCTTCTAATGGACAATTAAATAAAGTCCAGAGGAAACAAGCAGCTCGTTCAAGGTCATCCTTTGCAGTTGAGAAACTGAGCCCCAAAGAGGTGCCATTATTACTTCAAATGTCCCCAGCCAGTTCATGGCAGAGAGAGAACTATAATGTGAGTCTCTTGATTTCCAGTATTTTTTTTATACTAAATTGTATGGACGTGTATCAGTTCTATAGAACTTGCACCCACACCAGTTTGAGAAATAAAATATGCTCACAACCTCCGAGTTATCACTATACTTCCAACAGGAATATCCATGACTTAAAGTGAAGCTATGATATTCTCCGAGGCTACAGTTTTTTTTTCCCCTTTGGATATGGGCCATTTTTAAAGTCTTTATTGTATTTGTTACAATATTGCTTCTGTTCAATGTTATGGGTTTTTGGCCTTGTGGCATAATCTTAGATTTCAGATAAGGGCTCGAACCTGTAGCCCTTCCATTGGAAGGTGCAGTACTGACCACTGGACCACCAGGGAAATCCCTGGGGCTACCAGTTTTTAGAGTCATTTTAACATTAGTCTGGCTCCAGAATTGTGTTAAGCTTGGTTGGAAGGGAAACCCATGATGCTGCATACCTGAAGGATGGGAATTATACCCAATCCTGTTATGTGTGACTAAACAATGGTTTAATCCCTTACTCACTGCCCACTCCTGACTCCCAATCCCTACAGGGCTTAGGAGAAACCATGAGAAGATATGCTTAGTCATGAAGTCTAAAAATAGCTCTGAGAATAAAACACCTCCCTTGCCCTCAGGATAACTGTGGCTGATAAACTTCTGCTGCTGTTTTCTCCATCTATTTGGCACATTAAAGAATGTGTCTGTTGCTTGAGTCCCTTGAACCATTAAGACATATCCTATTTCTTTGGCTTGTATGTTGCTTCGTGAAGATGAATGTCAGCTTGCTTTTGTTCTTCCATGTATTTATTAGAGTATGCTTTCCTGGTGAATAGAAGCTTGGCTTTTTTTGAAGCTAGTTTAAACTCAGATGTTTTCCCCACCGGATCTGAGATCCATTGAGGGCCAGACGCCAGGGAGCTGTTAGACATATGTAACCCTCCCCTTCACGTCTCTTCAGGAGTTTCAAACAAGTTTTAATTATAAGAGAAACAAAAAGAAACATTTCTTCTTCTGTACTGCTAGGGGAAAAAAAAAAACAGCTTTGTTGGGAAATTGATTCATCATTGTGCTTTGATGTGCCTAGTTCTGTTTCTCAGAGTGACTATTTCAAATATTAAGTACTTATATTAAATATTATGTTTTTACATAAATAGTGAACATACACTATACATTATATGTACATGTGTGTATGTATGTATGTGTGTGTGTGTGTGTATATATATATATATATATATATTCTGTGTGAGACAGTTATGAAAAAGATGGGAGTGTTTTTTACCAAAATATTGAAATGTTTCAGTGCCTCTAAATATGAAAGTGACACTTTTAGTTACAAATGCATTGATCAGAATATGTCAGGTTCATGATTTGTATGATCCTAATCAGCCTCGGGACAGAAGGGAGCAAACCCTCCTCTAGCTTTCTGGGGAGTTGTGTAAGTCCCGAGAAATGCCTTTTCACTTTGACTCAAAGCACCAGAAAAAGCTGGGAAGTTGAATAGTGCTTGCTGATCCTGTGTCCTGGTTCTTTCCATCACTGTCAGCATGTCAGCTAGCCAAGCACCAAGACAATGTGCTTACCACCCAGCCTGCCTCCCTCCCCATCATCCAACTGTATTCGGATATCCAGGAGGTCACAGGTAGGACATCTCTAAGATGTTCTGTCTTCCGCACATGGCTGGAGACTAGATGGCTCTGTGGGTGACTTCCACATTGAACTCTGATGGCCTTCATCCTGGTTATTTTCTCAGAGCTTCCTCTGACACTTTTGTAAAATCAAGATGATACATACAACGTACTTCTTAAGATTCTTGGGAAATTCCTCATGGAAAATATGACCGTATAAGATTCCCATAGATGTCAAGAGCCTAGTAGCTATTTCAGACATCTCATTTCCCTTTACTTTCATCCCTCCTCCTCTCCAACCATTTCATCTTCCCCTGCTCTTTTGGTGAATGAAACCTAGTCTGGTGACCTAAAGATATATTTTTACTCCCAGCGGTGTATACAATGGTTAAGTTTACTTTCATTCATTCAGTCGACCAGCACATCAGGTTTTGAGTGTCTGCTCTTGAGAGACACTGTTCTGAGTGCTAGGGGGCAGGCAATGAACAAAACAGGCCATTGCTCTCCTGGAACAAAACTTCTAGTTGGAGGAGGAAGGCAATAAGGAAATAAGTAGTATAATATATTAGAATGTCATAAGTACTCTTGGGAAAGATAAAACAGGAAATGAGGTAGGGTTTTGGGGGAAAAGAGGAAATAGAAAAAAGATTTAATGGTCTAGATAACTGTTTGTTGAGATAGTAATTGTTGAACAAAAATGCCCAAGCTGGTAAAATAGCAAGGCATGCAGGTACATAGAAAAGAATATTCCAGGCAGAAGCAGAAGCCAGTGCCAAATCCTGAGGGGGAAGCATGCTAGATATGTTTGAAGAACTGTAAGGAGCCAACTTGGCTGCCGCAGTGTAGGAAAGAACAGGAGGAACTGGGGACATAGATGGAGAGTGGAGGAGTTGCTGGACTGTGCCGGTCCTTGAGAGCCATGAAAAATGAAGGGGCCTTTGGCGGGTTTGTAGGGGAATAGAATATGATTTGGCTTCATATTTTTAAGACTCACTCTTCTGGCCATGTTGAGAAGTGTGCTGGGGGCAGGAGCAGGGTGGAATCGGCCGAGGTGGGGTGCAATCAGGAGGGTATTGCAGTAATTCAGGAAAGAGATGATGATGATTTAGACCAATACAGTAGCCATGAAGATAAGTAATCAGTTTATGGTTATTAAGGTAGAGCCATGAAGGTTTGCTCATGGTTTAGATATGAGATTTGAGGTGAAAAAGGAGCCCAGGATGACTCCAAAGTTTTGGGCCTGTTGACTAGGATGGAGATGGGAAAAAAAAAAAAAAAAAGATGGAGATGTTGTTAATGAGATGGGAAAAAAGCTGCAGTAAAACAAAACCATTAATTAAAATCACTCATAATCAGTGTAGGAAAAGAACTGCCACAAACCCCATTGGAAATAAGGCACGTGCAGAGTTATGTGGGTGGCTGCTGATTTTGTTGATACAATCTGGAAACTAAGATCTTTTCATAGCACTTATCAGTGCTCACTTGGTCTTGCTGTCAAATAATGTGACAATGTCTAGAGTAATTGTTCTACTTGGAATTTTATGATGGGACTCAGGTTTGCTGGGTTTTGTTTCTGAGACTGGCTAGTTCACTATAATATGAAGTAAGCTTTAATGTAAAGTAATATTTCCTCATTAGTAATCATTGAATAACCCTTCATGACTGTGACTAATGGGGTGGTTCTGGTCCCTTTGTGGTCTTCTTTCTAGGTTCTGGGAAGTCTCTTTTACATGATTTGCAGTCTTCTTGTATAATGCTCTGTGGGCCTGACTGTCCAGCTCTCAGTTTAGACTCTTCGTACTAAATCTTATCCATTGTTTAGAGATGTGTTCAAATGCCTCCTTCTTTTTCAGGGGATTCCTACTGAGGCTTATCTTTCTTCATGATCAGTGTATCTACCTATGTCAGAAGCACAAGACTGGTTAGGGAACATGTGTACTCTGTCTGCTTCACCTCCTTCCCTCATCGGCCCCCTCTACCCAGTGTTCTGTTCCTGAGTTCCCTTTCTCAGTTTTCCATTATGGCTGAGATAAAAATGGCCTTGGCATTCATGATAAGAGCTGGTGATAAACGTCTCTGAAAGGAAGTCACCTACCGCTTGGAATTCTACCTGAACCCAGATTCCCCTACTGATCAGTCCCACAGCATTTCTAAGTACTTGCTATGGACAAGTCTCTTTCAACAATAGCTTGAGAGGTATTATTAATTACTCTACATCCCAAATCAGGTAGATTAAATATATTTTTGTTATTATAGAAACAAAAAAGTGAAAGTATTAGTCTCTCAGTCCTGTCCAACTCTTTGCGAGCCCATGGACTGTCGCCCACCAAGCTCCTCTGTCCATGGGATTCTCCAGGCAAGAATGCTGGAGTGGGTTGCCATTCCTTCCTCCAGTGAGTCTTCCCAACTCAGAGATTGAACCTGGTTCTCCTGCTCCGCAGGCTGATTCTTTACCATCTGAGCTACCAGAGATGGAATCACATCATAATTAGAGTAACACAAATTGTCATGAAAGATTTCAGTATGTATGATGATATCTGAAAAGAAGACAAGGCCATTTATGTTTGTTATAATATACACTGAATAAAGCGTTAGGTTATGTTGCGACCTCATCCAGGTGAGGCTGGTAGGAGACTGATGAATCATCTTCTTCCTCACTTCTTTTCTCCCCATCCCCTATCTATTAGTTTTT
Source organism: Bison bison bison (assembly GCF_000754665.1). Taxonomy (NCBI): domain Eukaryota; kingdom Metazoa; phylum Chordata; class Mammalia; order Artiodactyla; family Bovidae; genus Bison; species Bison bison. Next base: position 6,511,276 of record NW_011494677.1, on the reverse strand, counting down.
CTAATACCTAGAAATAGGGCAATAAAGAAAAGTACAGTATACAGTTTTTGCTTTCTTTTAAACTAGCCATTAATTTCAGGCAAGAGTAGCACATACCTGCTATATTTTTTTTAACCTTCACATGATTTAACAGAGAAGAATGGTGACTTTATCATATTTTTAGTGTGATTTCTTATTGCTTAAAAATGTCAACCGGTGAAATTGAAATAGGTCATTACTTTGTTTTCTCCTTTATTTCAATGACTTGGTCCACCCAGCAGTACCCATCATTGCATTGTTTCCAGGCTGATCTGTTTTATTTGAAAATAATTTATCCCTTAACATTGATAATGCTATAGAAATGTTTGACATTAAATGTACCTGATATCATCTTCAAAAAGTTACAGTTGACAGAGTAAAAGGAATATGTGTGGTGTTTTATTTTTCAAATCTTAGTAAAATGATGTCCTACAATGTTTTAGAGGGAAGGATGATGGAAATTTTTTGCAACCGGAAGCTGAATATTCAGTTGTCTCGAAAGCAGTCCCCCTTATTCAAATAGAGTTTTAGGTGTTTGCTTTGAAATAAAATATTGGAAAAGTAGTGACAAAGCCATTTTTGAAATCACTGGTTGGCCACAGCATACTAATAGGGATAGCACAGTGCCATGGGTGGTGGGAATGATGAGCACATTACACATGAAGTTGTTTTGTGGTGGCAAAACCCTTTAGCTCCTAACTCATGATATCATTAGTTCAGTTCAGTTCAGTCGCTCAGTTGTGTATGACTCTTTGCGACCCCATGAATCGTAACACGCCAGGCCTCCCTGTCCATCACCAACTCCCGGAGCCCACTGAAACCCATGTCCATTGAGTCAGTGATGCCATCCAACCATCTCATCCTCTGTCATCCCCTTCTCCTCCTGCCCTCAATCTTTCCCAGCATGAGGGTCTTTTCAAATGAGTCAGCTCTTCGTATCAGGTGGCCAAAGTATTGGAGTTTCAGTTTCAGCATCAGTCCTTCCAATGAACACCCAAGACTGATCTCCCTTAGAATGGACTGGTTGGATCTCCTTGCAGTCAAAGGGACTCTCAAGAGTCTTCTCCAAGACCACAGTTCAAAACCATCAATTCTTCAGCACCCAGCTTTCTTCACAGTCCAAATCTCAGATCCATACATGACTACTGGAAAAACCATAGTCTTGACTAGACAGACCTTGGTTGGCAAAGTAATGTCTCCGCTTTTCAATATGCTATCTAGGTTGGTCATAACTTTCCTTCCAAGGAGTAAGTGTCTTTTAATTTCATGCCTGCAATCACCATCTGCAGTGATTTTGGAGCCCCAAAATAATAAAGTCTGACACTCTTTCCACTGTTTCCCCATCTATTTCCCATGAAGTGACGGGACCAGATGCCATGATCTTCATTTTCTGAATGTTGAGCTTTAGGCCAACTTTTTCACAATCCTCTTTCAGTTTCATCAAGAGGCTCTTTAGTTTCTCTTCACTTTCTGCCATAAGGGTCATGTCATCTGCATATCTGAGGTGATTGATATTTCTCCTGGCAATCTTGATTGCAGCTTGTGCTTCTTCCAGCCCAGCATTTCTCATGATGTACTCTGCATATAAGTTAAATAAGCAGGATGACAATATACAGCCTTGATATACTCCTTTTTGTATTTGGAAAAGTCTATTGTTCCATGTCCAGTTCTAACTGTTGCTTCCTGACCTGCATATAGGTTTCTGAAGATGAAGGTCAGGTGGTCTGGTATTCCCATCTCTTTCAGAACTTTCTGTAGTTTATTGTGATCCACAAAGTCAAAGGCTTTGGCATAGTCAATAAAGCAGAAATAGATGTTTTTCTGAAAATCTCTTGCTTTTTCCATGATCCAGCAGATGTTGGCAATTTGATCTCTGGTTCCTCTGCCTTTTCTAAAACCAGCTTGAACATCAGGAAGTTCATGGTTCACATAT
>NW_011494677.1:6506540-6509225 GCF_000754665.1 Bison bison bison | reverse complement strand
AATTTTGAGCATTACTTTACTAGCATGTGAGATGAGTGCAATTGTGCAGTAGTTTGAGCATTCTTTGGCATTGCCTTTCTTTGGGATTGGAATGAAAACTGACCTTTTCCAGTCCTGTGGCCACTGCAGAGTTTTCCAAATTTGCTGGCATATTGAGTGCAGCACTTTCACAGCATCATCTTACAGGATTTGAAGTAGCTCAGCTGGAATTCCATCACCTCCACTAGCTTTGTTCGTAGTGGTGCTTTCTAAGGCCCTCTTGACTTCACATTCCAGGATGTCTGGCTCTAGGTGAGTGCACACCATCGTGGTTATCTGGGTCATGAATATCTTTTTTTATACAGTTCTTCTGTGTATTCTTGCCACATCTTCTTAATATCTTCTGCTTCTGTTAGGTCCATACCATTTCTGTCCTTTATTGAGCCCATCTTTGCATGAAATGTTCCCTTGATATCTCAATTTTCTTGACGAGATCTCTAGTCTTTCCCTTTCTATTGTTTTTCTCTGTTTCCTTGCATTGATCGCTGAGGAAGGCTTTCTTATCTCTTCCTGCTGTTCTTTGGAACTCTGCATTCAGATGCTTATATCTTTCCTTTTCTCCTTTACTTTTTGCTTCTCTTCTTTTCACAGGTATTTGTAAGGCCTCCCCAGGCAGCCATTTTGATTTTTTGCATTTCTTTTCCATGGGGATGGTCTTGATCCCTGTCTCCTGTACAATGTCACGAACCTCATTCCATAGTTCATCAGGCACTCTATCTATCAGATCTAGGCCCTTAAATCTATTTCTCACTTCCACTGTATAATCATAAGGGATTTGATTTAGGTCATACCTGAATGGTCTAGTGGTTTTCCCTACTTTCGTCAATTAAGTCTGAATTTGGCTATAAGGAGTTCATGATCTGAGCCACAGTACCTCCTGGTCTTGTTTTTGCTGACTATATAGAGTTTCTCCATCTTTGGCTGCAAAGAATATAATCAATCTGATTTCGATTGGTGTCAGTCTGATTTCGACCATCTGGTGATGTCCATGTGTAGAGTCTTGTGTTGTTGGAAGAGGGTGTTTAATATGACCAGTGCAATCTCTTGGCAAAACTCTATTAGCCTTTGCCCTGCTTCATTCCGTATTCCAAGGCCAAATTTGCTTGTTACTCCAGGTGTTTCTTGACTTCCTACTTTTGCATTCCAGTCCCCTATAATGAATAGGACATCTTTTTTGAGTGTTAGTTCTAAAAGGTCTTGTAGGTCTTCATAGAGCCGTTCAACTTCAGCTTCTTCAGCATTACTGGTTGGGGCATAGACTTGGATTATTGTGATATTGAATGGTTTGCCTTGGAAACAAACAGATCATTCTGTCGTTTTTGAGATTGCATCCAAGTACTGCATTTCGGACTCTTTTGTTGACCATGATGGCTACTCCATTTCTTCTAAGGGATTCCTGCCTTAGATATAATGGTCATCTGAGTTAAATTCACCCATTCCAGTCCATTTTAGTTCACTGATTCCTAGAATGTCGACATTCACTCTTGCCATCTCCTGTTTGACCACTTCCAATTTGCCTTGATTCATGGACCTAACATTCCAGGTTCCTATGGAATATTGCTCTTTACAGCATCAGAGCTTGCTTCTATCACCAGTCACATCCACAACTGGGTATTCTTTTTTTGTTTTTTAATTTAATTTAATTTAATTTTTTAACTTTACAATATTGTGTTGGTTTTGCCATATATCAAAATGAATCTGCCACAGGTATGCATGTGTTCCCCATCCTGAACCCTCCTCCCTCCTCCCTCCCCATACCATCCCTCTGGGTCGTCCCAGTGCACCAGCCCCAAGCATCCAGTATTGTGCATCGAACCTGGACTGGTGACTCGTTTCATATATATTATACATGTGTCAATGCCATTCTCCCAAATCATCCCTTCCTCTCCCTCTCCCTCTCCCACAGAGTCCAAAATACTATTCTATACATCAGTGTCTCTTTTGCTGTCTCGTATTCACAGTTATTGTTACCATCTTTCTAAATTCCATATATATGTGTTAGTATACTGTATTGGTGTTTTTCTTTCTGGCTTACTTCACTCTGTATAATAGGCTCCAGTTTCATCCACCTCATTCGAACTGATTCAAATGTATTCTTTTTAATGACTGAGTAGTACTCCATTGTGTATATGTACCACAGCTTTCTTATCCATTCATCTGCTGATGGACATCTAGGTTGCTTCCATGTCCTGGCTATTATAAACAGTGCTGCGATGAACATTGGGGTACACGTGTCTCTTTCAATTCTGGTTTCCTCAGTGTGTATGCCCAGCAGTGGGACTGCTGAATCATATGGCAGTTCTATTTCCAGTTTTTTAAGGAATCTCCACACTGTTCTCCATAGTGGCTGTACTAGTTTGCATTCCTACCAGCAGTGTAAGAGGGTTCCCTTTTCTCCACACCCTCTCCAGCATTTATTGCTTGTAGACTTTTGGATTGCAGCCATTCTGACTGGCGTGAAATGGTACCTCATTGTGGTTTTGATTTGCCTTTCTCTGATAATGAAATGTCTATTTAGTTCTTCGGCCCATTTTTTGATTGGGTCATTTATTTTTCTGGAATTGAGCTGTAGGAGTTGCTTGTATATTTTTGAGATTAGTTGTTTGTCAGTTGCTTCATTTGCTTTTATTTTCTCCCATTCTGAAG
>NW_011494677.1:6505251-6506440 GCF_000754665.1 Bison bison bison | reverse complement strand
TGTTTATTTTTGCTTTTATTTCCAATATTCTGGGAGGTGGGTCATAGAGGACCCTGCTGTGATGTATGTTGGAGAGTGTTTTGCCTATGTTCTCCTCTAGGAGTTTTATAGTTTCTGGTCTTACATTTAGATCTTTAATCCATTTTGAGTTTATTTTTGTGTAAGGTGTTAGAAAGTGTTCTAGTTTCATTCTTTTACAATTGGTTGACCAGTTTTCCCAGCACCACTTGTTAAAGAGATTGTCTTTTCTCCATTGTATATTCTTGCCTCCTTTGTCAAAGATAAGGTGTCCATATGTGTGTGGATTTATCTCTGGGCTTTCTATTTTGTTCCATTGATCTATATTTCTGTCTTTGTGCCAGTACCATACTGTCTTGATGACTGTGGCTTTGTAGTAGAGCCTGAAGTCAGGCAGGTTGATTCCTCCAGTTCCATTTTTCTTTCTCAATATTGCTTTGGCTGTTTGAGGTTTTTTGTATTTCCATATAAATTGTGAAATTATTTGTTCTAGCTCTGTGAAGAATACTGTTGGTAGCTTGATAGGGGTTGCATTGAATCTATAAATTGCTTTGGGTAGTATACTCATTTTCACTATATTGATTCTTCCAATCCATGAACATGGTATATTTCTATTAGTGTCTCTTTGATTTCTTTCACCAGTGTTTTATAGTTTTCTATATATAGGTCTTTAGTTTATGTAAGTAGATATATTCCGAAGTATTTTATTCTTTTCATTGCAATGGTGAATGGAATTGTTTCCTTAATTTCTCTTTCTATTTTCTCATTATAGTGTATAGGAATGAAAGGGATTTCTGTGTGTTGATTTTATATCCTGAAACTTTACTGTATTCATTGATTAGTTCTAGTTCTTTTCTGGTGGAGTCTTTAGGGTTTTCTATGTAGAGGATCATGTCATCTGCAAACAGTGAGAGTTTTACTTCTCCTTTTCCAATTTGGATTCCTTTTATTTCTTTTTCTGCTCTGATTGCTGTGGCCAAAACTTCCAAAACTATGTTGAATAGTAATGGTGAAAGTGGGCACCCTTGTCTTGTTCCTGACTTTAAAGGAAATGCTTTCAGTTTTTCACCATTGAGGATAATATTTGCTGTGGGTTTGTCATATATAGCTTTTATTATGTTGAGGTATGTTCCTTCTATTCCTGTTTTCTGGAGAGTTTTTATCATAAATA
>NW_011494677.1:6503978-6504217 GCF_000754665.1 Bison bison bison | reverse complement strand
GCCAGACTCATCAAGAAACAAAGGGAGAAAAATCAAATCAATAAAATTAGAAATGAAAAGGGACAGATCACAACAGACAACACAGAAATACAAAGGATCATAATAGACTACTATCAGCAATTATATGCCAATAAAATGGACAATGTGGAATAAATGGACAAATTTTTAGAAAAGTACAAGTTTCCAAAACTGGACCAGGAAGAAATGGGTATTCTTTTTGCTTTGGCTCCATCCCTTTA
>NW_011494677.1:6477172-6503268 GCF_000754665.1 Bison bison bison | reverse complement strand
AGCCCACCAGGCTTCCCGTCCCTGGGATTCTCCAGGCAAGAACACTGGAGTGGGTTGCCATTTCCTTCTCCAATGCATGAAAGTGAAAAGTGAAAGTGAAGTCGCTCAGTCGTGTCCAACTCCTAGCGACCCCACGGACTGCAGCCTACCAGCCTCCTCTATCCATGGGATTTTCCAGGCAGGAGTACAGGAGTGGGGTGCCATTGCCTTCTCTGGCTCCTCACCTTGGACGTGGAGTATCTCCTCACTGCCGCCCCTCCTGACCTTGAACATGGAGTATCTCCTCTCAGCCTGCAGGGCCCATGCATTTATTTTTCTTTTGTATATTATGGTAGTTGATGGTCAGATGAGGATTGGAAAAGGAGATGGCAACCCACTCCTGTATTCTTGCCTGGAAAATTCTGTGGATAGAGAAGCCTGGCAGGTTACAGTTCATGGGGTCACAAAAGAGTCAGACATGACTTAGGGACTAAACAACAACTGCAAACATTTAAATATTAGTGAGATTTGCTTGTGACGCTAGCCAGTTTAACAAGCCTGAGCTCCTAGAACATTGCTGCACATTCGTGTTCAAGTCTCCAAGCCAGCAGCTACCGCCTTGCCACGTCCCATGATGAACAGCTCAACCTCTCTCCTATTTGATGAGGGTAGGCATTCATCAAAACGTCAGAATGATTAAAATTACAACCCTAAAAGCCCTTTTATCAGCCCCTCCTCTTTAATCTCTTCTCTCTGGCTGCATCCTGTCACTTTTGCAACTGACTATTACTGTTTTTTGTTTTTTTTTTTTTTGTCAAGAAATTGTACCATGTTATCAAAATTGCTTGCTGTCCAAATTGCTTTCCGAGGCTACAAAACATTGTTTGTGGACAGTGCTGAGCACAGAGGCCTCTCTGTCTTCTCTCCCAGAGTTGACAGGGGAGGAGGGAAGCGGGAGGAGGTCCTGAGACCTGGAGGGGCTGAGCCTTGCTTTGTCTTTATGCAGCTTGGCTGGAGAGACAAGAAGTTTAGCTTCCTCCAAGTAAAACTTGGAGGAAGCTCCAAGTAACTGAGCTTCTAAAAGATACTATTACATGAAATTTTCTTCCTTCTTTTTATTCATAATTTATGCTTACCTTTATGTGAGCTTTTGTTTTTTGAATGAACTCTGAGAGTCTGTTGAATAGCATCCTGTCAACTTAATTATATATGAAACAAAAAGTAAAATAGGTAAGATATATACATATATATTATATATATACATATGTATGTGTATGTGTGTATATATATGCACTCACATGTATATATGCCTTACCTATTTTACTTATATACACACGTAAGTATAGAGTGCAGAAGAATTGATGCTCTTGAACTGTGGTGTTGGAGAAGACGCTTGAGAGTCCCTTGGACTGCAAGGAGATCCAACCAGTCCATCCTAAAGGAGATCAGTCTTCGGTGTTCATTGGAAGGACTGATGTTGAAACTGAAACTCCAATACTTTGGCCACCTGATGCGAAGAGCTGACTAATTGGAAAAGACCCTGATGCTGGGAAGGATTGAGGGCAGGAGGAGAAGGGGACGACAGATGAAATGGTTGGATGGCATCACCAACACAATGGACATGGGTTTGGGTGGGCTCTGGGAGTTGGTGATGGACAGGGAGGCCTGGTGTGCTGTGGTTCATGCAGTTGCAAAGAGTCAGACACGACTGAGCAATTGAAGTGAACTGATACATATATACACACACACACACACATATATATATATGTATATATGATAAGGTATATGAATATGTTTCTATACTTATATATGCCTTGCCTATTTACTTATGTTTTATTTATATTCACATATAAGTACACACATATATACACATATAACACAATCACACACATATATACACATATAGGCCTGTGGGAGGAGGGGACTCAGGAAAAACTTGGTGAGCCCCTAGAAATTTAGGGAAGGTCCTAAAGTCCTACTGCTGGGTCTGAAATTTTAGATGCTACATTATGGTAAGCAAATTGACCTTTGGAGGAAAGCAAGAATTTTGCATTGGAGGCAAGCCTGCCCCACATTTTCAGTTCCTTTGTTTGCAGACTTCTATAAATTCTGGAGCTTCAACTGTTTGTTCCTTATTTTTGTTTTATTGCAGCTGCTGAATGCTAGTAGGCTGTTGATGACAAGTATATTTACTAGGCATACAAAGTGCTTAGGCAAAAGGGCATCCATGATAATTCATCTTCAATGTTTAGAGAAGATGAGCATCAGTGTCAGAATTAAGTGGGGACAGGACTTCCCTGGTGGTCCTTCCAGTGAAGGACCTTGTGGTTAAGACTGTGTTCTTCCAATGGAGAGGGTGTGGGTCCCATCCCTGGTTGGGGAGCTAAGCTCCCACATGCTGCATAGCACGGTCATAAATAAATGTGTGTGTGTGTTAGTCGCTCAGTTGTGTCTGACTCTTTGTGACCCCATGGACCACAGGCACCCGGGCTCCTCTGCCCATGGAATTCTCAGGGCAAGAATACTGGAGTGGGTTGCCATTTCCTTCTCCACATAAATAAATAAGTATTAGTAAAAACAGAATTAAGTGGGAAGAGTAGCCAGTGGTTCTTAGTGACAAGTGACATGAGGGAGAGGCTCCTTCGTCATAGTTTCAGAGGTAGTATCAATCTCAGGAGAGATTAGGAATGACTCTGTAGGATTGCATTACCAGATTATCACCTTTTTAAGAATTATAGTGAGACCAGAAGGGAGAATGCTGTTTAGTTATGTGTAGCTTTTTCGATTGAAATAAATAGAAGAGAATTACTTAGGTTTCACTCTTTGTTTCACTGTTTTTTTTCCCCCCTTGGAGGATAATTGTTTTACAATATTGTGTTGACCTCTGCCATACATCAACATGAATTAGCCACAGGTATACATATGTCCTCTACTTGCTTTTGACTTGGGAAAAATAGTATCTTTCCTCTAAGGCTCAATTGCCTCATCTGAAAAATGGGACTAAAGCATCCAATATTTCAGGGTTGTTACCAGGATTAAATGAGATAATATATGTCAAGAATTTAGCATAATGTTTTGGCAGCAAGCACATGCTTAAGAAATGATATCATTTATTATTCTGATGTGGAAATTGTATTTGACGGTGTGTGTGTGTGTGAAAAAGATATAAGTTGCTTTCTCTTTTTGCATTTTTATGAATATGTGACTTTCATCCAGCTGAGCTGAGGTGTCCGTCACAGAGAGGGCTGATGTAGGATTGTTCCTGGAGAAATGGAAAGAGATCAAGATGAGATTCAGCTTTTAATGTCCCTAATGGGAATTTTCAGGGACCAGGTAGACAGTAGAAAGGAAAGCCAGACTGTGAGCAGAGGAAAGCTTTATTCAATTCATTACTAGGAGGCTTAGTAGATAGTCGGATCAGCCTTTCTTGTGTGAGTGCTCAGTCATGTCTGACTCTTTGCAACCCCACAGGCTGTTGCCTACCAGGCTCCTCTGTCCCTGGGATACTCCAGGTAAGAATACTAGAGTGGGTTGCCATTTCCCCCTTCCAGGATTGAATTCGCATCTCCTATATTGGCAGGTGGATTATTTAACACTAAGCCACATGGGAAGCCAGGCTATATCCTAGTGTTTTACCTAAGAGAGGATCTTCTTAGACAAAAATAGGAAGGAGAGAAAGTTCATCCCTTCTGGTCTGAGGACTACAAGAAGGAGAGGAAGATAGGAAAGTCAGGGCAGTCTTCCTTCTCCAAATGTTGTCCAGGACTGGGAAGTTATTTTATATTAATTAAAAGGAATATCAACAGCAAGGGGAGGAACTCCCCTTGCTGGGTACCCCCATACCCATTGGGTGCAGGGAGAGAGGGCATCAGAGTGAACCAGGTGATGCAGTGGAGCCAGGCACAGAAGAAGGGCTTGTGTTTCGCTTTCTGGAATATGATGCTATTAATGGTGGCATGGGTGGAGCTGAGAAGTGCTTTGTGCCCTCTGTGAGATACCCAGGTGTTGACTGCTAGGCTGGACTGGTGATAAATAAAGGCCAGGGCTCCAAGGAACATCCTTCATCCCTAATTAGGTTCCAAGAGACTGGCTGCCAGACTCTGGCATCAGATCCCAGAGACAGCACCACTCAGGAGACAGCCCACACCAGAGACTGGCATGATGTCATATCCCACACAGACCCAATCTGTCCCCCATGCTGAGGTCTTAAAACTCACTACAGTCTCCATATCCCCCTTGCAGTCTTAGAGGGAACACAGGGAGAAGGGGAAATGTGAGATTGTTTTTAATTACTGGATTGACTTACATTGATGGATGGAACTTATTTAAGTCCCCCTCTGCCCCATTCACCACCATCATCATCAACACCACACCGAGGCAGGGAGGCAGGAGAAAGATAGAGTGCCTTGGAGATGGAAAACGTGTCCGCCATAGCCATCTTGAAGTAGTGTGCAATGCACCTTGTCTTTTTAATAGCTTTTATTAAATATGTCAGATCTTATCAACATGCATGCTTGTGTGCTAAGTCGCTTCAGCCGTGTCCAGCTCTTTGCAATCCTATGAACTGTACCCTGCCAGGCTCCTCTGTCTAAGGGGTTTTCCAGGCAAGAATACCAGAATGGGAAGCCATGCCCTCCTCTGGGGGATCTTCCTAATCTAGGGATCAAACCTGCATCTCCTGCATTGCAGATGGAGTCTTTACTGCTGAGCCTCTGGGGAAGCCATATCAATATATGAAAGCTAAATAGAAGAAGAAATTAAGAATGGATATACCTCATTTTTGTAAGTGATAGGTTTACTTTTTCTGATGTGCTTTGCCATTTTATTCCTCTACTCAACGCCTAAGTAAATCTGGTAATGGAAGTCAGTTGCTGCTTCACAGTAGAAGTTTCCTCTTGTTTTTATTTTGATAGTTCTGAGTTATCTTGAATATATCAGCCAATTTTAATCTAAACTTGCATTTCCTTTTTCTAACCTTTATATTAGAGTAGATTAACCATGTTATGCTAGTTTCTAGTGGACAGCAAAGGGACTCAGACACACACACACACACACACATGTGTGAACTTGCAGTGCATTTTAAAATATAAATATTTAATTAAAAATCATGTTTCATTACAGCAACTCTACAACTCTGTTTTTTACTTTGTAGTATTTATAGAATATGTGAAGGCATGCATTGAGTGAGGGAACCCTAAAATGAGAAACTTATCCTTTTATATTCTTTGGGAAAACCCAACCCAAAATAGGAAAATAAGGTATGAACAGTATTCAGATGCCTAGGGATGGGCATTCTCCTTTGAGAGGTAGGCTGTTTCAGGAATCAACAGGTTTGTCAAAGTCTATTATTAGAAAAGCAGATGTATAGGTTTCTTCATCTTTCTTATCCTGCTGGTGGAAATAATGCAGTCCTTTAAAAATATATAATAGACATCAAACTTTTTTTAAAAAAAGATAGTCACAAAATAATTATCAAACTGTTTTGAACAAAACAGATCAGAGTATACTTCAACAAATTTCAAGATTGTCTAAATTTTGTCATGCTAAAAGCATAGCAAACTTTGGTTACACAATTTTATCCTGTTTTTTTGTTTTTTAGTGTTCTCTTATGATTATAACAATACATTTTAAAAAAATTTCTCTTTATGCTGTGAAATATGTATTCCTTGTTCTCATTTTCATTCCCGATTTAATTTTTAAAAAGTATTGTACATAATCATAAGCACAATTAAAGCCCCAATTCTCTGAATAACAAATATAACTTTTAAAGAAAGTGATTAAGGTGGAGGTGGGTAACTGAACTTGGTAATAACAGTAAAATGATCACAATCAGTGGCTATTGTGTGAACATGGCCTGTAATTAACAGTCTCTGCAGTGACACCCAGCAGCAGTGCTCCTGCATGAGTTACGTGATGGTTTGTTATTTTATGTTTCTCTCCAAGATTCCCAAAAGAAGTGGCATCCAAAGTACACTTATTTGTAGGCTTCCAAACTCTTAATTTAGAAGACATTAAAACATCACGGTAGAGAGGAAAATGTTGGAATGGTTCATGTTTAGGGCTAACGTCTACTCTAAGAGTCCAGCTATTTCCTTCATTTTAGAGTTGAGATTCAGAAAAGGTAAGTGGAAAGCTTTATCTGTGTTTCTGTGTGTGATTGCAATGTGAGAGAACCAACAGAAATAGCATTAGAGCTGAGACATTCGATCATATTGTAGTACACACACACGCACACACAGAGTTCAGTTTTTCTAAGTGAAGATAAAAAGAATTTCAACCAAAATGCTCCTGGCTCTTCCCTTATGTGCTTTCTTTCTATAGTTCTAGCTAATATATGTCTTTTAGATACAGAAGAACATTGGGGAAAAACTGGACAAACTGAACTATTCATATCTCATGTTTTCAACTGATAGAACATATTATCTCTTCTTTTAAATCCATTTCTTGCTTAACTGACATGCCATTTATATTGAGTAAAGTACACTAATATGAAGTGATCTTGAAAAGTTTTTATATATTTACACTTGTGCAGCCACCACCCAGATGAATATAAGGAGTAATTCTATTATGCTAGATACTCCCTTAAGCTCCTTACCAGAAATCACCTGCCCTCTGAAAGGTAACTACCATTCTGTCTTCTACTCTTGTGTTAGCTTTGACTGTTTATGAGGTGAGAACAAGTTGATTCCAAAAAATATGTGTTCTTTGTATCTTTCTTCTTTGAGCAGAATGCCTTTTAATTCCATCTGTTTTGTTTGGCACACGCGTGCTAAGTTGCCTTAGTCATGACTCTATGACCCTATCAACTGTAGCCCACCAGGCTCCTCTGTCCATAGGATTCTTCAGGCAAGAATACTGGAGTGGGTTATCATGCCCTCCTCCAGGGGACCTTCCCAACCCAAGGATCAAATCCGCATCTCTTATGTCTCCTGCATTGGCAGGCAGGTTCTTGACCAATAATGCCTCCTGGGAAGCCCTGTTTGATGCATCGGTACTTTTTTTATTTCTCTTTTATATTCCATTATATGGCTAAACTGCATATTGTATATCAATGGACATATGGGATACTTCCAGTCTGGGGCTATCATAAATGAAGTTTCTACAACCATTCTTGTATAGTTTTTTGGAGGATGTATGTGTTTATTGCTCTTGGGTCTATACCTGGAAGTGGGATTTCTGTACATAGACATGTGTTTAACTTAAATAGAGATTGCCAAGCTATTTTACCAACTGGCTGAACTGGTTTATATTCACACTGACAATGTATGAGAGATCCAAGTGTTCCATGTCCTGGCCAACAGTTAATATAGGCAATATTTTAAATTTTAGCCATTTTGGTAGGTGTAAAGTGATGTCACATTCATGGTTTTAATTTACTTTATCATTAAATTTAATTTAAACCTAAGTATTTAATAGTTTTGTTGCTACATTAAGTGATATTTTATTCCATTATAATTTCATGGCTGTTAAATGAAATTTACCCAATTCTGCATTTTGACCTAACTTAAAACATTACTAAGTTCATCTGTTCATTGTGGCTTCTTCTGTATTTTCTGATCATAACCATGTCATGTGTAAACAGTTGATAGTTTTAGTGCTTTATTTCCAATTTTTGTATTTTTTCTTTCTTTTCCTTGCTTTATTGCAGTGGCTGAGATCTCCAGTGGTCTTCCACAATGGCTCAGCAGGTAAAGAATTCACCTAGATCTCCAGTGTAATGTTGAATGGTGATCACAGATATTCCTATCATGTTTCTAAAATGGGAGGCTTACTCAATGCATATCATTATCTTGTTAATTCTCTAGTCAAACCATACTTTGTAATAACACAACAATTTACATTTGGTTATTTCACATTTAACTGGATTTCTATGATCTCCACATGATTTCCAAATATAATTTATGACAAACTGCACTGTTTAGAAAGCAAATAATTTTATTTCATGAGATCTTTGTATTTCACATTCAATTCTAGAAAATATATGTTAAGGAAGCATAATTTATGAAATGTAAAGCTTTCATACCTCTTTATTTGTGACTGCTTTAAAATATAGGCAACTTTTATATAAATATTTTTCTTCACCACATTGTACATAGTTTCAAAGAGAGCAGGGATTACATTTAACCCAACGGTAACTATTAGAATGCCTTCTCTCAGTAAATACTTGTTGATTGTTTTAGAGAAAATAAATTCTTTTTATTATTCTCAAACTTAAAATTGCATTATGGTTGTTGTTGTTTAACTGCTAAGCCGTGTCCGACTCTTTGTGATCCCATGGACTACCAGTGCGCCAGGCATCCCTGTCCTTCACTATCTCCTGGAGCTTGCTTATTGGTTATAATCACCATTTAAATAGCACTACATTTTACTATATTATTGCTGTAGTAGATAGTCAAAATATAATCAAAGCTGATTTTTTTCTGGAAAAATATCAATTAAAAATTATATTAACTCAGCATATACTATTGTGTAACCAGACAAGTAAACATATATAGCTTTGAAACATAACAGGATACCTGAATGCATTTGTAATCATCAGAACATGTATATATCAATCTTTACATGTTAGTATACCAAATTCCTGTTACCTGATCACATGGACTACAGAATTTATTCTAATTTTAAAATAAAATACAAATTAATTTTCATTGGTATAATTTCCTTTACTATAAACGTAGAGAAAAATGTTAACTTTTTTTGGTCTCATCTCTTTATTTCCTCCTTCCTTCTCCTTTTTGTTTTTCTTATTTACCCATAAATTAACCGTGTTGTCTGATTTCCCTGGTTCGGTTCAGTTCAATTCAGTTCAGTCACTCAGTTGTGTCCGACTGTCCGCGACTCCATGAATCGCAGCATGCCAGGCCTCCCTGTCCATCACCAGCTCCCGGAGTTCCCTCAAACTCACGTCTGTAGAGTTGGTGATGCCATCCATCCATCTCATCCTCTGTCATCCCCTTCTCCTCCTGCCCTCAATCCCTCCCAGCATCAGAGTCTTTTCCAATGAGTCAACTCTTCGCATGAGGTGGCCAAAGTACTGGAGTTTGAGCTTTAGTATCATTCCTTCCAAAGAACACCCAGGACTGATCTCCAGGACTGGTTGGATCTCCTTGCAGTCCAAGGGACTCTCAAGAGTCTTCTCCAACACCACAGTTCAAAAGCTTAAATTCTTCCGCACTCAGCTTTATTCACAGTCCAACTCTCACATCCATACATAATTTAGATAATGTTGGGGACAGTGGTGTTTGAAAATGTTGTAGACCTAGGTCTATAATTTTAATTTTAAGTGAAATTGTAGGTACATTTGTTATATCAGATCTGCAATAGTACCTTTATAAACATTACTTTTGATCATATGTACTAAAGGGTATTTAATCTTATGGATGTTGTTTATGGGTTTTAAATCCTGTAAAGAAAGTAATTACCCTATGCATTTCCGAGGCAGACATTAGGTAGCGAGGGTGATTTACTTAAATCCTTGTTCCAGGTAGAGGTAGACATAGCAGTGTGTCCTGAATCTTCTCTTAATCTACATAATTAAAAAACACGTATTAGTCGACATCCCTAGTATGTAGACAGCGCTGCTTCTCGCCAGTCTGTCAGTCAACCTAAACAAGGCTTTTATTTCTCCCTCTTTGCCTTGCTTAAGATCAGGTGATTTATTTAACAAGAGATACATAGGTAGATACACTTGTAATGCTGAAATGTTGACATTTCAAGGTAAATCTAGTATCAGAGGGCTCCATTAGGTAGTCTGAAGTATGTTCAAATTACACGACAGAAAATTTATTCTTAAAACTAATGACAGCAAGGGAGAGGGAACTATTCAGAGTAAGTAGGGCAGTATTGTTTATCTAAAATTTTTTTGGCACATTATTTGACTACCACTCCATTTAATATGACGTATGCAGTCACCTGGACTTGTATAATGTCAGTGCTTAGATTAAAAAGAATTGTAGCTCAAAACCTTATATTCTTCACTGTGCATTCATTTCATGTATGAAATGAATGAGTCCACAATATTTCAATATTTGAACACTTTGTTTTAATACACCTAGCTATTGAACCTCAGAGTCTATGCTAAATGTTATTATCACTATAACAACATTAGGGGATTTAAAAAACTCACAATTTAATGTGCATGAGTGTATAGCTTTCAAAGTTTGTTTCATTACACCCTTATGGATTATCTTATTACATTTATACATTACACCTTTAACAATACCAAGACAGAGGTATATACACATAGTTACATGCATATTTTCAGCGTTGGAAATTCATTTATTGTCCTGTCTCTCAAGTAATCTGGATACTTAAGTAGGCCACATCTTGGGAATTTCTAGAACTTACATTTGGAACACTTTAATTGATATTGTAGGTAATGAAATTTTACACCTACCATCTCATATTTCCCTTCAAATTACTTTTAAATTGCATCGTCCTGTTTTCCTGGCCATGTGATTAAAGAAATGGCTAAAGGAAAATGCTGGAAAGATATCATTAAGCATAGAGTTACCTCATTTTTCCTTAAGCTATCAAAAGTGCAAACTCAACAACGTTGGAATGAAATTTGATTTATAGTGAAACAGAGAACCCCTGGAATTCGCAGAAAGGAAGTGAGCAAAATTTGCTAACAGCTGCAGTTGAGTAAGATGTCCAAGGCAGAGCAGTCGGTCATCTGTTCAGTGGGCAGCTGCAGGCAAAGCCTCACCAGCTTCCCTCCAGGAACCAGGCTTGGCATTTTAATTGCTGAAGTGCACCCACTGGTGACCAGCTGCCCAGAGAGCCAATCCGGAGTAGCTCTGGGTCCTTCCAGAGTCTTATGGGAAAGATTGAGAAGAGGGAAAGAGTATCTTGACCCAGACAGAGCCCAGCTGGTCCTGAGTTTCCTAAGACACCAGCAGACACTGCCTTGAAGTGGACAAGCAAACACTCAGGCTTCTTAGAAGAGAGAAAAGGCTTGAAGCAGGATTCTTAGGCTTCATTTTAATTAGGGTCAAATCCGAGTCTCTGGCTGAAGAATGTAGCTCCACGTTCATCTTAACCTTTCTCTAGAAGAACACGAGCTCTGAGGAGTTAACCTTGCAGCCACTACTGATTTGACGCTAACTTACCCCCCACTTAGGTTGGGATTTTGCTCTGTGTGTTTGGACCCCAAGGTGTAGAAGGAACTCCTGGTAGGAAACAAAACGGGGATCCTTTTTGCGTAGCCCAGAGGCCATGCTGGCTGCTTCCTCCCATGGATGGGTATTTCCAGTCATCTTTGGGTCTGATGCTCTGCTTCACTCTCTGGCCCCAAATGTGATCTCTGATCATATGTATCAGGCAGTTTGTGTTTCATTCTGTAATTCACTCCAGTTGAACACTTCTATTACATGAACTTGAAGGGAGAGCCATAGCCACAGACTTTTTCTTCCCCAGACTACTGATATATGAACCTTGCTGATAAAAGGAGTAGATAGAAAGTTCCAAAGTGAAGCTTTGAGAGCATTCAAGAATAAATCCACGCACATATGGACACCTTATCTTTGACAAAGGAGGCAAGAATATACAATGGATTAAAGACAATCTCTTTAACAAGTGGTGCTGGGAAATCTGGTCAACCACTTGTAAAAGAATGAAACTAGACCACTTTTTAACACCACACACAAAAATAAACTCAAAATGGATTAAAGATCTAAACGTAAGACCAGAAACTATAAAACTCCTAGAGGAGAACATAGGCAAAACACTCTCTGACAGACATCACAGCAGGATCCTCTATGACCCACCTCCCAGAATATTGGAAATAAAAGCAAAAATAAACAAATGGGACCTAATTAACCTTAAAAGCTTCTGCACATCAAAGGAAACTATTAGCAAGGTGAAAAGACAGCCTTCAGAATGGGAGAAAATAATAGCAAATGAAGCAACCGACAAACAACTAATCTCAAAAATATACAAGCAACTCCTACAGCTCAACTCCAGAAAAATAAACAACCCAATCAAAAAATGGGCCAAAGAACTAAATAGACATTTCTCCAAAGAAGACATACAGATGGCTAACAAACACATGAAAAGATGCTCAACGTCACTCATTATCAGAGAAATGCAAATCAAAACCACTATGAGGTACCATTTCACACCAGTCAGAATGGCTGCGATCCAGAAGTCTACAAATAATAAATGCTGGAGAGGGTGTGGAGAAAAGGGAACCCTCTTACACTGTTGGTGGGAATGCAAACTAGTACAGCCACTATGGAGAACAGTGTGGAGCTTCCTTAAAAAACTGGAAATAGAACTGCCTTATGATCCAGCAATCCCACTGCTGGGCATACACACTGAGGAAACCAGAAGGGAAAGAGACACGTGTACCCCAATGTTCATCGCAGCACTGTTTATAATAGCCAGGACATGGAAGCAACCTAGATGTCCATCAGCAGATGAATGGATAAGACAGCTGTGGTACATATACACAATGGAGTATTACTCAGCCATTAAAAAGAATACATTTGAATCAGTTCTAATGAGGTGGATGAAACTGGAGCCTATTATACAGAGTGAAGTAAGCCAGAAGGAAAAACATAAATACAGTATACTAACACATATATATGGAATTTAGAAAGATGGTAACAATAACGCTGTGTACGAGACAGCAAAAGAGACACTGATGTATAGAACAGTCTTATGGACTCTGTGGGAGAGGGAGAGGGTGGGAAGATTTGGGAGAATGGCATTGAAACATGTAAAATATCATGTAAGAAATGAGTTGCCAGTCCAGGTTCGATGCACGATACTGGATGCTTGGGGCTAGTGCACTGGGACGACCCAGAGGGATGATATGGGGAGGGAGGAGGGAGGAGGGTTCAGGATGGGGAACACATGTATACCTGTGGTGGATTCATTTTGATATTTGGCAAAACTAATACAATTATGTAAAGTTTAAAAATAAAATAAAATTAGAAAAAAAAAAAAAAGAAATCAAAGAAAAATAGCCCAAGTCTTGTAACTCCATTTCTAAGTTTTGAGTGGTGGGCAAGGAGGGGAGAATGCATTGATTAAAAGTGAGGGAAGAGTGAAGGAATGAAGCAAGTCTATAGTGCTCTGCTGTCTTCTAATGTATTCTGGCAGGAAGTTACTGTGAGTGGAGCAAATATTGTACACAACCCTGTGTGTTTGGAAAGAGGACAGGAATGTGCCTTGGGAGTGAATGGAAATTTATTAAATTAAGATTCCCTCAAACTTGATTTTCTATCTTTACCAAGCACTGTAGTTAATTGGCATTTCTGAGACTCCTGTGGGACCCAGGAGGCAGACAAGAATCAACAATTCAGAATCATGAAATCAAATGGAAAATCAGTCACAGGAAGACTGGGAAAGAAAATGTTCTTTAATACATGTATTTTCCAACATCTCATTGAAACTATGATTGAAAATGATCCAAAAAGTGTAGAGAAAATAAAGAATGGTAAAGTTATACGAAATTAGTTTACATAACATTTTAAATTTGTTTGTAAAGTGTTTTGATAATTGTTTGATCTGGCTTATATAAACAGATATATCTGTAGTGATAGCTGTGTATTTATGTATACACACACAGAAGAGTTCTAGAAAGAAGAGGGCAAAATGAACATAAGTTACTTCTGGACATTGAGTATACAATTCTGGTGTAGGATACAGAAGATCTGTTACATTTCATTTTATATTTCTGTGGCGAGTTTGAGGGAACATTATGCTTTTTAATGTTAAAAATTCTGAAATACATTGAGATTAAAATAATAATTTACATTCTTCTCAAAATTAACCTTATTTACCATCTTGGCATATTTGCTTGCACATCTTGTTTCTTTTAAGAAACTTGTGTATAATTTTGTTAAAAGCAGTGTAAACTTAAAGCTAGTACAAAAACAAAAACTCTCAAACCACACAGACTTGCAGTTAACATTAGATGCATAAAATTCTGTGACATCTTTCTTTGTATGTTCATCAGTAAAAGAATGGATGGGCTTCTTCAGTGGCTCAATGGTAAAGAATCCACCTGCAATGCAGGAGACACAGGAGATGCCAGTTTGATGCCTGGGTCAGGAAGATCCCCAGGAGGAGGGAATGGCAATCTACTCTAGTATTCTTACCCGGGAAACCCCAACAGAGGAGCCCGGTGGGTTGCAAAGAGTCAGACATGACTGAAGCGGCTGAACACACACACACACACACACACACACACACACACACACACACACACAATAAAAGGATGGATAGATGAATGAACAGATAATGGGTGGCTCGATAGACACATAGACGTGCAGGTACAGTTAAATGTAGGAAGGTGAGCTCAGTCTTTATACACAGCTCACAGCAGCGTCAATATTTTAATTTAACAGAAGAATCAACCTAAAATTTTATTTTCAGAGAAAACTGTTGGCCTCAAATAATTTGTATCTTCACCTTAAGAGATATCTTTTCTTAAAAGATTTACCTAAGAGTCAAACAAAATTAACTTAGTGAAAAACATGGAAGTGAGTTCATTTTTCTTTATCTTTTATTTTTTAACCTACAAAGATCAGTTGACTCCCTATTACGAAAGTAAAGGTACCGCCACTCTCATACGTCTCATATTGGCTGTAATGTTAGTGTTTATATTTACCAAGTTTAGAACATATTATCTTCCATGATGATATTTTCCAAGCTATAATAAATTCAAATGGGTTCAGTGTTCTCCACCATTCAGTCCCTTGGCTACTTGAATTTTTCAGTGAATTAATTTCTTTGGCTGAATTTTGTGATCATAGTCTTTTGGTTATTTTTTCCCCCTAAATGGGCTATTTTCATGTTTGACAATATCTACTTGTTGCTTGCTTCTGTCACAATTTAGGTTCCAGTAATGCCTGTCCTTTACAATTCCTTTCATTTGATTTGTGGACAATTTTTCGTTTTCTTCTTATATTCAATTTTGCAGGAAGTATAACTAAAGTAGAACTAATGTCTGTACCTCTTATTTGACTGGCTCTTCAGTGCCAGGATGCCTGAAATACTTTATCATTAAAACATGATGGCTCAGATTGTAAGGAATCTGCCTGCAATGCAGGAGACCTGGGTTTGATCCCTGGGTCAGGAGGAGTCCCTGGAGAAGGAAATGGCAACCCACTCCAGTATTCTTGCCTGGAGAATCCGTGGACAGAGGACCCTGGCGGGCTACAGTCCATGGGGTTGCAAAGAGTCAGACATAGCTGAGTACTAACACTTTCACTTAAAACATGCTAGCTGAACTCCATTAGGTCTGAAAGTTGTGTGTTTATTTTGTAGTAGATTTTCTAGGAACAGTGATTTTTCAGTCTAAAGATTTAGCTAACTCATATGATTTGCAAGAAATTTGCTTGGATTATTTATTTGAATAGATAACTCTTTTTCGTTTGTTAAATTCCCTACTTCAGGAATACCTGTTAGCTTCCTGTTTGATTGTCTTAAGTTCTGCTTTTCTCTAATGGCTATAATCCATCATTCATCTTCCTTTACTACAGTTATCTTAAGCCATTCCTCTATGTCAATAATTTAATTTTCAATCATATCTTATTCTACTCTAGTTATTAGTTTTATAGGGCCATGGCCTTAGTTATTTTTTATCCTTCAGGTCAATTGTATCCTGTATCATCTCACTGAGTTATTCTTTCATTTTGCCTTTGAGTTCTTTCCTTAATGAACTCATGTTCTCTTGTTAAATTCTTTTGGAAGAAGCTGATTGGAGTATGGTTGTCAAATGAAAGTTGTCTATTAAATTTGCATTTCAGAGAAACAGTAAATTGTTTCAGTTAAATATGTCTCATGCAATATTTAGGAACTTCTAATACTTAAAAGTTATGTGTTGTTGATGTGAAATTTAAATTTAACTGGGCATCTCCTATTTTGTATTTTCATTTGTAGTTTTTGTACAGCATTTCCTTCCCTTCTCTCCTTCTCCACTCAAACATATTGGCATAGTTGTCACATCAAAGTGAAAATCGCTGAGTCGTGTCTGACTCTTTGTGACCCCGTGGACTATACAGTCCATGGAATTCTCCAGGCCAGAATAGTGGAGTGTATAGCCTTTCCCTTCTCCAGGGGATCTTCCTAACCCAGGGATTGAACCCAGGTCTTCCACATTGCAGGTGATTCTTTACCAGCTAAGCCACAAGGGAAGTCCAAGAAAACTGGAGTGGGTAGCCCATCCCTTCTCCAGGGGATCTTCCCAATCCAGGAATTGAACTGGGGTCTCCTACATTGCAGGCAGATTCTTTACCAACTGAGCTATTGGGGTTGTCATAGCATTCATTTTTTTCTTGCTCATTCTTGGGTGTATCTGTCAATTTAACTTATTAGCTCTGATGTCGTGTAGGTGGCGTCTTGCTTCTCCTCCTTGCATACTGTTCATTTTCTTCATTCAGTGTACATTTTGAAAACTGAATTTTCTTTTGCAGGCTATTTATTTTTCTGTAATCTAAGGAACATTGAATGAAGAAGAGAAAAGCTCATGTCAGATAGTCTGCAGTTGTTTTTATGTCTCATGATTTTTTGTGGTACATTGGAGAATGGGTTTTATTCCAATCTCCGGGAAGATCGGAGAAGACCCCCGTCTCTGGGGTCGCACAGAGTCAGACACGACTGGAGCAACTTAACAGCAGCAGCAGCAGCCTGGGAAGATACACTAAGATAATGAATGCTTTCTCAAATTCAATGTATAACCTTGACTCTTCACTCTCTTCAGAGCCAGCTAACGTCTTGTTCAGGGTAGGAGAGGCTAAGTTACAATAACAGGTAAGGCCCAAGATATAGTAGCTTAACAGAGGAGTTTCTTCCTTCTCATCAAATTTCGTTTATTTCCCATTTTGTTGCCATGCCTTTCAGGAGACAATGATTTCTAAAGCGTGATTCCTAAAGAGCTAGCATTCATAGTTTTAGTTGTGGTTTGTTTTTAATAATCCAGTTTTTTTTTAACTAATATTTTGTTTCTAATTCATTAATTTTCACTAAAATTTTCAACAACACAGCTCTCATGATTGGGAAAGGAAAATTACCAATGACCTGTTTGGTTCATATACTTTGGCTGCACTATTGGTGAATACAGTTTCCTTCTTCTAATGAGCAAACATAATTTAATAAGTTATATAAATTAATAATTTAACTTATTAGCTCTAGGCATCTCGATTATATGTACAACAGTTCAGTGGAAAACAGTTGTAAGAATTAAAACCACTGTTTTCTGACTATAAGGAAGAAACGTACCTAATAAAATGACAGGACAGGAATTTTAATAATAATGATGTCAGTTCTGCCATTTGGTGTTTGATTTGGACTCAGTTTCTTTATTTTTATAATAAGAAATTTGTCTGTGTATTTTCAAAGACTACTTTAGGGTTTTGCATTATTTTACTTTTATTTGAAATTAACATTTGGGTTGGCTTTTAGAAATGTACCAAATGAATGAATGTTACATGGCTGAGTGAGATCAATATAAGATTGATGAAGTTTAACCTTGGCAATGTTAATAGCTAAAATTTTATTTAAAATTAATAACTACAATTTTTAATTAATTTTTCGTTGCTGCAAAACCAGTATTTTTCAGCATTGTAAGTTGCTAGATTCCTCCTACAGTAGAAAGAGGAACACAGCATATTTGTGATATAAAGTAGGTGTTCATATTCAATTGGTATATTTAAAAATGTCACTAACCCATCTATATAATATATATACTATACTGTACATATTATATCAGAGAAGGCGATGGCACCCCACTCCAGTACTCTTGCCTGGAAAACCCCATGGACAGAGGAGCCTGGTAGGCTGCAGTCCATTGGGTTGCGAAGAGTCAGATATGACTGAGCGACTTCACTTTCACTTTTCACTTTCCTGCACTGGAGAAGGAAATGGCAACCCACTCCAGTGTTCTTGCCTGGAGAATCCCAGGGACGGGGGAGCCTGGTGGGCTGCGGGCTATGGGGTCGCACAGAGTCAGACACGACTGAAGCAACTTAGCAGCAGCAGCAGCAGTACATATTATATAGTTAATAAAATGAGAAAATAGCTTTCCAATAAACATGTTTTATTGCAACAGAAAGACCTCTGTAGCAAGATTCATTATTAAGGAATGTGAATTTCAGAATATCATTAAATCCTGAAAGTGATATTCATCTATAACAGTAAAAGTTTTGGTAAAAACTTTCCCATCCATAGATAGACACAGCACTTTCAAGAAGTGTCTTCTAAGCCATTCTAAGTGTGTTGTTGTAAAATTCATTAAAGAAACAAAACATTCTTTGGGTATCTCATTTTTATCTCTGAATGTGTTTTTCTTTATATTTTTTATATCCTTTATGACATCTAGATCAAAGATGTTGTATTGATAGATGTCATGCATAATTTTACTTTTTCCTGCTAACGAAATTTTGAGTTCCACAGTTCATATTCTCTCATCTTTAATTTATTCTCATAGATGTGAAAAAATCCTAAGCAGAAATTTTTCTTGAAAACCTTATGATCTAAGTGGTATTAAATACCTAAAAATTGAATATCTTCTCAAGGGTAATTATATTTAAAATTGTGAATGTTAGTTTATGAAGAAAGTTCCAAAAAATTTTAAATGATGATATAATCTGATATCTATTTTCCGCTTTATGTGATTTGGAGATTTTATGGACATCATCTCTAATGATAAATACTTTCCTTAAGGTTATCTACAAAGCTTGCTCTCTTCATAGTCACTTTAACTGTTAATCTATTTTCCTACTTATTTATATTGAAAGTCCTTAATGATCGTTTTGTACCTAAATTTAACAGCTTTCATAGTTATCATTAATTACTGTAGCATTTTAAACTTCAAATATTAAGTACACGTCTGTATTTCAATTTGACGGCCAATTTCAACATACACCCTGCATAAAATGAGCTATACTGCTCTTTAGAGCTCTATTGCTGCCTGTGCGCTTGCACACTCACAGGTAGAGTCAGTAAATGCCTTGTTAGTATTATTAAAGTTACGCTGTTGATTTGGTAGGATGGTGACCTATGTAATTATATGTTAACTGTTTACACTCCAGTTTGAAATGTCATCAATGTAGGAATTTGGCTATTCCGTTATCTATAGGCTAAGGATGAGTTTGATAACCAAGAACAAATTTTGGCCAGACACTGGTACTAACATCCAACTGAGTTTGCCCTTGCTTGTAAAATGTGAATTATGTTACTTCTTTAGCAACTTGTTCAGTTTTTCTACTCCGTGACCTCCCTCTGCCTCTTTTGCAGGAAATATTCATTTACTATTGAGGAGGATTTTTAAAAACCTACTAAGGAACAGTCTATAGTGAGCGAGGGGCAGGAATCTCTCTCAGACCTAGGTTGGGGATGATAATATGTAGAATTACTCTTACCTCTTTGCCTCTGGTTGATCCTTTTCACTAAGTCTGTGGATCAAGCGAATGAGCTTTGGCAGTAGGAAAGGATGAAACCTCAGGGTGCCTCCATCATACTTCAGCATCATTGAAGATTAGCGCTGGCAGGAGTTAAACTGCCAACATATATACTAACACAGCTTAGTTACAGATGTGTCCCCAGGTCAACGTATCTGGTAGGATTCTGTGTTTCTGGATCGAAACCTCTAGCAGGATCACTGGCTGCCCTAACACTAGAGTGAGAACTTTCCTGGCTGCCAAGTCTTCCCTTAAATACTTTTATGTAGTTTTGGCTGCGCTTGGTCTGTTGCTGTGCACAGACTTTTCTCTAGTTCCGACACGTGGGAGCTACTCTCTAGCTGCAGCGTGTGGGTTTCTCATTGCGGTGGCTTCCTTGTTGTGGAGCACAGGCTCTAGGCTGCTCGGGCTTCAGTAGTTGCAACACAGGGGCTTAGTTGTTCTCTGGCATGTGGGATCTTCCTGGACCACGGGTTGAACCCATGTCTCCTGCATTGGCAGACAGCTTCTTTACCACTGGGCCACCAGGGAAGCCCTGCCAAGTCTGTCTGATGGCCTCCTGATGGCACCTGGCTCACTGGAGATATGGTGCCGTGGTCCCGTTGGGCCTCAGCAACAGCTCTGGCCGCTGGTGCCAGCATCCATTGTTGGAAGCTTTCTGCCACCATATTTATTTTCCAGTTACCCAAGCTCTGTTTCTGGGGATACCAACCTCTGTCTCTGTGCCCAGGACACCCCAGACCTCAGGCTCACCTCTCTTTCTGTAGGTAGGCAGGTGGTCTCTCCCCATTCTTTAATTACTGTAGCTGTATAGAAAACTCCTCTGCAGAGATAAAGACAGCAGCCTCACTGTCATTCCAGACCAACTCTTTGTTTTTGTTTTTTTTAAAGATTTTTTTTGATGTGGACCATTTTTAAAGTTTGTTAGAATATTGCTTTGGTTTATGTTTTGGTTTCTTGGGTGCAAAACATGTGGAATCTTAGTTCCCTGACCAGGGGTCGAACCCACACCTCTTGTGTTGGAACGTGAAGTCTTAACCACAGAACCATGAGAGAAGTCCCCAGTCAACTCTTACTGTATTCTATGGCCCCAGAAGCTCACTGCATAGGAGCACTGTCTGCCCTCCCGTCCCCATGGTTATCCCTCACACATTGTCGATTTTCCTCTTTCTGCTTACTGCAGCCTTAAGTCTAAGGATGGAGTGTCAGTCTCCATTATCTGCTTTGTGGGGTTTTCTTTTCCAACTGGGTAGCAATCTCCTTAATATTTAATTGAACAACCTAGGTTTGAGTTTATACTGCAGATCCTGCTAGTAGCAGAACTGAGCAGACAAGCCACAGAAGCTTACATCATCGTGATGACAGCTTGTTTTTGTTTATTTTTTTTATTCCATTGTGTTTTCTAATGAAATTAGAGGAAGTAGGTAGTATTCAGTAAGTGTTTATATTTACTATGAATCGCTCCTGTATGGTTGTCTGTTTTAAGAAATATGATCCCAGATTTGGACATCTGAATTTAATAAGGATTTTAGAAGCCTGTGAAACTCGAGAGTGTGTCTTGCTGTTACCAAGGATGAGGAATGAGAGAGGACTTAGTACTCTTCTAAGCAGTCAGGCCTGCAGAGAGAATTCACATCTGTTGTAAAGGAAACTAGCCCCACCTGTTGTTCAGATTCATTTTGCTGGCGTGCAACAGGAATTCTATCCCTGGAAGTTTCTCCTTGGGTGGGTGTTTCTCTTGTTCTGGGCAGCATCAGAAAAATGATTCCTCTAAGAAAAATGTGAAGGGAGAAATCCCATCTAGAGATGTGTCATTGCATTGAACACGGACAGAGGAAGTGATCCGAAATGGTTGGTTGTAAAAGCATCATCAAGTTGTAAGATGTTTATTTTGACTTTCTATTATTGTGTCTTTGAAAACTAAAGATGAAAATTGCTTTTCATTTAATTTTCCATTCATGTACTAGGTCTTCACTTACTTGTTATCTTGTTTGAGTCTCAGCATCTTGTACAATCATGTTAAAAATAACCCAAGGGCTTACTGTGAGGAGTAAGGCAGATATTGTAGAGGAAACAGCTAGTATATTCATTGACATATAATGTTCATTCAAGAGATGTTTAGTCTTTTCCTCCTTTTGTATATCTTAGCCTATGATCGTCATTCTGGTATCAGAATGCAGTGTCAGAATCTAGTATCTAGTCTCAAAGAATTTAACTTAATCCTAGATTTTATTTCATGTGTTTGCTTGAGATCAGTAGAAAAGGACATACTGGAAAAACCATTGGGTGTGTTTGCTTAATGTATCACATGCTTTAGCACATAAGAACTGCCAGTGAATGGGCAAAATGCAAATACAGAGGTTTGGTTTTATATTTTGTTTTTAAGCACATTTCTAGAAGCTAATACGAATGGTTTCTGTTATTTTTAGGGCTTGCTGTATAAAGAGAGAAAGGGAGATTGTAGTGATGTATGTGATAGATACCAGGGCTCATGTAGAAATTAAACTTTTTGAAAAGTAATAATATTTAACAAGCATTATTCAGCACCTTCTCTGAGCCAGAAACTGCTCTTTACCTGAACTCACCAGGGGTGGAAAACAGACTCATTCTAAACTCATATCCTAAATTCATTTACTCACATCCTGGTGCTCAGCACCTGGTTCTTGCCCTCATAAAAGTCACAATTGCATGAAAGATTCTGGTCTGGAGGAAATCACTTTAAGAGAAGAATCATCATTCTCACGATGCTAATAAATTACAAGAGCTGGTCCAAGAAACTTGCAAATGATCTTATAAGTATTAATAATAAATCTAAAGTTTATTACCTGAATGGCTGTTTATCTATATTTTATTTCAAGTTCTCATAAATATTATAAATAATAACTTCAATATTAGGTTAATCTGAATGAAAATTTGCTTTCATTTAGTGGAATTCAAAGTACATTATTGTGTTTTTAAAAGACAGATATTACAAACTGAAATTTAGGCAACACTGGTTTCTTGGCATGTGAATGTCTGAACAATTGAAGGAGAAAATTGGCTATATGCACAGCACCCATTGTTTTTCTCATTCTTCTCAGCTGTTATTGTTGTGGCCTTTGTCAGATTGCAAACAAATGATTAATCCCAGTTGGTAAGACATTTTGTTTGTTTGTTTGTCTGCCTGGTCATGTTCTGGCTTTATACATGCACCTACATACATAATTTTAAATTTTGGCTTATATAAAAAGAATTTGATTTAAAGGTAGATTATTTGAGCACTGAAGGTGTGTTTGTACTGCTGAACTCTCTTTAGAAAATAGTCACAAAGGATGACTGAAGAGGATTTTTTCTATTAAAGGCAGGAAGTTTAAAAAGTGAATTCCATGACCACCGCTACTGTGTATTACTTTGGTGCTTACATGAATGGTATTGTTGAGAAATTCCTGTTATCTTACAATGAGTAAAATTCTAAATTAATTTCCCAATCCTGATGAATCATTTTTTAATATAGAACACTCAGTTATTTAGAATTGTTATGTAATTTTTAATTATTTTGTAGAAAAAAACGAGGAAAGAGTTGGCTGTGACTGAAGCTGACAGCTGAAGACTAAAGGCAACAGTTGGATTATTTGTCTTTTAGTCTCTTTACAAAAATGCCTGTGTATGGCTAGATCCAGTTTTCTAACTTATTACTTTACTATGATATTTTTCTCTACTCAGAACTCTTTAGTGAGGTTCCAGTTTGGGGTAGATGGAGTAAACAAGGACTTCTCCGGGGGCTCAGATAGTAAAGAAGCTGCCTGCAGTACAGGAGACCCAGATTCAATCCCTGAGTTGGGGAGATGCCCTGGAGAAGGGAATGGCTACCCACTCCAGTATTCTTGCCTAGAGAATTCCATGGACAAAGGATCCTGACAGGCTACGTACAGTCCATGGGGTCTCAGCCCTGTCTCTTCCACTGAATACAACTATCAAACCCAGATCAAATGCATGGATTATATATTTAAAGACTCTGAGAAGTAAATAGTCACACATGAATTGAGAAAGCAGAAATGAAAATACTGTGAAGTGAGTGGTGAGTTCCCTGCTTTTCCTCTGGGGTAATACTCAGTTTCAACTTGGGGAACTGAGAAGTGGAATAATCAGCATGAACAGAAAGAGCTCCAGGACTGGCTGAAAGTAAAAACTGATACCTGACGTAGTCTTCATTATATGTAGATTTAATTCATATGTTTACCACACAAAGAGGGGCATAGAAAAGAAGTCTAACTGATGGTAGATATGGTTTCTAAATCCTATTTGAAGGTATAAAATATTGATTCAAAATAGAAGGTGAAAATTGAGTATGCATATTGTAATCCCTGGTGCAACCACAAAATAAATTGTATGTTTACACAAAGAGATGTGGTAAAAAAAAAAAAAAATAGATGAATTTAAATGGAACACCAAAAGAAGATCCAGGAATGAAAAATAGGCAGAAAATGAGAGAGAACAAACCCAGAAAGAACAAACAGCAAATAGTAAAATGGTAGACTTAAATTCAAGTGTATTAGTCTTACACTAAATGTAAGTGGTCTAAAAATCAATTAAAAATCAATTTTTGAGTGGATAAGGAAAAATACATGATGTTACAATATGCTGTGTAAAATAAGCTCATTTTGAAATAATGACTGCTGCTGCTGCTAAGTCACGTCAGTCGTGTCCGACTCTGTGTGACCCCATAGACGGCACCCAACAGGCTCCTCTGCCCCTGGGGTTCTCCAGGTAAGAATACTAGAGTCGGTTGCCATTTCCTTCTCCAGTGCATGAAAGTGAAAAGTGAAAGTGAAGTCGCTTAGTCGTGCCAGACTCTTAGCGACCCATGGACTGCAGCCTACCAGGCTCCTCCATCCTAGCTATTTTAAAAGTAAAAGGATGGGAAAAGATAAACCATAGAAATTTTAAACAAAAAAGAAAATTTGAGTTGCAATGTTGATAGCAGAGAAAGTAGAATTTAGGGGGA
Source organism: Bison bison bison (assembly GCF_000754665.1). Classification (NCBI taxonomy): domain Eukaryota; kingdom Metazoa; phylum Chordata; class Mammalia; order Artiodactyla; family Bovidae; genus Bison; species Bison bison. Next base: position 6,478,893 of record NW_011494677.1, on the reverse strand, counting down.
AAAATGACCAGAGATTAAAAAGGAAATTAAATAATGATGAAAGGAACAATTTCCCAATAAGATGCACATAATAATCTTAAATAAGTGTGTATCCAACACCAGAGGGTCAAAATATGTGAAGTAAAAATTTATACAGATGAAAGAAGAAACAGTTATATTCATTATTATAGATGAAGATTTCAAAAATACTCTCTCAAAAATTGGTAGAAATAGTAGGTAGAAAATCTGGTAGTATGTTGAAAAACTGGAAGAATGAAACTCTTATCAACCAAATGGACATAAATAACATTTATTTAACATTTGAACCCCAAACAATAGAACATACATTCTTTTCAACTGCACATGGAATACCCACCAAGGTAGACCTAATTTGTGTGAGAAAAAAAATTTTTGACAAGTTTAATAGAAATAAAATCACAAAAAAATAGGTACTCTATTCATACTGGAATTAAATTAAATATCTGGAAATTTTCCAGATATCTGGAAATTCAACAACACACTTCTAAATAGTCATGACTGAGAATGGAAACTAAGTTTAATATTCAGAAATCAATATACTCCTCCAAATAAACAGTTAAAAAATTAAAAATATATCATTTCAACTACTGTAGAAGTCATTTGACAGAATTCAGTTGACATTCATTTTTGATAAAAAGCTCTCAGCAAACTCAGAATGGAAGGAACTTCCTCAAGTTGATAGAAGACCTGTACATAAAACTTACAGTTAACCTCATACTTAATGGGGAAATACTGATTTTTAAAAATGTGATTTGCCAATTTTGTTTGGAGTTCTTCTACATTCATAGTTGAGAGTATTTTAAATTTGTGTTGTGTATTGAGTGGTATCAAGGTTTTGTTGGCTTGGTGAAGTGAATTGAGAAATTTCATATTCTAAACTCTGAAAATGTGAATACTGGAATTACTGTCAGTTATAGTGATCAATATCGGAGAAGACAATGGCAACCCACTCCAGTACTCTTGCCTGGAAAATCCCATGGACAGAGGAGCCTGGTAGGCTGCAGTTCATGGGGTCGCTAAGAGTCGGATATGACTGAACGACTTCACTTTTGCTTTTCACTTTCATGCATTGGAGAAGGAAATGGCAACCCACTCCAGTGTTCTTGCCTGGAGAATCCCAGGGACGGGGGAGCCTGGTGGGCTGCCATCTATGGGGTCGCACAGAGTCGGACACGACTGAAGTGACTTAGCATAGCATAGCATAGTAATCAATATGGCTTCCCTGGTGGGCTCAGACAGTAAAGAATCTGGCTGCAATGCAGGAGATCTGGGTTCAATCCCTGGGTCGGGAAGATCCCCTGGAGAAGGGAATGGCTACCCACTCCAGTATTCTTGGCTGGAGAATTCTATGGACAGAGGGGCCTTGCAGGCAACAGTCCTTGGGGTTACCAAGAGTTGGACACAAATGAGCGACTAACACTTTTATTTCATCATATCAATACATTATATTAAAGAGATAGATACATAAATCAATAGAACAGAACCCAATATCCAGAAATAGAACTGCACAAATACACTCATTGATTTTTGACTAAGTGTTGGGGGCCAGAGTGAGGTACTCCGCCTGTGGCAAAGGTCATGAGGAAGGAGGCCGGACATACGCAAAGGCGGGATCGAGCCTCAGGAGTCCCCCTGGAAATCCTTGAGCATCTACCCCCGTAACCAGAGCCTGCCTACTTTACTACTTTGTGCTCTCACCTACA
>NW_011494677.1:6455059-6477072 GCF_000754665.1 Bison bison bison | reverse complement strand
TTTATTTGGGTAGTGTCTGTTTTAAGAATAATCACCCCTGGAGAAATAAGTGTCCTGGTTGACTGACCGCTGTCACAAGGAGAGGGTCATAAATTGTCAGCAGGCCCCCTGGCCAGAAGATGATGTAACACCCCTAAGACCTCTGTATACATTTGTATGAAGCACCTGACTTTGATAAAAGTCAGGACTGCTGACCCCGCTTGACTTTTGCATAACATCTCAGTGTATAAAAGTAGACCATGGAAAATAAAGAATTGGGATCAATTTCTCGAGATACTGGTCTCCCCATGTCGCTCTCTCTCCCACTCTGGCTGAGTGTCCATCTGGAGCGTGGAACCCGCCATGCTTACTAATTATGCCCGGGCTTCTAAGATCCGACCAGGGAGGCCTCAGTGTCTCCTCTCCTTCGGGAGAACGGAAGGATGCCTGCGGCCTACGTAAGTGGTGCAAACTTCTTGTCTTGAAGTTTTATTGGTCTCCCGCGTAAACCAAGCTACTCAGCCTCTTTTCTCCACTGAATTTTCCTACTGAGCTATCCTCATCCTATTACTCTTTATATCTTTGATAAAATATTTAAATAAATAGGTAGCCGACGCCGTCCCCGCTTCGAATACCCTGGATCAGCTGGGGCTGGACCCCGGCAACAAAGATATAAAGACAGTTTGCTGTAGAAAAGATTATCTTTCCAAGGAATGGTTATTGGAAAAATTGGAAATCCATATGCATATAAAAGGAACCTCAACCTAATCCTTACATATTGTGCAAAAATAAGTTTGAAGTGGATAATAAACTTAAATATAAAAATCCAAAATTATGAAACCTTTAGAAGAAGGCATAGGAAAAAGTCTCCGTGACCTGGGGTTAGGCAGCAACATCTTAGATATGACCCCTAGAAAGGAAAGAAATATTTGACAAGTTGACAAATATTTGATGATATTTGATAATTTTAACGAGATTAAAAACCTTTGTTCTGTGAAAAATACTGTTAGGAGAGGAGAAAGATAACACAACAGACAGAAAATATTTATGTCTCATATCCACAAAAGGACTTGTATTTAGATATTTAAAAAATAAACTGAAAAGTCAATGGTATGAATACAAACAATCCAGTTTAAAAATAGGTAACGTCTTAAACAGGCCTTTCACCAAAAAGGATATAGACAAGGTAATGAATCACATGAAAATATGCACACCATCATTATCCATTAGGGAAATGCAAATTAAAATGACAATGTGGTAGCACTAGAATGGTAATTAAAACAAAACAAACACAATACTGTCACTATCAATTACTAGTAAGGACATGTAACAGCTAGAATTCTCAAACATTACTGATGGGGATACAAAATGGAATAGCCACTTGAAAAACGTCTGGTAGTTTCTCCTGAATGTAAACATATGCTTACCACATGACGCAGAAATTCCACTCCTTACTATTTACTCTAGCAAAATAAAAATGTATGTTCACACAAACCCATATGTGAATGTTTATAATACTCCATATTTACCCCCCAATTGGCAATAAACCAGAAATCTTTCAATGGGTGAATGGTTAAACAAACACTGGTACGTCCTTACAATGGACAACTACTTAGCCATAAAAAGGAATGGGTATTGAAACATGCAACAACTTGGATGAATGAAAGAAGAAACCTCAAAAAGTTGCCTGTTAGATGTCATAACATATCAAAAAAGGAAAGCTACAGTGATGAAAACAGGTCAGTGACTGCCAGGGTCTATGACCCAGGAGAGGATGTGCCTACAGGGAGATAGAATGAGCATTTGTTTTTTTTTTTGGTGGGGATGGAACTGTTCTGTATCATGATTCTAATGCCAGCTATATAAATCTATGCATGTGTTATAATCCATAAAATTTTACTGTAAATTAATTTTATCTGTAAAATAATTACCCTTCAATTAAAGTGTAAAATTAAAAAAACAGTCAGTTATAAAATAAAATCAGAAAATAACCTTCTCAATGAATGTCTACTGACTTCAGATAATCTCCCAAACTCCAGAGCAAGCAATGAATGACTTCCATTCCAGTCACACCTGTCTTCCTGCCTGTTTTTCCATGATTGCTCAGTTCTGTCCCAATTCATGGGGTATCTCTATTCCTTAGTGCCTCATTCACTTTGGTTTTTCTTTATTCCTTAAAGATCCAAATCACAGGGTACAGATCTCCCCAGGACTGGTATTTGTTCCAGCATCATATCTGGAGCTGGTTACCTGGCAGATGTGATTGGTTACAGCATGACCTTATTCACCAAGAACGTTCAGTTTTCAGAGACTTGAAAAGGGATCAATGTTTTCATTTTCATGGTTTTAAAACTTCTTTGGGCAAGGGTGAATTTCATCCTACTGACATTCTGAACAATTTTCTGTGACTCTAATACCCCTGTGCAAAGATGAAAGCAGCTCAGAGTATTTACCCTGGCAGAAATACAGTTGAACGGAGATAATAAACCATTCAGATAAATGGAGAACAGTTGTTCTGCTCATTAACAATGGATATAGGCAAAAGAAATGCTCATCAGTTGTACCATGAGGGATTAAGAAGTGCCATAAGGAAGAATTTCCTACCATGAAAAGTGTTACCCTGCTGAAAATCATGACTGTGGCTGACTATGGAATCATTCTCCTGATCTCTTTAAGAGAAGTGTAGATTCTTCATCGTCTGAGATGGTTTAAGAAAGGCCTAATAGAGGGACTTCCCTAGTGGTCCAGTGGTTAAGACTCTGCACTTCAGTGTAGGGGGCGCAGGTTCAATCCTTGGTTGGGAAACCTTATCCCACATGCCAGGTAACATGGCCAGAAAAGAAGGGCTTAATGGAAAGCTTGAAGGAGATCCTTCTGCAACTCCATTGTGGATTCTGGCATGTTTCCTTCAGGTTCCTCTTTACTAGGTCAACATTTAAAGAACTTGAGGGTTGCAAAGCTTCTTCACTTGAGAGGAGAGGCAGCTTTTCCTCCACTAATGATCAGAATTTAATACTAGATCACTCAGGGCCAGATTCATTTGCAAAATATTTGCTCAGCTTTGATGCTTTAAAAGCCTCTCCAAGGTTAAGGAAACCCCGAGAAATGGATTATTTATGCAGCTCTGCAGAGCTTGGTATCTGCCATGGACTGTGTTTAATCCCTTCCTAAGCATTAGCATTCTAAATTTATGAAAAATTTCTGACCTATATTAAGTATATTTCATGAAGTTATGATCTGACTCCAGTCATGTGAATGTAAAATTCCCACTCTTTCTGAGGGACTTGAAAGCCCTGGTGAAGGCAGATGGTAAAACTCAGAAACCCTGGCATGCTTCTCTTTCATTAAGCTCCTGGCTAATTTCTGATGAGATGTCACAGATTTAATCAGTTTTCGTTTAAATGGCAGCTTGAGAAAAATTATCTTCTTTTCATTAGTGTTAGAAAAAAAATCTTATAACTGAATTTTGACTACATTGAAGTGATGTTTAATTGCAAATACTTTCCATTATATATTCATGGAGTAGAAAATTCAGTATTATTTTCTTTAAAAGTAAACTGGGCACCTATAGAATATTAGAGGAAACAAAGGCAAGAGCAAGTTTCTCTGAGATGGTTTTGAATTCTCTAAGACTTTAGAAATAAATGGAAAAACGATGATTTGTTATCTAGGTCCTGGACTGGAGTAGAGGATTTCTGAAATAAAATGTCAATACAGGCCCTCCAATCAGCCCACACCTGTCTCTACATCTCTTGCAATCAGCTCTGAGGCTTCCCTAGTGCTCTATAATAGTTAAGACCTTGACCATGGTCATCAGAGAGAGGTGGTTTGGGATCTAAAATTTACCAGTTATTAATGGTATGATAATGAGTGAAGAAGGAAAGTTATGACCAACCTTATATTGAAAAGCAGAGATATTACTTTGCCAACAAAGGTCTGTCTAGTCAAGGCTATGGTTTTTCCAGTGGTCATGTATGGATGTGAGAGTTGGACTGTGAAGAAAGATGAATGCCAAAGAATTGATGCTTTTGAACAGTGGTACTGGAAAAGACTCTTGAGAGTCCCTTGGACTGCAAGGAGATCCAACCAGTCCATCCTAAAGGAAATTACTCCTGGGTGTTCATTGGAAGGACTGATGCTGGAGCTGAAACTCCAATACTTTGGCCACCTCATGCAAAGAGTTGACTCGTTGGAAAAGACCCTGATGCTGGGAGGGGTTGGGGGCAGAAGGAGAAGGGGATGACAGAGGATGAGATGGCTGGATGGCATCACCGACTCAATGGACATGAGTTTGGGTGAACTCTGGGAGTTGGTGATGGACAGGGAGGCCTGGTGTGCTGTGATTCATGGGGTCTCAAAGAGTCGGACATTACTGAGCGACTGAATTGAACTGAATGAGTGAAGTGGTACTTTACATACATCTTAGAAAATACTCTCCATACAAACATGTTCAGGAAGAAATAGCTTGCAGTTAGTTAGGAATATAGATTACCAAGAGCCTCCTTATCTTGAAAACTGAGATAAAATCGGTCATCTTATAAAAATCACATAAGATGATTTCCATGAAGAAGTGAATATATAGCAAAGTGTTAGTTGATCAGTCATGTCTGACTCTTTGCAACCCCATGAATTGTAGCCCACCAGGCCCTCTGTCCATGGAATTCTCCAAGCAAGACTACTGGAGTGGGTCATCATTTCCTTCTCCAGAGGATCTTCCCTACCCAGGGATCGAACCCGTGTCTCCTGCATTGCAGGCAAATTCTTTACCATCCGAGCTACCAGGGCTTAGCCTGGCATACAGTATATACAATATACATAGCAAGGCATGCAGTAATGGCATCAAGGGAAGAAATATTATTTAAGGGAAAAGTAGAAAGGCATTAGGTAAGCTAGTATCTTGTTTACTAAGGAAACAGTAAAACAAGGTTAGGATGCAGCTAGAGGGTGACTTCCAGTCTGGGTCCTGTGAGATCACACCTTCAATGACTTAGGATTGTATTGCTCCGCGGCGACTGTGCTGCCAAGTGGGATCCTGTCACTTATGGAATTTTAGGGGTTTCTTTTCATTCTGGAAAAGTGACAAATATTATTTAAGAATTCGTATGAGGTAAGAATGGTTATTACTATCAGAACGTGAGATCCACATTTCTTTCACAAGCATACTAAACTACCTGCCACCCTCCAACCCCCATGCATCCACTTGCAGCCTCTTCTCTCTGCCAAGGAGAGAACTGTGGACAGAACACGTGGACTAGCCCCTCCCCTCCTCTTGCCCCAAATTAATGGCATGGTGGCCAAGGTGGTCATTTGCAGGCTGGCCGGGAGCTTTTGATATGGTCTTCCTTGATTGAAAAGATAAGATGTCATCTTTGGAGACTGATGTGGAGGGAGCAAAGCAGTGAGTGAAGCTGAATGCTTGTGATGCAGAGAGAGATCCTGATGGCCATCATGGGCAATGAGTTAAGCTGAAATTGAAGGAAAGTAGAAACTTTGAGTATGGGTAAGTATGATTTACAACATTGAGATGGGTGCTTTATAATGTAGAGAAAAGATATTCAGATTAGAAAATGAAAAATCCAGAAGGCAGTGAGAACAGAATGGAGTAGGTTTCTGGGTACTTAGAGAGTGTCTGAATCCATGCCATGCTGTGCCTTTAGTGAGTATTATATTCTAGTACTTTTGTTTGAGGATATGAAGGGAGGTCGTAATTCTTTTGGAAAAGTCTAATATGGAATGGCTCCATACTCTCCACTAGAAAATCCACAAAGCCTCCTGGCTTAATGAAGATGCCAATAAGAGCAGCAGATGCCTTTGCGTTTTAATCCTCCAAACATTTGTTCCTCAATTTTTGTTTTTTCTTTAATGAATGTGAGTAAAAAGTAAGTATTGCCTAGAATGGACCTAAAAGGATGCTCCATTTGTTTATGTATTTTAAAATACGTATTGGCTACCAATAGTGTGTAATATTCTTCGCTAGGCCCAGTGTATGCAGTAGGGACCCATCTCATGTTAGGCGACAAAGAAGTAAATAGATCCTGCAGTATGGGGTGTCCCAGCCATGTTGTTAATAAAGATAAGGTGCTGTGGGAGCTCAGAGGAGGGGCATCTAACTGAAACAGCTTGGCACTAATGGGGCAGAGAAGGTGAGAAAGTTTCCTCAAAGTATAACACCTTGCAGACTCATGACCTGCCAGCAAGCTCAGCCAGGTGAAGGGCAAAGGGAAGTGCATGTGTGAAACTCCAGGAGGAGAGAGAATGGTGTGCTTAGGAATTGCAAAAAAAAAACAAAAGAAAGAAAAAAGAAAAATCTGTTCCTAGACCACAGGATATGAGAGTACAAATGGCAGATATGTTGAGGGTTGGAGGCAGATTCAGAAGCCAGGACCAGGACATGTGAGCTCTACGGCATAGCTCATGGTTTGGAGTTGATCCTTACAACTTAGGAGTTTAAGAAAGAGAGTTCATATTTGAAATAGGGAGATGACAAAGTGGTCAGCCTGGAGAGAGATTAAAAGATTAGAATTTACTAGACTTGGACTCAGCATAGAATCCTGTAATGATATTTCAGCGGGCTGAAGCAACATGATACACAGGAGGAACAGTAATTAGTTCTCATGAAGGAAATGCAAGTGGCTTTGAGATTGTTGAGTTGAGATGTCCTTGGGATATACAGGTGGTGGAACAGAATAAGTCATAGGATACAAATAGGTTTGGAAAATAGGAGAGAAATCCAAGATTAAACCATTTCAGCTTCCATTTCTATAATAGCCAGATAGTTGGCTATTTGGATAACTTTGCGCTATGTAACTAATTCAAGCTCTTCACACTTTCAAGTCTATGAAAACCGATTAGAAGTCTTTTACTTCATCTATAGATTTAAGAGTCTGTATTTTAGTGAGTTGTATGGTCCAGAAATCTAATTTTGAGTGGGTAAAGAAAATCAATACAAGTTCTGTCTTGGATATAGAAATGTGAAAAAAATACTTTGTTTACCTTGCTTTTGTGTATAGCAGAGAACTATCTAAAATAGGTTAACACAAAAATGAAAACCCCTAAATCAATCAATGTGCCATAATATTTATGAGTTATGCTCTATCATATTCCTGTGGACAACATAGTCATTGTAAACACACTGATGAGAACCTGGATTTGCTATAAGTGTTCGTATTAAATGTGGAGGAGGAAGAGTCACCGCCTCTGTCATCTCTACATTAGACTTGGCTGATACGGATTGCTCCACTCGGTGCCTCCTCTGTGTGCACACGCACAGAAAGCCTTGGCAGTACACACAGAATAAACCACACTGAATAAACTTGCTCGAAAGCAGAAAATTATTCTTTGGTTGAGTACATAAGTATAACTGCTGTACTTAAAATGGATAACCAACAAGGACCTACCGTATAGCACAGGAAATTCTGCTCCATGTGATGTGGTAGCCTTGTTGGAAGGGGAGTGTCAGGGAGAATGGGTACATGGATATGCATGGCTGAGTCCCTTTGCTGTCCCCCTGAAACTGTCACAACACTGGTAATCAGCTGTACTTCAATATGAAAGAAAAAGTAAAAAAGTAAAAGTATGTGAGTATAAGGGTGATTGATAAAAGCATAGAAACTGATTAATGCTCCATTTTGGAGACTCCTTAATGGCCAGGTGATATGGATGGATAGCTGGATTGACTACATAAGTGATGCTTGACTCCTGAGTATCCATATTTGGTCAAAGATGTGTGAGGGCATGTGCGTTTCATTGTGTTTACCTTGTATCTTCAAAGCTGAGCACAATGGCTGGTAGTTACATGCTTTACAAACATAGTGCTGAATGAGCCAAAGAACAAATGAATAAAATGTTTCCACTAGTCACCATGGAGGGAGGATAACACTGAAAAGAAAAGCCCTCAGGAACTCTGGACTGAGCTCAACTCCACACCCCGGAGTTGGCCACTCAGCTTTGTGTAGTAATTGCAGCACTAGAATTTGAACTGAACAACCAGGATGAGGGGGGTCATGTTTTGGGGATCAGACTTCTTTTCATCGTGAAAGCTACTGGGTGGCCTCTGACATGATGTGTTTAGTTATCAAACATGTCAGTTAATACCATGGAGAGAGCACATGTATTAAATGTGACAGACATAACAAGGGTCAGGGATTAAAGGTGAATTGAAAAGGGCTTTTGACTTCATCGTGTTGTTATAACAGTTTCTGTACGTGGGATACATGAGTGAAAAAGAATGATGAGGCGTCATGGTGAGTAGTCGTTTTCTTTCTCAGGCTGCTCGAGAAATTTTTTCTACCTCGAGCTGAATATTTTTTAAATACTGTGACAATGACTACATCTATGTTGTTTGTGGGAGAACACAAACATAGTTAAAACGGTTACCTGTTCTTTATCACTAACTTTCATTTGTCCAATTTTTATTGGTTATTTTTTTCTGATTGTAAGTAGTATAGACTTATAAAAAATTGATGAATGATATCAAAATTAAAATGTGTATAATAGCCCCTTGAGTATGACCATGTGAGGTCTACGTTTCTCCATTTTAATTTGAAGATAGTGTTTTCTCTCTTAATCAGACATAAAGAACTACTGGAAGGCTTCCTTTGCCCCACCACCATGTTGGATACTGTGATATATACTAAAATTTCCGGGGTGGCTATGGAGCTTCTCCAATGGCTCTGCAGTTAAAGAATTCACCTGCAGGAGACACAGGCAACATGTGCTCAATCCTTGGGACAGGGAGATCCTCTGGAGAAGGAAATGGCAACCCTCTCCAGTATTCTTGCCTGAAAAATCTCATGGACAGAGGAGCCTGGCGGGCTATCATCCATGGGGTCACAAAGAGCTGGACATGACTGAATGACTAAGTATACATATGGAAATGATAGATAGACGTGGGGAAAGTCTAATAGTATTACTCTGTACCCAGCGGTCTGTTAAAATGCCACACTGGGCGGTGGTGGTAATCAGAGCACATATGCCTGAGTTCTTTGAGGGTAGATGCCAGTGTCTTTATCTTTGGATCCCCAAGGATGATGCAAAATGTTCAGCTAGCACACTGAATGAATGAATTCTTATTGAGTAAAGGGTCAGCTGTATGTGACCATAAATGGAATAAGAATCTGTTAAGAGGGAGATGGCTGCAGTCTGCAGCCACTAACAAGGTTTAAGTCCCTGGCTACACAAATATGTCAATTAATAATATATTATTTTTGAAGTATTTAGATAATGATATTTGTGGAAGTTGTGAGCAAAACTAGGGAATAGCTGACCATGTTTTTAAAGTTCCATTCTATTATCTGATTTATCTGCTGGCTATGGTGTTGCGACTGTTGCTTTCTTATATTGGGTTGGCCAAGAAGTTCATTTGGGTTTTTCCATAACATCTTACAGAAAAACCCGAATGAACTTCTTGGCCAACCCAATAGATCAGTACTATTAATACACTGTAGCAATCCACTGGGTAACTCAGGCAAAGAGTAATCAAAGACTGATATATATCAAGGAATTGGCATCACCTACTCTGGCTTTCTTTGTCTCTTTGGTATAAAATCTGTCTCTGGTAAAGCTTCGGGTGTTTACTAATTCAAAAGCAGCCATTTCTCTTACAAAGCAATGTAATTTATAAAAGCAGACCCAGCTTCCATGTTTTGTTCCAGCTGGCTGGGATGTTGTTGTTCTTCCTGAAAAGTTTAGAAATAAAGATACAGAATGTGATGGTTTTGAGGTGAATAGTTTTGTGTGCAACATTTGAGGAAGAAAAGCCTTTTTCTACGTACAATATATTTCAATGTCTACTTAGTGTGCTAGGGGCAAGAATTTCCTGTTTGTCACTGGCCAGCTCCATTCAAATTAAGTAAATTCCCCTTGGGCATCAGTATAATAGATCTATCATTGTAAAAGATCTGTACATAAGGATCTTGACTAAGTTCTCTCCCCACTTTACTTCATTTGTAACTTCAGTGAAAATCTAGCTGCAATTTTAGAGAGTGCAGCAAGGCAAAGCATTTCTCTGAAGACAAATGGAAGAAGCTAAATTTACTATAACCACTTGTAGCAAATTATAAACTGAGTCCATATCTTTCTCTTCTCTTTTCCTTTGTCCTAAGTCCCTAGAAAGGCATACAACAGATTTTGACATTTTCTTACTTTGGGTAGCTGCTCAGCTAGGTGCTCTGTGAAGACCTCGAGGGGTAGGATGAGGCATGGGTAGGTGGAGGGGAGGCTCATGAGGAAGTGGATAAATGTATCCTTACGGCTGATTCGCATTATACTGCAGAAACCAATACAGCATTGTAAAGCAGTTATCCCCCAATTAAAAACAAACTTAGAATAAAACTTCCTCATTATAACTTTTAACATACTGGTATAACCTGAAATCGGAAAACTTGCTTGGGTGCTGACCACCCAGATAGAGATCCCTATGATGGTGTTTGGTTATTACACTAAATCTGGTCATATTCCTGCAGGATTATAGGCTGAGAATTGTGACTTTTGTTAGCAGAGTGGGTAGAGCTGGTTCCATTCAGAGTCAGATTCACGTTAACATATATTGTGTTATATACAGTTTTAAATGCAAACCAGAATGCAATGGTTTTGATTTACAATGATCAATTTAACTGTTACACAGGGTATGATGCTTAAGTCAACAATGAGTCCCAGAAGACTGTCCCCATAGACAAGCTGCTTGGGAATCCAAATTATAATCAGAATGCCAGCTTATCTATTTATAATGAGAAGTGCATCTGTCTGATGAGAACATCACTTGTTGGTCTGACAGATTCAGTCTCTCCCTATACATTAGAGACATGAGTTGCCAAGTTTTTGAAAATTGCTAGGGAATATGGATTCAGAACAATGGAAATGAGTTGATCTTATGTCTGGTCTTCCAACTGAGATGATTTTAACATTTACCCCTCTACCAGGCTGGCCTTGCCAAGAAAACTACTCTGTTAGTCCCTAAACGAAAGTGGACAGTCCCTAAATCAGTGTTTGTGTTCTTCCTTTTCTTTTTCTGTGCTTTTCTTGGCCAACTAATTCCCTCCGAAGAAGGACATAATGCAACTCTTTGGGCTTTTGCCTACCAGACTGTCAGTTCATCCAGTCCCAGTCACATTGCAGCCCTGGAGCTCTAAGCTCAAGTCCATATAATCTTTATAGGCATTTAGGGGTATTGCCAAACCCTCAAATCACATGTGTAATTTATTGGTCTAACTCTAGGTTTGTTTAATCATATCCTTTATTTTCAAATCCTGGAAATCAATTCATTGCAGCCCTCCAACCCAGCCTTAAAAACACTTCTATTTCTTTGCTACATTTTCCAAAATGGCAAAAGAAATGGGATTGTGAGATCCAGGGGAATAATATTGTTCTTTGTCAGTGATATTTAATACAAATTAAAATGAGTTTGAGGCTTATTTTCAAAAAATCAAAAAAAGAAATGCCAAATAAGTAAAAACTAGACTTTCCTTTTTTGGTGATTATAAAGAGAATATGAGATGATTTGGGCGTTGAGGGTACTTTTTCGGGAGCTAGGCGTTGCTGACACTTTTCAGCATAAATGAATAGATTGACATCAAATACCCCCTGGAAGTATTCATGAGATGGCTCCATAATCTTCTGCTATCTCCTCAAACAACTGGATATACACTGAGGGTCAGCCAATATAGTGTCCATGTACCCACCCTCAAAGATGTCAACTTCTTCAAAATAAAGATGGCCAAAACCTGAATAATTGTATGTTATCTTTGACCCATGACCAAATCTGATTGATTTATTTTCCTAATCCAATATGACAAGTATTTAGTACTTGGGAGAGTAGATCTTTAAATAAAGGATGTGTTTATATTGCAGAGATTAAGATAATCTGGAGTTCTTAAACTGTATCTGTGTAATGACATTGTACTTGATCAGTTATTGATTTCCTTTGCCCATATATTTATTTTGTTTTGAGCCCTACAGTGGGAAGTGGCCTGATGCTCTACACCAAATCCTGCATATTTGCACTTCACAAAGGTTCAAAGGTTTGCACATGGCCTGGAACAGTAAACATTAGTCCTAAAGTCATCCTTCAGCTCCTGACTAGGCTTGGGGTTTAATTGCTAGTTCATTAATACCGGCCACAGGGTGTGGATTTGTCAAAACAAATTCTGACTGACTGAGATGTTTCATGGTTAGAGATTTTAACCACTTCCCACTCGGCCCCTCGGTGTTTCTTAAATTTCCAACTTCAAGAGACTGGTTTGGTAAACATGCCCTGTCCTCTAGGTCATGGGGTTAAGTATCAGTTCAGTCTTTCTGAACTTTTCACTTTTTCTGTGTAAGTATAAGACAAGTACTTACTGCATCGAAAACTAAGAGTCTATGAAGATGAAAGACCTTATTGAAGTAGCGAAGTAAGCAAAATATCTTCATAGTTCCTCACCCTGCCTTTTGGAACCATTTATCCTTTTCTTGGTGAATATCACCTCATCCTTAGGTTCCCAGTATTTATACCTTTTATAGATGTTTGCATTAAAAAATAAACATAGGGAAGGACTGTATTTAATCCAGATGATTGAATTGCTAATGGTGAAATTTGATAGAAAAAGAAGAAACTTCAGATACTGAAAACTATAACTCAAGAGAAATGTCTACATGTAAAGGATATATAATATATATAAAAGTATGTATATTATATATATGTTTTATATATATATATATAAATTTCTATAGGTCCCTATATAGAACAGTTATGCAGTCTATGAAATAAACAAGGATCCCACTTTGTAGTAGTGCCTAATGCAATTCATGTGTTGCACACACAAAAATTGAATGCAGTCAGTACTTACTATGAAATGTATTACACACATAACTACTATTATAAAAGTATTGCATGCCAATACACACACCAGCTAGCACCAGAATTCTGCCGATGAGAAACCAGAATGCTGTGCTCCATACTCCCCATTCCATTCTTACTCCTAGAGGCATCTTTTAAGTTATGTTCTTATTTTAGGCAATTTGGTAGAGACCTTGGTAATTTCTTGACTGACTGGACTTAAACAGTTCACTCTGCAATTTGAAAGATGGATTTTTGCTCACTTGTACTTCACCTTCCTTCTATTAATATTCTTCTCCTTCACTTAATGTAACTCTAAGGTAATTGCAAGCTTTGAGTAGAATCTTCTATTTCTGATAATTTGCAACACTCTCTTTGTTCCCTATAAAATACAATGAGAATCTTAGTCCAACCCCCTTTCCCCAACATTTTCTTTCTCATTTCAGGTCTTAATTCTGTCACTCTTTTTCTGTCTTTAGATTGTAGATATTTTCACTTTATGCTAAAAATACAACCAAGTCTTTGTCCAGAGGTTAATTTTAAATATAGAACAATAAACCGTATGGGGTCACAAGGAGTCGGACACGACTGAGACTTTGACTGTCACTTAATGTTATTATGACTACATACATGTCATTTAGTGTTAGTTCAAGATCTGTGTTGGAATTACATTTTTTTTTTAAGAGTCCAATGTCACAATTCCCTAGTTCACTGAAAAACCAAGATTCCTAACGTTTAGGTTCAAATCAGTGATTTTGTTCTCACATTGAGTCATTTGCTCAGAATCAAGCCTCATTTATTTATTTAAAAAAATTAATTTATTCATTTTAATTGGAGGCTAATTACTTTACAATATTGTGGTGGTTTTTGCCATACATTGACATGAATCCAGCATGGGTGTACATGTGTTCCCCATCCTGAACCCCACTCCCACCTCCCTCCCATCCCATCCCTCAGAGTCCTCCCAGTGCACCAGCCCCGAGCACCCTGTCTCATGCATCGAACCTGGACTGGCAATCTATTTCACATATGATAATATACATGTTTCATTGCTATTCTCTCAAATTATCTCACCCTAGCCTTCTCCCACAGAGTCCAAAAGACTGTTCTTCACATCTGTGTCTCTTTTGCTGTCTCACATATAGGGTGATTGTTACCATCTTTCTAAATTTCATATATATGCATTAATATACAGTATTGGTGTTTTTCTTTCTGACTTACTTCACTCCGTATAATAGGTTCCAGTTTCATCCACCTCATTAGAACTGATTCAAATGTATTCTTTTTAATGGCTGAGTGATATTCCATTGTGTATATGTACCACAGCTTTCTTATCCATTCATCTGCTCATGGACATCTAGGTTGCTTCCATGTCCTGGCTATTGTAAACAGTGCTGTGATGAACATTGGGGTACACGTGTCTCTTTCAATTCTGGTTTCCTCAGTGTGTATGCCCAGCAGTGGGATTGCTGGGTCATATGGCGGTTCTATTTGCAGTATTTTAAGGAATCTCCACACTGTTCTCCATAGTGGCTTTACTAGTTTGCATTCCCACCAACAGTGTAAGAGGCTTTCCTCTTCTCCACACCCTCTCCAGCATTTATTGCTTGTAGACTTTTGGATAGCAGCCATTCTGACCAGCGAGAGATGGTACCTCATTGTGATTTTGATTTGTATTTCTCTGATAATGAGTGATGTTGAGCATCTTTTCATGTGTTTGTTAACCGTCTGTATGTCTTCTTTGGAGAAATGTCTATTTAGTTCTTTGGCCCACTTTTTGATTGGGTCGTTTATTTTTCTGGAATTGAGCTGCAGGAACTGCTTGTATCTTTTTGAGATTAATTCTTTGTCAGTTGCCTTGTTTGCTGTTATTTTCTCCCATTCCAAAGGCTGTCTTTTCACCTCATTTATAGTTTCCTTCGTTGTGCAAAAGCTCTTAAGTTTAATTAGATCCCATTTGTTTATTTTTGCTTTTTTTTAAAATTTTATTTTATTTTTAAACTTTACATAATTGTATTAGTATTTCCATTACTCTGGGACATGGGTCATAGAGGATCCTGCTATGATTTATGTCATAGAGTGTATTTTTAAATTCTGTTTTCCTGTGTTATTTGTTGTCGTTGTTCAGTCACTAAGTTGTGTCTGACTCTTTGCTACCCCATGGATGGTAGCACTCCAGGCTCTTCTGTCCTCCACCATCTCCCAGAGTTTGCTCAAATTCATCAGATTCCTTACTTCTGAGCCACCTGGGAAGCTCCTTTATCATACCCTCATATATTTTTACTCTCCATCATATCATCTAGTCTATTTGCTTTGTCCTCTCTTGTAGCCATGAATCTCCGCCTTTGACTCCTCCTCCTGGACTCCCAGCTCCTAGACCTGTGTTTCATATTGTTTGTCTTGGTTAAATCTGCTATTTCTCTACTGATTTCTTAGCTTATCTTCTCATTTTATTGTAATACATCATAAAGTAAGTCCCAAGAAAAGACTGTTGTTTAGTCAATAAATCATGTCAAACTCTTTGGCAACCCGATGGACTGTAGCTCAACAGATTCCTCTGTCCATGAGATTTCCCAGGCAAGAATACTGGAGTGGGTTATGATTTCCTTCTCCAGGGGATTCTCCCAATCTAGGAATTGAACCTATGGCTCCAGCTTGGCAGGTGGATTCTTTACCACTAGTATATTCTGCTTCATGCATTCACTCATCCTTTGCTCCTTTTGTCCTATAATGTTGTGTAAAGCTTCCCTAATAGCTCAGATGGTAAAGAGACCCAGGTTCAATCCCTGGGTCAGGAAGATACCCTGGAAAAGGGAATGGCAACCCACTCCAGTATTCTTGCCTGAGAATCCCATGGACAGAGGAGTCTGGTGGGATGCAGTCCATGGGGTTGCAAAGAGTCAGACACAACTGAGCAACTGACAGTAATACTGACACTAAATAATATGTTCACATATAATTGGTATTTATATAAATATAGTAATAAGTTTGATATATAATTAATAGAATCTCTGAAAGGAGTGAAGGCAAAATGTACTCTCTTCTTGAATTGCAGTATACTGATACTTTGGCTGCTGCTGCTACTGCTGCTAAGTCGCTTCAGTTGTTCTGACTCTGTGCAACCCCAGAGACGGCAGCCTACCAGGCTCCCCTGTCCCTGGGATTCTCCAGGCAAGAACACTGGAGTGAGTTGCCGTTTCCTTCTCCAATGCATAAAAGTGAAAAGGGAAAGTGAAGTCGCTCAGTTGTGTCTGACTCTTCGAGACCCCATGGACTGCAGCCTACCAGGCTCCTCCATCCATAGGATTTTCCAGGCAAGAGTACTGGAGTGGGGTACCGTTGCCTTCTCTGATACTTTGGCTGAGTATAGAGTTTTAGGCTGTAAAGAGTTTTTCTTTCAAGCATTGTTCATGCTGAAGAGAACTCAGGTACCAGACTAAGTCTAAGGTCTGTTTTTCCCGAAAAAACTTTTAGTATTATCTCAGTATTTTAAGTACTTATATGTTTTCAGTGGCATACTTGAGGCTCTTTTTGAACTTATGATATTCATTCAGTGAGGCTTGTTGATGCCTGGCTTCCTTCAGCTAAGGAATCCTCACTTCTCTCATTTCTGTAATAATTGCTGTCTGCCACCTTTCTGTGGCTCCTTATACTTGGATAGTAGACCCTCCAGAGGTGTCCTTTCTCATACTTTTTGTCTTTATTCATTAGTCCATATCTGTAAGAGCCTCTTGGCTGTTTCTTTTAGTCTTTCTACAGTATTTTATTTCAGTGAGCATGGTTTAGTTTCTAAGTATGCTTTCTTGTTCTCTATTTTAATTATTCTCTTTAGAAAACTTCTGTTTTTGCTTTTTAGTTGTAATAGCTTTTCCTCTGCCTAAGTTTATCAGATATTTCCCCCTACCCCACCAGCCATTTTTTACATTATCTCTGTTTTCCAGCCTGCCTATTTGAGTATTTATCTATAATGTTGCTGGATTGCCTGATAAAGTGGTGTGCTTGATTGTTTGGTTAATAAAGGAAAAAACAACTGACTATTGTGGCTTTCTTTTATTTTTTTAGAACTGTTTATTCTTAAAATTCCTATCTGAGTAGAAATTCTGGGATTAAAAGACATAAGAAAGTGTGATCAGGTATCACATTTGGGTAAAGAGGTACGATTTGGCATCAGTGGATCTCCACCACTCTTATGAGATCTCTTATGAGAACGAGAGGATTGTTATTCTCAGATGCGGAAATCTAACTAAAACTTTGTCTTTCTCCTGGGAGTTTGTTTAGTTATTTTAGAGATGCACTATCAATTGTTATCTTATTTTGGATCTTGATTTTGAATTAATATTATTACTTAACTAGTAGTAATAGTTGCTTTAGTCATGTTGGTAGTATTTTATTATTTGCTTGGAGGTGAATCCAGCTCTTTGCTGGGCTCCAGAATGGAGAAGATGTACTGAGGAAGAGAACAGTGTATGTAGCTGTTTCAAATACAGAACTTGTGTTGGGTTCTGTTTTCAGTCACACTTTCGAATCTTGCACTCCACTGAGATTCCTGCACAGATGCCCCACCCACTCTGCAGTCCCCTTAGAGCATGTTTTGGACGGTGACTTCCCCTGCCTGTTCTTAATAACAGTCCCTTGTCCTCTTCTGTCTGCGTCACCATCGTCTCAGTGCCCACTCTTCTTTGCTCTTACCTATTTTCTCCTTTTTATCCTACTATGTTGCATAAGTAGTATGTCCACATATAACTGATACTTATATAAACGTATTTGTAAGTGTAATATATGAATGTTTAATAGAATCTCTGAAAAGAGGGGAGGCAAATTGTACTGTCTTCGTCAATTCCAGTAATTGCATATCTAAAGTATCACTAAATCTTTTCTATCTAATCATATACGAGTAGATGGATTCTGAATCTTTTCACTGTGGTTTGCTTTTGGTTTTCCTTTTTGGGGGGATTATTTTAGGATTTAAAATTCTTTAAAGCATAAGACCTACGGCCAATTATTCACATACTTACCTTGGATGTATTACTTCTGAGTGTGCAATACACTCCTGATATCTGAAATTTCTCTTGCCACAAATACCTGTTTTTCAATAGTATAACATTTTGTGATCACAGTTATTTCTGAACTTCCTTTACTCATGTAATATGTACACATTTCCCCCCAAGAACAACAACCACAGACAATTTGACTTGATCCCTTTTCCTATGATCTGTAAAAATAGGACTTAACCCTTACGCTGGTTTGGCACATTCAGTGTTGTATAGCATATACAACACCCTTCCAGGAGTGAGGTTTTAAAGTGAGGCCTGTAGGTCTCCATAAACTAAAGCACTCTGAGGCTCCCAGTCATCTACTATTCACTTCATTTTTTTCGCTCCTCTCACAACTAGGAAATCACATTTCAGTGCCTTTGATCTTGGTGAATACACACAGCTAAGCAGGAAATGGAAAGAGGCATTAGTGAGTAGCTGTTGGCCTGCGAGCTTTTGGAAGTCTTGCTCTGTGGAATTCTGGAGGTACAGAAAATGCCTCTGTCACCTCTGTGAAATATGTGGTGTCATATTAAAATGTAAGTCACGGGGAGAAATCATAAAAATAAAATCTAGCCAAAACAGAAGCAGGAGGAGGTTCCAGAAGACAGAGCAGAGTTTCCAAGAATGAAATTACATGACAGACATAGGAGTACCCAAGAGGATGTTGAAATTCAGAAAGCCTCTTCTCCAGGTGTGGCATGTAACAAATCTCCTCAGTGTATGCACTTTTGAAGCATGTTAATTGGAAGAAGAGCATGTGATAGTGGACAGTTTAATTCTGTTTGGCTCAGTGACCTTTTAAAAGGGAAGGGTCCTCTCTGAGATATTTCCAGTCCGCTCATGCGTCTGCCATTGAATTTGCATGGCAGAAGGTATGTGCATCACAGCAAAACTCGCCTCAGAGCAGAGCCTGCCTAATTGTCCAAAAAACGGTGCTTTCGGGGTATTGTTCCAGTGCAATAGAAGAGCTCTCCCCTGGGCTTGTCTTGCTACTGAGTGGTTGGACCTGTGAAGTTTTGAAAAGTGTATTAAGAAATAGACCTGCAGACCCCAAATTTGGAAGGAAGTAGTTTTGTCTAGTTTTATACAAATTTGTGCATAGAGCTGCTGGAGGCTCTCCTGCTTCATACAATCTGACAGCCTCATGGAAAGTTCAATAAATGGTTATTGCCTGGATAAGTGAGGACTCTTTCTATTGAGCTCAAGAGTCCATCACTGAGAAACAAGTGACTTTTCTTTTCCCCTGTATGTCTCTCAAGTATCTATTTACCCCTCTTCTAGCCCAGGGAAGATACATTTCATTCATCCATTTAACAAACATTTTCCTTAGGGGCCTGCCCAGGTGCACTGGTCGCCTTTCTTGCCCTTGCACTGACGTTTTTCTGACATACCTCGTTTATACTACCTTTCATGTGATTTCTTTTGGATGCCCAATTCGCTGAGGGCTGGAATCACGACTTTCTCTCCTGGCATTCCTAGCACCTGGCAGAGCCCACTCATAGTGATCAGTCAGTAAAAGTGTGTTGAATATATGATTGCCAAATGAAATAGAAGCTCTGACTAGAGATGTCTATAAATATCAATTCATTGACTAACATATCAGATGTATCAGGGTGTGGAGTTGGGGTTCAAACCCTAATCACTTCACTCCAGAATCTATGCTCTTAACACTGTTCTAGACTGCCTCTGTGTAAACGAATATCATGGTGTGATAAGTGTTTATAGCCACTGGTGTGGGAGAAAGAACACTGGCTTATAAAGTATGTTCAGAAACTTGCTCATGTATGCAGTATGGAAAAAGTCATTTCTGATTTCTGAAACTCAGTTTGCTCATTTCTAAAATGAGAAAGTTATACTGGATGTTCTTATACAATTCATGACAGCTCTAGAATGCTCTAATGATGTACCTAGTGGTATGTATTAGAATGTAGACTCGTGTGCTCTAATAGATGAGAGGAAAAAAAGCCAGGCAAGACATGAGTCAAGAAGATACAAGAGATGTTTTGGCAGTGATGGGGACAGATTTAAACACTTTGAACGATGGACAAAGCTTATATAAATGAAGAGGCAGAATTAAAAACAGCTTTGGGCAGAGGTGGACAAAGGATTGGGACTTCCCGGGCGGCACTAGTGGTAAAGAATCTGCCTGCAATGCAGGAGACGCAGGAGAGGTGTGTGTTTGATCCCTAGCTCAGGAAGATCCCTGGGGGAGGGCATGGCGACCCACTCCAGTATTCTTGCCTGCATAATTCCATGGACAGAGAAGCTTGGTGGGCTACAGTCTATGGGGTTTCAAATATGACTGAAGTGACGTAGCAAGCATACACGCAGGCAAAGAATCTAAAGACGGCTGGTACTCACTTTAGAAACAGAAACTCTGAAAGTTAAGTCAATTTCCAGAGGACAGAAACTGGGCGTTTCTGTCTCTTAAGTTTTATGAGTTGGTACATAGTGTGGAAGCACATGGACTGGAAATAGCAGTACCACTATATAAAAATTTACACGTGTGACAAGGAATGATACTGATCATGGATGTACTGAAAACTATCCTCAGACTCGTTTAAATATTTTAAAATATTAACTACTTATTTTAAATTATTTGAGAAATTAAATACATATTTTAAAAGATAAATATTCCTAAATAGTATGAGTGACTGTTTTTGTTGAATTAGTGACTTTGTTTTTATCTATCCAAATTGTTTGTTTTTGTCCATCCTGAAAATTAGGGAAACAATGAGTAAGTGTGATTGGGCACTATTTTTTAACCTGTATCAGCCACTGAAAGGCTAAAGTCCAGTCTTAGTCTACATGCAACACATTTTCATTAATTTGGGTGAAGAATAAGTGAAAAGCATGATTTTTTTGAAAAGCTATGATTTTTAAAAATAATTTTGTTATTTTTCATTTTATTCTAACAGTTAAAAAACATTAAAGATTTTAGTTGATAGACATTACAAAAATCCCAAAGCAAGGACAATTTACAGTGCATTTGTTTAATTGTTTTATTTTGTTTAGGGAATCATAATATTCCAGAAAAGTAAAGATAAACTGAGTTTCTAAGCAAAAAAGCAAATAGTATGACATATGTAATCACTTAAACCAGGCTAAACATATGCATTCACTCCAATAAATTGTTGCTTCTCATAGACTCCTAGATTATGTATTCTAGAAAAATTTGATTTGTGCTTAACATGTGAATTATATATAAATAAGTATTTTTTAAAGTATTCATTTTTAAATTTTTGGCTGCGCCTGTCTTCATTGCTGTGCACAGGCTTTCTCAGTTGTTCAGGGTGACAGCTACTCCCCAGTTGCGGTGCGTGGGCTTCTCATTGGGGCCTTCTCTTGTTCTGAGCATGTGTTCTAGAGCACAGGCTGAGTGTTTGTGGTGCACGGGCTTAGTTGCTCCATGGCGTGTGGGATCTTCCTGGACCAGGGATCGAACCTGTGTCCCCTGCATTGGTCGGTGAATTCTCAATCACTAGACCACCAGGAAAATCCCCTAAATAGATTTTTCTGATGTCTAAATAAACTGCTGTCCTGGAATTATACTTACGTTATTTGCATTTTACCACTCAGAGAGGTTCGTAGTGAATAGTACATCCTGATGGCAACTACAAAAATCTTGGTTCAAGTTTTGCCTTACTACTTGTTTCTTGTGTTACTTTCAGAAAATTGCTCAACTTTTCTGATGCTCAGTTTCCTAACATGGTAAAAAGAAATTGTTAATGACATTTGCTTTCCAATTTGTTGTGAAGAAAACAGGTGAAGGTTATACACATATGGTTTGTGTGTTGTATAGTAGGTGCTCAATGAAAGTTGAAAGTGGAGAGTGAAAACATTGGCTTAAAGCTCAACATTCAGAAAACGAAGATCATGGCATCCGGTCCCATCACTTCATGGGAAATAGATGGGGAAACAGTGGAAAGAGTGTCAGACTTTATTTTTTGGGGCTCCAAAATCACTGCAGATGGTGACTGCAGCCATGAAATTAAAAGACGCTTACTCCTTGGAAGGAAAGTTATGACCAACCTAGATAGCATATAGAAAAGCAGAGACATTACTTTGCCAACAAAGGTCCATTTAGTCAAGGCTATGGTTTTTCCTGTGGTCATGTATGGATGTGAGAGTTGGACTGTGAAGAAGGCTGAACCCCTAAGAATTGATGCCTTTGAACTGTGGTG
>NW_011494677.1:6389992-6454959 GCF_000754665.1 Bison bison bison | reverse complement strand
TGGGGGATCCAACCAGTCCATTCTGAAGGGGATCAGCCCTGGGATTTCTTTGGAAGGAATGATGCTAAAGCTGAAACTCCAGTACTTTGGCCACCTCATGTGAAGAGTTGACTCATTGGAAAAGACTCTGATGCTGGGAGGGATTGGGGGCAGGAGGAGAAGGGGACGACAGAGGATGAGATGGCTGGATGGCATCACTGACTCGATGGATGTGAGTCTGGGTGAACTCCGGGAGTTGGTGATGGACAGGGAGGCCTGGCGTGCTGCGATTCACGGGGTCATAAAGAGTTGGACACGACTGAGTGACTGAACTCAACTGAACTGAATAAATTCATTGACTAGGTGCTCAATAAATTACTTACGAATCACTAAATTAAATGGAAATATAAGTCTGTTCTGGTTTAAAGCATCTTCAACTCCATGCATTAATGCATTTAAGTGACAAAGCAGTAGAACATATTGCAAATAACAGGGGTGCCAGAACTTGGGTTCTAAAGCTATTAAATAGTTGTGTGGTCCTAGTAGGCCAATCAAATGTGTGTGGAAAAATGATCAAAAATAGTTGATCAATAGTTGATTAAAAATATTGAACTATAATTATATAATGTGATGTGCTTCAATGATTCCCACTCCTTGGACTTTGAAGTTTCTGAAAATGGTCTCTGAATCTATATGTACATATATTATTTTGTCAATCAGCAGATATTAAAGTGTATTGTTCTCATTAAAATTATTACTATTAAAAAGGGACATGTAGTCTGATACAAAAAAAAAGTGAGGATGAATTACCTATGCTGGGCCTCTGAGATCAGCTAAAATCGCTCATCTCCATTTTTCATTTTCACTGAGATTTGTCCTGTGAGATTCAGCAATCCTTGGCCAAAACTCAGCTCCGTAGTACATGATTGGAATAGACTGGTGTCAGTTCTGCCCTTATGAAAGAATGGCTTTCTAGAATACATGTTCTTTTAATTATGCCAGTGTATCCTTTCTTGTCTGCCCCTTGGGTTGCCATCATTTTCTCTAGTAACGTCCTGATTTGCAGATCAGTGCCCCACGTGGATGAGTTCTGTTTTGGCTACCCATCCCGTGTAGTACTTTGATTAATCTTAAAATTCTTCTATTTTTCAGTGGAAAGAAATAAACCACATTTCTGGAAAATGAGGAAAGTATATGAAAAATGTTGTGAACCCTGTACTGACTTTAGATTAAAGGAAGCGAATTTGAGCCAATTTGATTGAGATACCTGTGTACTTGTGTACTTTGAATTTCTTCAGAAATTGTCGGTGTGTTCAAGATGCCACATGGCGGGTGGAGGCTTCCTGTCTTACCACTCAAGGGTTCATCATGCTGAGAACTCAGCAGTCAGTTTATGCCCCTCATGGGACCTACATGACCTTGTGATGTGCATGAATCTCTCTGGGTCTGCTTTCTGGAGAACACCTGTCACTGAGTTGTGTGTGAGAAAAGAGAGGTCTTTGGTGTACTTTACCAGTTTTGGAAGGTACTTGATGAAGTAGTCATCCCTTTTGTCTCTCATCACTTGATTGCCTGCCATTCTAAATGATTCCTTCCAATTATTCTTTAGATCTCACTAAAAGAATTCTGCTGGTCGTTCATTCTGGTTCTGTCTCTGTATTTAACACAGACACAGTCCTCATTACTTTCATCAAAGTCATTTGATAATCTCTTTAATGGGAAATCCCTGATTACAGTTGCATTCTTTTGGCAACCCTCAGGGGTTGAAATTGCTCTAATTTTTTTGGTTCTGTGCATTAGGCTGAGATGAAATCCCTTGAGGACAATCTCTTCCTTATTGAATTCTTGGGGAAGAAAAGACTATGTGTGAGCAAGGTGGGGAAATGTGCAACATTAAATGTAGTGGAAGCTGTGCCTTTTGCATCTTTTAATAGACCATTGTAAAAATGTAAATGTTCTTTAATTAGTTTTACTTGTTAAATTCATATTTCTTCCAAATGTAATTCAAGGCTGAGATCATCCAAAAGATGGCCAGATTTACACTGATTACCCTGGCAGCTCAGATGGCAAAGAATCTGCCTGTAATGCAGGAGACTTGAATTTGATCCCTGGGTCATGAAGATCCCCTGGAGAAAGGAATGGCAACCCACTCCAGTATTCTTGCCTGGAGAATTCCATGGACACGGGAGTCTGGTGGGTTATAGTCCGTGGAGTCACAAAGAGTTGGACACGACTGAGTGACTGACAATTTCACTTTCACCATCACAATGTATTCATTTGATTAAGGGCATCAGAGGTGAAAATGGAATTACGTAGGGTTCATCACATATCACCAAGGTCTGCAGTGGTAATATAGAACACAGAGGAAGAAGCTTCAGAACACAGCTGAGCAAACCCATCTGGAAAGAAACCTCAATCAAAATAATGCTCATTGGAAGGAAAATATTTTCAAAGATCAAACTGTTAGGGGGGCCAGTGCTTGATGGAAGGATCCCACATTACTTATCATTAGTAATTGGTAATTGGACAGTTTAATGTATTGTTAAAACCTGTGTGAATGAAAAGGGGAAATCTTAACAATTATCCTGTGACAACAGGCTTCAAACTAAGGCTCTCCCCGGAAAGCCAGGATGGACGATCTACCTGGTAATAGTCCAGTTCCTATACATCTGCACTCTTAAGCACACAAAAGACATCTTGTAATGAAAGAAACAGTCAACTAAGAAAAATAGTACTCAAACTTTCAACAAAGCTGGGAAAGACTTGTTTGGCCAAGATGGGAGAGAAATTCTAGATGTGTTGAAAGTTGTGCACTGAGTAGCAGGGAGTGTATCTCAAACTGCTCCTCCTGTCCTGCGTTTACAGGTTTGTGGTTTTGTCTAGTCTCTATGTCATGTCTGACTCTACCTCCCCACGGACTGCAGCACTCCAGGCTCCTCTGTCGTCCACTCTCTCCTGGAGTTTGCTCATATCCATGTCCATTGAGTCAGTGACACTCTCTAACCATCTGTCCTCTGCCAACCCCTTCTCCTTTTGTCTTCAATCTTTCCCAGCATCAGGGATTTTTTTCCCCCAAAGACTTAGGTTTCATCTGTCAAAACGACTTGTCCCCGAGACTGTGATTTAATGAGTGATACTAGCTGGCAGTCACCCTAAGTATGCCTTAGTTGATGACTCTAAATCCTGACAGCTCTGCCATTGTTCAGCTGTCTTAGAAGGAAGGGTTTGATTACCAGCATAGAGTGCTTTCCAGTCTCATGAACTATTTTTTTTTTAACTTATTGCCAAAGTCTGTAATTAGTAGGATGGTAAGAAATAGCTTATTAACTAAGACATGTGTAGATTACCATTGCTGCTGCTAAGTTGCTTCAGTCGTGTCCGACTCTGTGCGAGTCTATAGACAGCAGCCCACCAGGCTCCCCCATCCCTGGGATTCTCCAGGCAAGAACACTGGAGTGGGTTGCCATTTCCTTCTCCAATGCAGGAAAGTGAAAAGTGAAAGGGAAGCTGCTCAGTCCTGTCGGACTCTTAGCAACCCCATGGACTGCAGCCCACCAGGCTCCTCCATCCATGGGATTTTCCAGGCAAGACTACTGGAGTAGGGTGCCATGGGGAAAATTATTTCCTAGGACCAGATTGGTGGTGGTGGTTTAGTTGCTAAGTTGTGTCCAACTCTTGCGACCTCATGGACTGTAGCCTACCAGGCTCCTCAGTCCATAGGATTTTCCAGGCAAGAATACTGGAATGGGTTGCTTTTTCCTTTTCCAGGAGATCTTCCTGACCCAGGCATCGAGCCCAGGTCTCCTGCACTGCAGGTAGATTCTTTACTGACTGAGCTATCAGGGAAGCCCAGGTCCAGATTGATCTAAGCTAAACCTTTTGGAAACTGCCTCAGCCAGTTAAAAGAAAGAGATCACAGACTTCTAAGATCCCTGTCAGCATCTTTTATCTGCTTTTGACAGCTCTTAAACCAGCAGTGTAAGAACTTCAAGTGAACAAAACATAAGTTTACAATTTTATGGACCTATTAAATGAGGGCCCTATATTATGTGTGCATTCTAAGTATAGACATTGATTTCATAGCAGTATAATTGATGGTATTCAAAAGTGGGGGAAAAAATTGGCTTGGGAAGCAGTAAAAATGTTCAAGACTCAACCAAAATTGAAAAAAAAAAAGAAATCAGGATACCTGAGTTTTAATTTTAGTTCTTCTTTTGATTTGGTTTACAAATATATGGAATTTAATATTTCTTGCCTTAAAAATAAATCAGTGAAAATGCTCATGATGGTGTCTTGGCTGCTTCTAACCCTGCAGAGAGATTGCCATAGAGAAAAGTGCTTAGATGCAGGGGTGGGGAGAGGATGGAGACTGTGGAGCCACATATGTGTATGTAAAATGACCCTGAAAATGAACTTCAACTCGGGAACAGATTGGCAGGCATTTGACTCCTCACACACTAAGGAGATCCTCTCCTCCACACCCATTGGGTTGGGATGTCTCATTTGCTAAAGAGATTCATCTTCCAAAAATATTAACTATGTTTTGTGTATTTTTTATCAAAGATTACTGAGGAAATGTGGAAATTCGTTTGTCTATTGGTTATTTGGATTTAAAAAAGAGAAAAAAAATCATCTTTTTCATCCCATCAAGACTTAGTTTGATACATTTTGCAGGAACTTTTAAAGATGATAAGACCTGGATGTATTTCTCTATGTGTGTGCAAATATTTTACATTGGTTTAAATGGTTTAATTTATATTTGATTATTTTAAATTACATTAACATTAGACATGACCCTCTCAAGTTATCTTATGGAAGACTCTATTTCGAAGATCTCCATGACTCTGTCTGGTGCTGGCAGCCTCCCTTATCAGTGCAGTGTTAATATCTTGGTCAATTGCGTGGATCTACTTTTTAAATTAGCCAGTTCCTTCTGTGCCATTAACTAGGAAACTCAAAACACTTGAGGGCATTTCATTATTATTTAACATTCCTAATATGACAGTGAAAGTGTGGGGAGCTGGGTGAAGAAGTCAGCTGAGGTTTTCTTGTATGATAACCATTCTTGAAAACCTGGTGCAGTGAGAGCTCATTCCTTAGCAGGTGCAAGGGTGTTTGGGGGAAGCAGCTGTTGAATTCGGAGAAGGCAATGGCACCCCACTCCAGTACTCTTGCCTGGAAAATTCATGAATGGAGGAGCCTGGTAGGCTGCAATCCATGGGGTCACTAAGAGTCGGACACGACTGAGCGACTTCACTTTCACTTTTTACTTTTATGCATTGGAGAAGGAAATGGCAACCCACTCCAGTATTCTTGCCTGGAGAATCCAAGGGACAGAGGAGCCTAATGGGCTGCTGTCTATGGGGTTGCACATAACTGAAGCAACTTAGCAGCAGCAGCAGCTGTTGGATTGGTTGAGCACATGGGCTCTGTAGTCAAATAAACCTGGATTTGAATCTCAGCTCTGTTGTTTACAAGTTGCACTGTTTACCGTTACTGAACCTTTCAGATCTCTATGCCCTTAATACATTAGCAACCATTTTATTTTATTATATAATTTCATATCCAAGGCAGTTAGGTAATGGCAGGTCTATAAGGGTAATGTTCTTTAAGAGTTCAAATTTAAATTTCTTCAGGCCCAGTATGCTTAATGATAAATGAGTGAATGTTTAAAAAAAAAAATATGTTGTGCTGATTTCTGAAAAACAAGCCAGTTCGGTGATGACCATGATGACGTTAATTGGTGCAGCTTCTCTATAGCTCTACCCTCTTCATTTACTACCATTTCAAGTCTTTTGCTTAAGTTTTTCTAGACCTTGCTCATTTTTCTTGCTAACATCTGTTGCTGTGTAAGGGGAAATTTTGAATGAACAGATAAAATCTTCCTACTAGCTACTGTCCTAAATATAGTCTCTGACATCAGGTCTGGCCAGAGAGATAGCCGAGGTTATTTTTAGGAAGTCAGCACATAAGGAAATTAGGTAATAGTAAGAAACTCCTGGTTTCTATCTCTGTACGTAACCCATTATGAGACACACGCATCTACACCAGTATCTTGTTTTCCTGCCCCTCGAGTATTCTGAGTCACTCCCTATCTTGTCTTTAGAACATTAAGCAGAAACTTGAGACACGAGGTAGCAAATGCAACCTTTGCATTTGATCTTGTGATTTTTTCTGTGCAGAGCTTCATAGAATTTCATTTCCGGTTAATAAGGGGGAAATTGGAACTGAGGAGAAAGCTTAGGCTCTGCCAAAATATACCAAGGGTTACTAAGTTCAAATGTAGAAAATAGAAAATGGGAATGAAAATGGAAAAGTCCTGGCAGATGGCTGTGTAGCAGTCTTTCCTTAAAAACGGAATGGCGCCCAGCGCTTAATGGTACAATGTCTTATCACAGAATTATAACAAAATTGCTCTGTTTATGCGTCTTTCTTTTCTAAAGCCTGAGTGTCTGACAGCCAGATGATACATCTAGTACCATCCTCACTTTACAGAGTGGAAAGATGAGACAGAAAACTATCACTACCCTGCCAGGAAAACGTTTCTAAGCATTTAATAACAGCCATTTAGGCTGCATCTACGCAATTCCACGCGTAAGTATGAATGTCAAAAGTGTATTGAATGTTCCAGGTGTTTCAGATACACAGTTGGTTTATTTTTGTATAAATAATACATTCAGGTAATTGAGGTATAAAATTTTTATTTGGAGTTTTATCAGCATGCTGGCAATCATAGATTAAAACGATTTCCCTTTTTCAAAATGATACACATGAACTTACAAAGCAGAAAGAGACTCACAGACTTAAAGAGTGAGCTTATGTTTGCCAGGGGAAGGAGGAGGCTAAGAGATAGTTAGGGAGTTTGGGAATGACATGTACACACTGTTTTTAGAATGGATAACCAGCAAGGATCAGTATAGTGCAAGGAACTCCCTCAATGTTTTGTGGTATCCTGGAAGGGAGAGGAGTTTGGGGGAGAATGGATATATGTAAAGGTGTGGCTGAATCCCTTAGCTGTTCGCTGGAAACTGTCACTTCATTATTAATTGGCTCTATCCCAATACAGAATAAAATGTTCAAAAAATAATAACTGCCACCTTAAGAAAAGGTTTTCCTTTTTTATGTCCTACCTATTTCATTTGTCAGGTTCTTTTAAATATTATTAGTCATATATTTATTTATTTTAGCACCTTTTTAGTAAATAGTACTTTATCCAGAATCAGAATGAATGACTTATTTGATATTGGATATTATTAACAAAAAAATTTCCTATACTGCACAAAACTCACTAGACAAAGGCATCTTCCAGAAAGTTAACTCTGGTCACTAACCTCAGTGGCAACCACCAAAACAGTTATTGGTGTAATTCTCCAAACAGGTATTATACTAGGCAAGGGATGATTACTATACCTTAATACTTTCTGTGATGGCCACTCAGGGTCGTCAGTGGGTGTGCATTCTTCATTCCAAAGCACAGACTCTTCTACATCTACTTTTGAGTTTTGTCTTCTCTCCAACAGTCAGCTGTTACCTCTTATTGCTATAATAGCTCCCAGTAACAATTCCTATAGGCTTCAAACCTGATAGGAATAGGAAAGTTAGATAATCAAGCTTAATAATTAGTGCGGGGGCTTGAATCTCATGCTTAAGTAGTGGTTTAAAAAGAATCCATGGGACTGTAATTGCAGACTATAGGATATGGTTTTAATAAAGTAGACCCACAAAATCTGTTCAGATTCTCCTTTCTGTCCAGAGATGGAACCATGTTCCCGAAGCCCTCCCAGCACTGAGTTTATTGCTGAAACTTGCCAGGACAGTGGGTGTGGGTCCCCAGGAGGCATGTCTGGCAGTTCTTAGTATCCAGCTTGTTGATTTGCCCTGTTCCTTTCCTCTGTTCTGCTTATTGTGACGTTAAAAGTAACTCAGGCCATTTCATTCTCAGTCAGTGTCACTATTGCAAATTCATGATGAAATTGGCCATGTGGAGAAAAGAATAAGTGCGGTATATTCTTTCATTGTAGCCATATTTGTTAATTACTGGGTGGGGTTTAGGAAGAATTTATGCACTATTATGAACAAATTATTGATTATTCCTTCCAATTCATATGGACAATCTAGAGGTAGAACAGCTTTAATTTTAAAAATGCTAGAAAGACATATAGTAGTTAAAATAAAATCTCTGGATAAGATGACCTAAATTCAAATCTTAAGTATACTATTCTTTGCTATGTACTTTTGGCAAGTTGCCTCATTCTCCTCATGCAAAATAGGGATGATGATAGGAGTTGCTTATGGGTTGTTATTATGAGTAAGTTAAATGAGTTACTATGTGTAATATGCTGGAACAGCAACAGGGCTGGGGTAAGCTGCATGTAAGTGTTAGCCCTTAAATAAAATGAGAACTTTTGTAGAGATACTCCATAAAGACAACATACTCCAACATAACACACAACATAACACAAAGATAAATGTAAACATTTATCTTTAGCTTTTTAAAAAAATTAATTTTGTTGTTGTTGCAATGCATGAGCTTTTCTAGCTGTAGCGCATGTGCTCTGGAGTGCATGGGTTCAGTAGTTGTAGTCCACAGGCTTAGTTGCCTCATCAGCATGTAGGATCTTAGTTCCATTACAAGAGGTCAAACCTACGCTCCCTGCATTGGAAGGCAGATTGTTAACCACCAGACAGACCTCCAAGGAAGCCCCTATCTGAAGCTTTTAAGCCCCTAAAGATATCAGCCCCAAACTCCTCCATGACCTACCATACTAATAGTAAGCAAATGAAGAAGATACTACTCATGTTATAATAATAAGAAGAAATCAGATGTGTATAAGGCAAACAGGATATAATCTAGAACCCAGGGCTTTTGAACTTATTCCGGTTTCTTCTCATAATAATCACATTGTGGCCTTACTTAAATAAAATTAACTCTTTAAAATCATTAACCACTGCAAGCATAAATATTAATATCCACTTACTTGTGTTTCCAAATTGCTGAGTCTACCTGTAGCATTACTTGAGCATTGCACAAATATTATTGGAGGAGATAATCCTCAAAAAGCTACCGTTGTCTTCTTTTTTCCTCTTTCTTTCCAGTGGGAAAGTATATGCTTTGAAGTATATGCTTCCCTGTTGTTCTATATAGTTTTTCCCTCTCTTCTTTTATGCCCACATGTCTTAGGAACTCCTTTATAGAATCAGGTGAAGATTACCATTAATATGATCTGTTTACCATTAACATTACCCAAATTGTCGTGATTTACTCTTCTCAGACTTATCATGACCCATGTAGTTTTAGGAAACATTCTAGACCCTGCAGAGTTTGTAGCCCTGATTAGAAATGGAGCAGATCTGTTCAGGCTTTGATTTTGTTTTGTCTGTGTGATCTATTATGTGTGCATGGTTCCTATGTTTAAGTCAACCGAAATGTGTTTAATACTCTTAAATGATTGGAAATTTATTGTTAAATATTAAAAAATAGTCTGAGATATCTCAAGACTATTATTCTGTAATCCCATGCACAGAGGAGCCTGGAGGGCTATAGTCCATGGGGTTGCACAGGGTCAGATACAATTGAGCGACTAACCAACCAACCAACCAACCAATATTGTAGATAGAGTGTTTTTGTTCAGTTGTTTGTTTGAAAGAGGTTTAGGACAAAAGTGAATCATATAGATAAATATTTTAGGAACAGCTAAGTGGAAGAAAGTTCACCTGTATCTTATACCAAATTATTATGACAGAAAATCCTAACATTGACTTACAAAAACATAATGCTGGGCCATGTTTAAAAAGTTGCCAATGAAAACGACTGCCTATATTGATGACATAGTAAAACTCATAGAATATTAGATATAGAAAGTACTAAAGGATTTTTAAACCCTTATGTGCTTATCTTTGGTCAACAAGTAAAATAGTATTTTTCTCATACTATCATATCATAGTTCTTAGTAAATAAAGTTACAGAACCCCTCTTTTAAAAGTTTTAACCATAGCAAGCATAAATATTAATATCCACTTACTTGTGTTTCTGAATTTAGACCACAGGTGTTAACAGCACTTGAATCCAGAGTGCCTGCTATATAATAGATTCAATGTAGATTAATGGAATGAGTCGTAATCATAGGTGATTTTTACTTTCTTCTTTGTGCTTTTTAGCGTTTCTGAATTTTTATATTGATTATGTGATTGTTCTGTGAGAGATTTTTTAAAAGCTGGTTAAATATGTAAAACTATAGACCTGGGCATCACATTAGTCTATTAGCTGGAACAAAAAACAGATAAGTTTCCATCAGATACTAGGAAGTTTGAAGAACTGTATACAAATGCTAAGTGGTCAGATTTCTCTAAGAAAACAATATAAGCAGTTTTATCTGGAATTAGGGGAAGCTGCATAATATGGGAATCAGTTTAGTTCAGTCGCTCAGTCGTGTCCGACTCTTTGCGGCCCCATGAATCACAGCACGCCAGGTCCCCCTGTCTGTAACCAGCTCCCGGAATTCTCTAAAACTCATGTCTATCGAGTCAGTGATGCCATGCAGCCATCTCATCCTCTGTCGTCCCCTTCTCTTCCTGCCCCCAATCCCTCCCAGCATCGGAGTCTTTTCCATTGAGTCAACTCTTCACATGAGGTGGCCAAAGTACTGGAGTTTCAGCTTTAGCATCAGTCCTTCCAATGAATACCCAGGACTGATCTCCTTTAGAATAGACTAGTTGGATCTCCTTGCTGTCCAAGGGAGTCTCAAGAGTCTTCTCCAACACCACAGTTCAAAAGCATCAATTCTTCAGTGCTCAACTTTCTTCACAATCCAACTCTCACATCCGTACATGACCAATGGAAAAACCATAGCCTTGATTAGATGGACCTTTGTTGGCAAAGTAATGTCTCTGCTTTTTAATATGCTATCTAGATTGGTCATAACTTTCCTTCCAAAGAGTAAGCGTCTTTTAATTTCATGCCTGCAATCACCACCTGCAGTGATTTTGGAGCCTAAAAAAATAAAGTCTGCCACTGTTTCCACTGTTTCCCCATCTATTTCCCATGAAGTGATGGGACCCGATGCCATGATCTTCGTTTTCTGAATGTTGAGCTTTAAGCCAATGTTTTCACTCTCCTCTTTCACTTTCATCAAGAGGCTTTTTAGTTCCTCTTCACTTTCTGCCATAAGGGTGGTGTCATCTGCATATCTGAGGTTATTGATATTTCTCCTGGCAATCTTGATTCCAGCCTGTGCTTCTTCCAGCCCAGCGTTTCTCATGATGTACTCAGCATATAAGCTAAAGAAGCAGGGTGACAATATACAGCCTTGATGTACTCCTTTTCCTATTTGGAACCAGTCTGTTGTTCCACATCCAGTTCTAACTGTTGCTTCCTGACCTGCATATAGGTTTCTCAAGAGGCAGGTCAGGTTGTTTGGTATTCCCATCTCTTTCAGAATTTTCCACAGTTTATCGTGATCCACACAGTCAAAGGCTTTGGCATAGTCAATAAATCAGAAATAGATGTTTTTCTGGAACTCTCTTGCTTTTTCCATGATCCAGCGGATGTTGGCAATTTGATCTCTGGTTCCTCTGCCTTTTCTAAAACCAGCTTGAACAACTGGAAGTATGAAACCTTATAGATGAAAGACTGATTCCATCCTACTGGAGGCTAAATTCTCTCTGGCTTCACCTGAAGAGCAGTATTGGAGCTCTCCTCCAAGTCACCAAGAAGCCAGTCCAGCCCACTTCCCATATCAATTTGAGTTAACCATACAGTATAATATTTGGTGATATTATTCTTAACTTTTTCATTTTCGTGAAAGAGAAACCATCCCCCCGCCCCGAAAAAAAATCCTCTTAAATAGGCGACAAATTAATAGGCAACAAATAAGTAGTCCAAGAGGACACATGTAGTTCACCTGTGGAAAGTGCTGACTCGAAGCTCTCCCTGTATTAATGTGATAGAACCAAATAAAATGGAACCTTCATTTTATGAATGAACATCTCTCCAATTTGACCTTGCTGAGCTTTGTTTATTAACTTCTTTCAGTATCCATGGAAAAAAAAATCTCCGTGTCTCCTTTTTCTCAGGCCACTTTCCTGACAGATAGCACCTCTCTCTCCTTTACTTTTTTGTGAATTGCACTTGAACTGCCCAATCCTGAGAAAATGAATGAATGACTCACCCTCTATTCAGTTGCGGATTTTCTGCAGCTGGCCAACACCGTCCTGTGAATGTGAGTTCTGTCATCAGGGTTGAATTAAGATATTAACTGGCAGTTACTCATTAATTTCCACCATGAACAATGACTTGACTCTGTCAGCCATTTCTGAAACATTTCCGCTGACATTTTTCATGCTGAATTGAACTGGACTTAAAAGCTGGGACAGGCACATGGGAGGAAGTCAGAAATACCAGTAATGCTGATGGGTGCCGTCCAACATGAACCAAGGCGAATGGATTTAACACAGAATACAGGACAAAACACACACACACACACACACATGACCGATTATACTTATAACTGCGTTTCACTTTTAGGATACCCCCACGAGTATTTGTGGTTCTTATCATATTTTTTTCCTCATGTATACTTAAAATATAGAGCAGATATTATACTTATTTTTTACAGAAAATAATGGGTTAAATAGTCAATAACTGAGCAAAAGCTATGTCCAAGTTCTGCAAATTTTCACATAAATTATTCCTTTTACCTTTCACAGCCCCACCCTTTAAATTGTATTATCCCAATTTATAGATGTGAAAACTGAGACTAATTAACTTGTCTAGAGTCAGGGTGGCAGAGCCAAGACCAGAATTCAACTTTCCCTTTCTCTAATTTCACATTCTGTCCTGTACAAACATAAATATTCTTTAAAAAAAATAATGAATACGTAATGGCAGGGTTTGTATCCATCAGGCACAATTTTCTGCCAGAATTACAGTGTTTACCTGAAGTAAAATATGGTCATAAACAAAGCGGAGAGTGCAGCTGGTGATTCCATCTGGGATGATTAACTGGCATATACAGTATTTTTTTCCTTCAGTTGCAAAATGAATGCAGTGAAACCTCAGGGTAGTGGGTTTATTCCCATAGGGGACAAGGTGATCTGAATGATGTACCAGGGAAATGCTTCATGTGGGAATAAAATTTCAAGGGATTCATTAAGTATCTTTTGTAATTCTTAAAATAGTGTTCAGTGTATACACTTTCCAACTTAAAAACTGTATATCACATGCATACAAACTTATACTCAAATATATACTTGGCTTTAAAAAATAGAGTATTTGTTTTAATGAAATGTAAGCGGTATTATAAAAAATATTTATAGGAAATTGGATAAGATTCAGGGCTGAGAGGAAAACAGTGGGAAAATACCCTAAATACTAAGATAGTTGGCATTGTCTATAATAGCTGTTTAATAACTGTCAGAATATAGAGCATAAATTGAATTGCTTATCCTGCTTTTAAAGGAAAAATTTTCTCCCCTTTAGTCCAGCCTTAGTGGGGGAGAAGAAGATAAATGTTCAGTTCTCAACATGATTGTTAGTCTCACATTTGATTTTAGGATTCTACCAATGGAGAATGTCTGCAGGTGTCCTGGTTTTTGAAGGAGTGGCTTGAAGGAAAGAAGGTGGAAAAGGAGCATCCTTCACCCTCCCCTTACAGAGTGCTCAAGTGACAGACTGCAGTGTGACACAGTCATGTCATTGTGATTTATTCCTCGGCTCTTTCTAGAAGCACAGTCGCTGCGCATGTGCTCAGGTAGTGACAGTCTGATGTTGCATGCTGCATAGGAATAGTGATAGCAATAAAAATATGGTGCATGAGGATAGATTTATTTTTTTTATTACGTATGTAAAAAGTAATCCGCAAAAGAAAGCCTCTGTCCATCCCCAGAACTTTCAACATAACCACCTGCAGAGAGTAGATCCTTTAAAACCAAATGCAGCTGGAAAGTTCCCACGTATCATTTCCAGACTCAGAGCCTAGGAACAGGAGTGCCCAGGTGGGGTATGGTGAGTATATTAGTTAAGACTCTCCAGGGGAACAGAATTCATAGAATGTGTGAGTTTATTTAAGGAAGAAATTTATTTTAAGGAATTGGTTCATGTGATTAGGGAGGTCTGAAATCTGCACAGCGGATCAGTAGGTCATAGACCCGGAGAAGAGCTGATATTGAAGTTCAAGTTCTAAAGGTTGTCTCCTGGCAGAATTCTTCTTGCTTAAGGAGATCAGTCTTGTGCTCTATTTAGGTCTGCAACCAACTAAATGATGCTCACCCACATTATAGAAGGGCAATGTGCTTTACTTAAAGTCTACCAATTTAAACTGAAGCTCATCCAAAAACACCCTCATTGACACATTTAGACTATAGGCACCATATCCCAGCCAAGTGGACACACAAAATTAACCATCACAAGTCCATCTCTAGTCAAGTTGGAACCCATTTAACCCAGTGAACTTGGCACATCTCATTTAACCATATTTAATCACAAACTATAATTACTGTCACTTTCTAAGAAACTGGAGTTTAGAACTTGACCAGAAAAATTTTGAGGAGACAGTTTGGTCCATAACATGGGAGTAGGCTTGGGCGTCTTTATTCTCATTCTTATTGGCAAAGATCATTGAGAAGAAGGGATGTTCCCTTTTATTTATTTTACCATCCTCTACATCTAGCCTTTAATGCTCCTGCCATGAGAGAATAGGATGAGAGCTGGGGCACAAAACAGGGATCGAGTCCAAACATCCTGAAAGTCAACAAGGAGGACACTCACATCAGTGGAGTAGAGATGGAAGAAGTGAACAGCTGAGATTGGTAGAAGACAGATTTGTTCTAAAATGCAAGAATGGATATCAAATACAGTAGATAGGTCATAAGATGTTTTGGGAGATATATTTCTTCCAGAAGAAGTATATTTACTGAAATCTTGGGAAAACTAATTTTATGGTGAGATACAACCAAGCCATCTTCCTTAGATTCCAGAGTCCTTTGAGCAGCTAGAGCTTTGATAAACATTGATGTCCTTGGGGATGTGGGATGCCACTGGGGAAAGAATAAAGATGTTCATAATTGTGGATTATTATCATTTGCCCAGGAGGCTCTTTGATTCTTAGTAGCATACTACTTCTACCTGAGGAATGTAGACACCCTGAGGTCTTCATGCCTCTGGCCAATCTGAATTGGAACCACAGGATATCCCTTTTACTTAAATAAGTCAAATCTGAAATTGGCTCTGAACAAGGATCTGGTGGGGATGGCAGAAGGAATCTCTCTTGAAATGAGAATATGCATGCCATTGAGAGAGACTCATCATCTACACAGAGTCCTGGTGAAGATTCCCCAGAACCTTCATTGACAGTTTGAGCTTGTCAGTGAAGACCATGCTTATGCAGAGAGGTGATGATGGCATCCTCTCTCTCCACGTCTAGGGGGTATTTTCAAGGGGGTATTTTCAACATGGTGTTCTTACTCTTACATCTTGCTCTCACAAACAAGAAGAAACTAAACTGCCACCCTAGAGTGTGCCTTTAACCATAGAGGGCAGACAGCTGCATGCCGAGTATCTTTTTCCTATTCTTTGTCCCCCTTCAAGAGCACTGCAGCTGCATGACCACACACTCATCCATTTTGTTCCCTACTTCTAGTATTTGCTTGAAGATCTGATTTGAAAACAGATAGTATAAGTAAAATACCGTTGCTTCTCCAGGGATCCATTTCCCCAAATTTCACTGTTGTTCTATGTATAGTTACCTTGTCTATCATAAGATATATGTTGAACTGTTGCATGCAAATATTATTTTGATTTTTTAAAAACTCAAACAGCATGCTTTTAGTCATCATAAGTAAATGTATATGTCCACATCACCCTATCCCTGAGTCCTCCCCCACCAAAAACTAAATAAAGGGCAAGTGAATAAATAAACAAAATTGTTCAGACTGTTGACCTTCCTGTCAACAAAGGTGACACGAATTACATGAATCTGTTTTCCAGCTGGAGACGTGGGTGCAGCCAAGAGTATGCCTACATCATTAACACCACCAAACCCACAGACTGCAAACAACAGCTGTGTAAAAGGGCCTACCTTGGTATTTTGTGTGTTTATGAGGACTTAAAAAAATATGTACATGCACACAAAGCTCAATTAATGACACCAGATGATGGGTCGAGGATAGAAATTTTTAGGAGCAGTGGTCTTCCCCTTTTAGTAAAATGAAGAAAATGTTGTTTCTGAAAGTATATTTACAGAAAATGTATTTCACCCCAAATATGTTTAATACAAATTTAAGAGACAGAGTTGGAGAGAGAGAGAGAGAGAGATTGTGTGTGTGTGTGTGTGTGTGTGTGTGTGTACGCTTGTGTGCTCATTTGCTCTATCAATATAGTAAATGAAATGAATGTTGGATCACCTCTGGAGTAATATGGGAAGTCTTATCTCAGATCTCAACTTTATTTCCCAGTGGGAGATTTGGACCATGAGCAGAAAGATTTGGCTTGAGGTTAGTTTTCAAGTTCCCAGAGTTTTTGCACCTTCCTAGCACCACGTTTAGACTCACTAATCTTTCTATCTTTAAGACAGCTGGATAATGAGCCATCTGCACAGTTGGAAATGGATCTGGTTTGTTCTACATTTTACAGTAGATACAGGTCAGTTACAAAACAAGGATGGGGAAATTTGAAAACATTAAATTTTATTTCATGTCATATGATACAGTATATGTGTGTTTTTTAAGAAAAGCCCACATATATTATCGCAGGTGGCTCAGTGGTAAAGAATCCGCCTGCTGATGCAGGAGACGTGGGTTTGACTCCTGGGTTGGGAAGATCCCCTGGAGAAGCAAATGGTAACCCACTCCAGTCTTCGTGCCTGAGCAATCCCATGGACAGAGGAGCCTGGTGGGCTACAGTCCATGGGGTCACAAAGAGTAGGACAGGACATGGCTTAGCGACTGAATACACATGCACATATAGTGTAATTGGATATTTAGATTGGACTCTTCCCATACAGCTCACAATAATAACAATATTTATCAAAACCTCAGCGACTTGAGAAGGAAATATTCCCCAACAAGATGACTGACACCAGTTTTCAAAGTGGTAGAGAGAAACTGAGGCATGAAATTACCCTAGGACAATAATGTTGAAATGGGACAAAATAATTGCATTATCTTTCCTCACATCTCTCTTCTGGATATTACCTTTTAGCACAGAGATAGTACTAGAGAGAAATAGACATTCTAAATCAAGACCAATGTTATAAAAAATTAGTATCATTATTACCATTACCCTTATAGAAACTAAAAATTGCATGAGTGCTTAGGATTTAGGCGATGGCACCCCACTCCAGTACTCTTGCCTGGAAAACCCCATGGACGGAGGAGCCTGGTAGGCTGCAGTCCATGGGGTCGCGAAGAGTCGGACACGACTGAGCGACTTCACTTTCACTTTTCATTTTCCTGCATTGGAGAAGGAAATGGCAACCCACTCCAGTGTTCTTGCCTGGAGAATCCCAGGGACGGGGGAGCCTGTTGGGCTGCCGTCTATGGGGTTGCACAGAGTCGGACACGACTGAAGCGACTTAGCAGCAGCAGCAGTCTGTTATTTATCTGAGATAACTACTTTTATTTTTTTTCCCCTTTCTTTTTTTTTTATAGCTTATTTTTAATTTTATTTTATTTTTAAACTTTACAATATTGTATTGGTTTTGCCAAATATCGAAATGAATCCGCCCCAGGTATACATGTGTTCCCCATCCTGAACCCTCCTCCCTCCCCATACCATCCCTCTAGGTCGTCCCAGTGCACCAGCCCCAAGCATCCAGTATCGTGCATTGAACCTGGACTGGCTACTCGTTTCATACATGATAGTATACATGTTTCTATGCCATTCTCCCAAATCTTCCCACCTTCTCCCTCTCCCACAGAGTCCATAAGACTGTTCTGTACATCAGTGTCTCTTTTGCTGTCTCGTATACAGGGTTATTGTTACCATCTTTCTAAATTCCATATATATGTGTTAGTATACTGTATTGGTGTTTTTCTTTCTGGCTTACTTCACTCTGTATAATAGGCTCCAGTTTCATCCATCTCATTAGAACTGATTCAAATGTATTCTTTTTAATGGTTGAGTAATACTCCATTGTGTATATGTACCACAGCTTTCTTATCCATTCATCTGCTGATGGGCATCTAGGTTGCTTCCATGTCCTGGCTATTATAAACAGTGCTGCGATGAACATTGGGGTACATGTGTCTCTTTCCCTTCTGGTTTCCTCAGTGTGTATGCCCAGCAGTGGGATTGCTGGATCATAAGGCAGTTCTATTTCCAGTTTTTTAAGGAATCTCCACACTGTTCTCCATAGTGGCTTTACTAGTTTGCATTCCCACCAACAGTGTAAGAGGGTTCCCTTTTCTCCACAGTGTCACAGTGTCTTCCCTCCTCTCCAGCATTTACTGCTTGTAGGCTTTTAGATCGCAGCCATTCTGACTGGCGTGAAATGGTACCTCATAGTGGTTTTGATTTGCATTTCTCTGATAATGAGTGATGTTGAGCATCTTTTCATGTGTTTGTTAGTCATCCTTATTAACAGGCACTTATTATGAATTCACTTATGGAAATATCCTCTCACAGAGTTTTCTCAGAGACTTTTCTGAGATATTGAAATGGGGTCTCAGAAACACAATTAGAACATAGACATTTAGTTTCCTAGCAAACACTGATCCTTTTCAGGGAAATTCTATAAGTAAAGAAGCAAAGCTGGTTGTCAGTAGTTTGAAGTAGCTGGGTTAGATTGTGAATATTAATGTGTAAATTACAGCCTGAGTCAGCTATACACAACGTGGGGTGTATGCATGTCTTCCAATGGTTTATTTAAAATATGATTATGCATTCTGGTCTAATTGAGTTTCAAAAACAAACTTGAGATATCACTTGCTACTTCAAGATGTTTTTCTTTGAAACTTTCAAATAGGTAAGATCCTCCAAAAGTCAAATCTTAAAGTTTATTTGTACCAGTTTTAGAAAACATTCTGTTCTCAGTAATTCTTTTTTTTTTTTTGGAAGAAAAAGAGTTATGTTTTATTTATTTTTTTAATATATGTATCATTTCCTTTCTTATTTTTTTTAATTTTATTTTATTTTTAAACTTTACAATATTGTATTAGTTTTGGTGGTTACATTGGAGGTCATAAGACCCAGTCTTAAAAGCGGCAAGCTCGAATATGGCTGGTTGGCTGATTGGGAGGGTTATACACCCCTTCAACAAGAGATCAGAAATGAGGAGCCAGGAGCCAAATGCTAGGTTCAGGAGCCTTCTGAGTGCAAATCAGGGTCAGGGGAGAGGTTGTTGGCTCTTCTCTAAAGAGTACTGTTTCTCTGTTTGAAGGAGCACTTTTAATTCAAAATTATACTGAAACATGAAAGAGTTCATGGGGATGAGTTAATCTCAGGCTAAGTAATGAGCTACATATAGTTCACTATCCAGTGATCCTTCCTGTGTAAACACATTAACACAACAACTACATAATTATGCAGGTCATTACAGGGCTTCTCCAAAGTTAAGGAC
This sequence comes from Bison bison bison, assembly GCF_000754665.1. Lineage (NCBI taxonomy): Eukaryota > Metazoa > Chordata > Mammalia > Artiodactyla > Bovidae > Bison > Bison bison. The sequence continues at coordinate 6,435,427 of NW_011494677.1, read as the reverse complement.
AAACCCCTGGTCACTAGCCTATTGGGAAAACCCTTTGCTCAAAGAAGGCAAGGAAATATTTCTGGAATCACTGTTCTGAGTTCTTGGCTTATGACATACTTCATTCTCTGGCATTTAAAATTTATATTCACTAGGTCATGTGATCCTTTCCACTGTGTTTCACTGGTCATACATTTTTTTGGTCATTTCCTCTATGCTAATTAGAGAATTCTCAGTATCTTTTGTTATATTTGTCTTAACATGATAGAAAATTCATGCCTGGTGCTAGAGAGATTTTTGGGTTGTGACACTGTTGCTGAATTAGTTTTAAAAGTTAATTGCACTATTTGATAGAACTACAGCTCTTCCCTAACATGAATGCTGTGTCATTATGCCTTCAGAAAAAAATGCTTAAAATTACCTTCTTTTAAACTGTGGTTTCTAATGAAAGGATTCTCTAGACTTTGCTCGTTCTAGGTTTGAAGATATTAACTTTCAGACTGAGTATTCACTGGAGAATTTATTCCTCATTATCCCAAAGTGCTCTATTCTACAAATGTTGGTGTCTCCCTAGTTAAATATACCTCCAGTGCAAGTAAATGCAGTTGAGGTTTAGAACTCTGTGAAATCCTCATAGAGCACAGAAAGATTAAATCGTATTTCTAAGAGTCACAAGTTATGGGTACAATAGAAAGGATGTTCTTGTGACATTATCTTAATGCTAGTTATATTGGAATTCTCTTGTAAATTGGCATTTTCTTAAGGCATATTTGCTTTTAGCAATTTAAATGATATGTCTTGATATAAGTATGATGTTTTGTGGTGGACAGTACAGAAAGATAAAGAAAAATAAAAATAAATAAGGATTTTCTTAGCCCAATTAAAAACATACATATACTTTTGACCTACATGAATCACATCACCTGAATAATTCAGATTACTTTGCCAAAAAAGGCAAGGCAAGGTATTTATGAGAGTGTCCCTACGTTTAGATAGGCTTTATAGTTGGATACTTAGAAATGTTCCATTAGGGTTTCTTTGAATTTGATGGGGAATATTGAGCAATTGAGTAAGTTCTGTGAACATGCATGTCAATTACAAATATTGGTCATCTCAGTTTGTATGGAGCACACTTTCTGTTGGACCAGGCAGTATAAACCTGGGTGAGAGGATCTATGTATTATAATAATTTCATGTTAAGGTGCCAATATGCTCTTCCCTCTTTATTTTCCTAAGTCAACATTCTCCAAAGACCATAATTCCTGCATCTTAACCAAAGGTAAATTGATAAAAACAGAATTTGGAAAGTGATTAGGGATGTTCAGGTAAAGAATTGATAAACTACTTGGTTTTTTCAGATTATTGAGGAATGATAGGGAATAACTGACTAATACAATTGTATGTATTTAAAGCATGTTATTGATTATTTTCATAGTAGTGCTATAAATTTCACTTAGTCCAGCTAACTAGATGGAATTAAAATGGGTTTATGAACAATAACAATCTTCATAAAAGTTTTTCATTATGGCAAAAATTTTTACAATTATAAAAATTTTTAAGTGTACAGTATAGTACTGTTAACTGTAGACAGGATGTTGTTCAGCAGATCTCTAGTTCTTCATCTTGCAGAACTGAAATTTTTTACCCATTGAATAGCAGTTCCCCATAGCAGCCTTCCCAGTTGGTGAAGTGGTAAAGAATCCACCTGCCAATGCAGGAGATACAAGAGACGTGGGTTCAATCCCTAGGTTGGGAAGATCCCCTGGAGGAGGAAATGGCAACCCACTCCAATGTTCTTGCTTGTAAAACTCCATGGACAGAGAAGCCTGGCAGTCTACAGTCCATGGGGTCACAAAGAGTAGGACATAACTGAGCTTGTGTGTGCACGCACAGACACACACACACACACAGCAGTTCCCCATTTTCCCCTTTCTCTGGTCTCTGCAACCACCATTCTACTCCCTGCTTCTGAGTTTGACTGTTGTAGATTCCTCATATAAGTAGAATCCGTTAGTGTGTGACCTTCTGGACTGCACAGTTCACTTTGCTTATGAGGTTGTTGAATGTTACTACAGTTTTCACAAGACCAGTTCGGTGACCAAGACTTAGCTGAAGTCAAATGGAATGTTCCTGGTCTCTGTGTCTTGACTTGACCGTGGCCCTTCCTCATTCCCACCCCATTCTGTAGAGCTGTATCCTAACCATCCTTTAAGGTCCTGCTCACATGCCAACTCCACTAGGAAGTTTTGTTTCCGGAGTTCTACCTTACCTCATTGGAAAACCAATGGCCCTCTTGATAGTACTTTGCAGTGCCTTTGTGTCTATAATCTATCTCAACAATTAAAGTGAAAGAATCTGAAGGCTGGAGACAATGTTTCTCTCCTTTTCATGTCTTCCACTGGGCCTTGTATTTAATGGGTTAACAAGCAATGAACCTGCAGTATCTGTAGATAGATAAATAATATGGAAAATACATCCTGTCCCAGGTCTGAAAAAGTGAATTATAAGTGTAAATATTGTTCAAACTCTAAAACTGGTTGAAAAGCAGTTTGGATATAGTGGATGGACTACCTGAGCAAAGATACTGTTTCTAACTCTTTTCTTGAGTTCATAGAACCTTCAATCTGGAAGGGAATTTTGAAATCATCAAATTTACTGACTAGTTCTCTTAAGTTAGAAAACATGGATCCAAAGACTGGAATGACTTACTTAAATGGCAAACAGATAGTAGCTGCAGGAGTTGGGAACCCAGCTTTCTTGAAGCCAACGTCAGATTTCTTTTCACTCAGCTGCACCACCGCCTACATGCTGCCTATTTTGGTCTCTAAGTTGTCATGAAAACAGGTGCTGGGTCCCTGTCACAATGTACACTGCTAGGTATGAAAAGGTATGTGAATATGTCTCTGTGTGTGTTTATGTATGGAGGGAGGAGAAAACAGTTTTGCCGCCATAGACTTTGTTAAGTTGCATACAACATACCCCACCTCTGGTCTATTCATTCTTCATGACAGCAGTGGGCTTCCTAGGTGGTTCAGTGGTAAAGAATCTGCCTGCCAATGCAAGAGACCCAAGAGAAGACCCAGGTTCAATCCCTGGGTCGGGAAGATCCCCTGAAAGAGGAAATGGCAACCCACTCCAGAATTCTTGCCTGGGAAATCCCATGGACAGAGGAGCCTGGTGGGGCTACAGTCCATAGGGTTTCAGAGAGTCATATACTGAGCAACTGAGCAGACATGCATGCATGATAACAGTATGATTGCTAGAGAATGATGATGTATTTTGCATCAGGCTCTTGGCAATGGCAAGAATATACCCCTGTAAAGAATGCTCTCTTGACCTTTTAGCATTACCCGCACTTAATAGAAAGAATTAATGTGTCTAAAAGAGGTTTTCTCCTGATTGAACACTCAACGTTCACCTCTTAAAACATGAGTGTTTTGTTCCCTTCTGTGGAAGAATGGTAATAAGACTACTAGTAATACCAACTAAAATATTTAAAGCAATTTTTTTCCCTAAGGGGAAAATGTTTTTCTAGGACAACAGTCTTCTTATATCACTTTGAATTCACACTATAAACCTTGGTAGCAATAAAAACACAGAATTATCCTCTTCTCAGCAGTGATACTGTATGTGGAGCAGATGCAGTAAGATAGAAGTGAGGTTGATTATAAAAGTATCAGAAACAGAATAGCATAAAACCCCATAAAATTAGGCTTCAGTGGTTAAAGCCAGCATATATCTAGAAATGGAAGGAGTCCACTACCTTTGCTGAGATTAGAAATATGAAAGAAAGGGAGGGAAGAAGGGAGATGGATGGAGGAAAGGAGGGAGTTAGTTTTGATAATGCTTTTAATGGTTGCATTTGTCCATTTCTTTATAACAATGATGAAGAAGCTGTTAGATAATGACAAGAGAATATATATATCAACAGTAGGTTCATGCCTGGATTCTGCCTCCTAAAGTCTGTAAGACCCTGGACAAGTCAAGTCACTGAACTTTTTGAACGTTTTCCTCATCTGTGGAATGGTGATCCAATCTTACCTTATACTGATAAGAAGTGAATGAGAGAGGTTGTCAGTAAGTGCTCAGGAAATGGTAGACTGTTATGCACATACTATACTGGTTATGGTTAACTTTTATTTTGGCTTCAAATATTGATAAGTTGCATATGGCTAGAAATACATGGACTCAGTCATGGACCAAGTGAGTGTAAGGGTATTTTTGAAACCATAACTTTATCATCAGGAACATTAGAATTTCAGAAGGAAAACTTACGGGTTACTCCAATCAGCTTCTTCCTTTTACCCCTCTCCAGCAACCTGAGGTTGGAAAGAAGTGACTTGTGTCAATAGCACAAGGGGAAGAAGAGGAAGTAGAATCAGGAGTCAGGTCTTTTTATTCCAAGGATCTTTCCATTAATTCCACCAGGCTCTACATTTGTCACCACTCCTACAACTGTGATCATTATTATTATGACCAAAATTAAATTTAAATAACTTTTTTTAATTAAAAAATTAAATTCTTAATGAAATCAATAAAGCAGTTTGCATCAGTTTTGTCTTTTGTCACATCGAGGAATTGAATCAGATGGTATAAGTGGTTCCTACAGTTTCTTTTTAAGAAAAAAAGTATATATTTATTTGACTATGCTGGGTCTTCCATTAGTTACAGCATGTGAGCTCTTAGTTGCAGCCTATGAGATCTAGCTCCCGGACGAGGGAGGGAACCTGGGCCCCCCTGCAGTGGAAGCATGGAGTATTAGCTACTGGATCACTGGGGGAGTTCCATTCCTACAGTACTTCCAATGATAGATGCAGTGCTGGTGGTACCAAGGTAAAGGGGGAAGAGAGGGCATTTCTGAAATAATGTAAAGGGGGTTGTGTGTTGACACTGTTTTGCATTTTTACATTTACTTTTTCTTATCCAAATCCTGGTAAAAGGGCTAAAATAAAATTTTAGCTAATAGGTGACCAAGCATATCCTCATGGCTGTTATTATGCCTGGCTTGGTCAGACTCACACTGCTGTACCACATCCCAGGTTGGAGGTCATTCCCAGGAACTAACATGGCACTAACCAAGATAAGATTGGAGCAGGAACCAAATTCAGATCCCAGAGCTGGAGGTGATTCACCACAGTTAATCAAGAATGATGAAAAAGATGAGCTGAGAGGGAGAGAGGTGAATAGTGACTGAGACCTGAGATTAAGTTGTCAGATATTCAGAGGTGATGATGTGGAAAGAGGGAACTCAGAGCTGAGTGGCAGCCAGGGCTGTGCAAAGCCAGAATGAAGAGAACAAGTTGGCAAAGGCAAGACTCTAATCAAGACCAGAGTGAGAGCTGGCTGCAGGGGACCTCTTTGGAGAACAATGACACCACCCTTTTGAAAACCGTGACACCACCTTTTTGAGAGAAAGTGAAGAAGAACTAAAGAGCCTCTTGATGAAAGTGGAGAGTGAAAAAGTTGGCTTAAAACTCAACATTGAGAAAACAAAGATCATGGCAAATGGTCCCACCACTTCATGACAAATAGATGGGGAAACAATGGAAACAGTGAGAGACATTATTTTTGGGGGCTCCAAAATCACTGCAGATGGTGACTTGCAGCCGTGAAATTAAAAGACTTGCTCCTTGGAAGAAAAGCTATGACCAACCTAGACAGCATATTAAAAAGCAGAGACATTACTTTGCTGACAAAGGACCATCTAGTCAAAGCTATGATTTTTCCAGTAGTCTTGTATGGATTTGAGAGTTGGACTATAAAGAAAGCTCAGCACCATAGAATTAATGCTTTTGAACTGTGGTGTTGGAGAAGACTCTTGAGGGTCTCTTGGACTGCAAGGAGATCCAACCAGTCCATCCTAAAGGAAATCAGTCCTGAATATTCATTGGAAGGACTGATGCTGAAGCTGAAACTCCAATACTTTGGCCAACTGATGCGAAGAACTGACTCATTGGAAAAGACCCTGATGCTGGGAAAGATTGAGGCCAGGAGGAGAAGGGGACAACAGAGGATGAGATGGTTGGATCGCATCACTGACTCAATGGACATGAGTTTGAGTAAACTCCGGGAGTCGGTGATGGACAGGGAGGCCTGGTGTGCTGCAGTCCAGGGAGTAGCAAAGAGTCAGACACGATTGAGCGACTGAACTGAACTGACCTTGATCTGATGATGGGTTTGCTTGTTCTCAGTGTTCCCACAAACATATTGCTTAAAGTTTCATTCTTAATTAGACAACCAGAGATTGAAAGTGACTATAAATCTTGCAGGGAAAGGACAGTAAAACCTTTCATAGAAAAGTAAAATTTCTAAAAACCTTATTGCACAAAATATGCAAAACCCTTAAAATAATTTGACATTCCAATACATATTTTGGGGCATCAGAAGAGAAATAAGCGAAATTATTTAAAGAGAACTTAGTCCAGAACATGATAAAGACTTGCCTATTTCTGCAATTTGGATTGACTTTGCCATAAAGGATATAATATTTGGTCTATAGTGAAACAGTTATATATTTTTACCCCAATTTTGGAGACGTTCTTGAGAATTCCAACCAAATGTTTGTTTCTCAGCTAATAGTTCTGTTATCTCAGCCCTAACACCTTCACAAAAGTACTTATCTTTTTTATCCCCCTGCAGTAAAACTATTTATGTTTTCATAAAACAGCTGCTCTGAATGGCTTCTAGCACCAATCATAATATTTAAAAGGTAAAAAAAAAAAGTCTCAGATTCTTTTCACTTGTTAACTTGCTTTCAGATCTGTTTTTTTTTTTTAATTTGTTGAAGTATTGTTGATTTACAGTGTTGTTAATTTCTGTTGTACAGCATAGCAATTCCATTCTACATATATATATATATTAAATATTCTTTTCTATTATGGTTTATCTCAGGGTATTGAATATAGTTCCCTGTGTTGCACAGTAGGACCTTGTTGTTAATCAGTCTGTATGTAATAGTTTGCATCTGCTAACCCCAAACTTCCAGTCCATCCTGCCCCACTCCTCCCCTTGGCACACAAGTCTTTTCTCTATGTCTGTGAGTCTGTTTCTATTTTGTAGATAAGTTCATTTCTGTCATATTTTACGTGCCACATATAAGTGATATCATCTGGTATTTGCCTTTTTCTCTCCGACTGACTTCACTTTAGTAGGATAATCTTTAGTTCCCTCCATATTGCTGCAATTGGCATTATTATGCTGTTTTCTGTGACTGAGTAGTATTCAGTCACTTATGTACCACAGCTTCTTTCAGTTTATCTATTGAGGGACAGTTAGGTTGTTTCAGCATCTTAGCAATTGGAAATAGTGGTGCTATGAACACAGGGGTGCTTGTATCTTTTTGAATTATAGTTTTTTTTTTTTTCCAGATATATGCCCAGGAGTGGGATTGTTGGATCATATGGTAATTCTATCTTTAGTTTTTTGAGGAACCTTCATACTATTTTCCATAATGGCTGCATCAACTTACATTCCCACCAATGAAGTAGGAGGGTTCCCTTTTCTTTACACTCTCTTCAATATTTGTAAGGTTTTCCATGATGGCCATTCTGACTGGTGTGAGGTTCTACTTCATTGTAGTTTTGATTTGCATTTGTCTGATAATTAGAGATTTTGAGCATCTTTCCATGTACCTATTGGTCATCTGTGTGTCTTCTTTGGAGAAATGTCTATTTAGATCTTCTTCCCATTTTTTGATTGGATTGTTTTTTTGTTGTTGTTGTTGTTGAGTTGCATGAGATGTTTATTTTGAAATTAAGCCCTTGTTGGTTGCACTGTTTGCTAATACTTTCTCCACGTCCATAGGTTGTCTTTTTTTTTTTGTTTATGGTTTCCCTTGCTGTGTAAAAGCTTGTAAGTTTGATTTTGTCCCATTATTTATTTTTGTTTTTATTTCCATTGCCTTGGAGACTAGCTTAAAACATTGGTGTGATTTATGTCAGAGAATCAGTATTCTTTAATATAGCTATGGATTCACTACTTTTAACATGAGGATAAAGTAGAGGAGTGTGTAATTTGGAATAAGAAGGAAGACTAGGCTCACTGACACTGTCTTATCATATCTGATACTGGTGTCTTATCAGATAGAGTTTCTCACATCCTTTGAATCTATGCATTGTAAAATCCAAATATTTGCATACACATAAAAGGTCAGTCATTTGGATATTTTTTCTACATGATACTCATTTGTTTCTAAACCCTTCTTTTCCACAAGGATTTGGACAAGGAACACTGACTTGGAATAATGTGAGAAAACCTGTAGCATAATGCGCATTGATAGAATATATTTTTAGTTGTCTGGACATGAAGAATAACATCTAGCTGATTAAATGTGTTTAATAGAATTTTTGGAAAGAATAAATTACCCTCTGCTATTATAATGACCTGCTATTTATAGCTTTGTTCTGGACAAAGAACATCAAAACAGAATGAATTAATTGTTCTCCATGCTATTATGTCTTATATATAGTCATATCAACATTTATAAAAATATCAAATCAGTACTGATAAAAAATAGAATGTAATTTTCCTCTATTGTCCTTGAAGAAGGAAAAGTATTATTATAGATCCTGTACCTTCCCCTTCCATGGACTGAGGAGAAAAGTTCATATTTATCAAATGTAAAAGAATTTGTGTCATAAATCTTGTCAAAAGGTATAACCCAGTTCCTTCCTGACTTCCATCCCATCCTGATTCTTTCTTAACTAGTTTCTTTATTGCAGAAAAATAGAGAAATCAAAATTTATTATTTAAATCATTAAAAAAAAAATTTACTTATTTGTCTGTGCTGGGTCTTAGTTTCAGTATGTGAGATCTAGTTCCCCAACCAGGAATTGAACCTAAGCCCATTGCATTGGGAGCACAGAGTCTTAGCCACTGGACCACCAGGAAAGTCCCCATTTAAATCATTTTTAAGTATACCGTTCAATGGCCTTAAGTGCACATACATATTCGGCAACCATCACTACCATCCATCTGCAGAAAGTTTTCATCTTCCCAAACTAGTACTTTATACTGGTTAAACAAAAAGTCCCCATCCTCCCCTTTGTCCCATCTATGGTAACCACTGTTTTCTTTCTATCTCTATGGATTTGCCTGTTCTGAAATGTTGTTGCTGAACCACAAAAAGATGCCGGGATTCTTGGCCTCCGGAGGAGAAGAATTCAATCCGGGGCCAGAGCCGAGGCTTGCTCACTCAGAGCTTTTGTGCAAGAGAGTTTTATTAAAGTATAAAAGGGACAGAGAAAGCTTCTGACATAGACATCAGAAGAGGGCAGAAAGAGCACCCCCTTGCTAGTGTTAGCAATGGAGTTATATACTCTCCAACTAGTTATTACAATGAATCAAAAGAATGTCTGGAGGTTGTAAAGACCTCACTAGACCTACTCTCATAATTTAGATTTTAAGATAACAAGATTAGGCAGAAGGTTTTTTCCAGAGACTGTCCTCAAACAGGATACATTATTGTTATATAATCCTAAGGAATATAGAGGGGAAAAAAAGTTTGTCCTTTCTTCTTCCTTGAGAATCCCAGACCCCTCTCTCCTTGGGGACCCCTGGACTTCTTATCAACCCGCCTAGGAAATGACTCTCTCAGTTCTAGGTACCTTATATTAATAAAATCATGCAGTATTTGTCCATTTGTGTCTGGGCTTATTTCACTTAACAGTAATGTCTTCATGGTTCATCTGTGTTATAGCATGTGTCAGGGTTTCATTTCCTTTTAAAGCTGAGTAATATTCCATTGTATGTTTAGATCACATTGTGTTTATCCAGTCATCTATTAATAGCTGTCTAGATAGCTTTCTCCCTTTTGGCTATTGTGAATAATGCTGCTGTGAACATTGGTATATAAACAGTTGGTCAAATTTCTACTTTCTTTTGGGCCTATACCTAGAAGCACAATTGCTGGATTAGTGGTGATCTTTGTTCCAATTCCCTCTGAATGCTTTAATAATTTTGTTTGGGTCTCTACGTCAGACAGCTTCTCCTTAATCTTGTTAAAAAATGCTTTATGGAATATTTAATACTATAAAATTTGAAGGGATGCCAGCTATTAATGATTTTATTCATTTAACCAGTACATAACAAAAATGTGGTAAGCATTTGGAATGTCCAGGTACTTTTCTAGACTTTGGATTCAGGGAAATAAGATGTAAACAAGTAAGGAGATAATACAACTCCAGCATGGATATGTAAGAAAACAGGAAGGTAATGTGATGGAAAGTATTCAGGGCTACCTTAGTTTTGCTCTGTATGGAAGGACTCTCTGAGAAGAAAACTTTTGAGCTTGGAGACCCTAGGAATAAGGAGGAGGCAACACCAGGAAGACTGTTACAGGTGGAGAAAATAATAAATGCAAAGACTCTCAGGTGGGAACAATTCAGGCCATTGTAGCCAGAGTCTGTTGTTCAAGGGCAGAGTGGTATGGATAGTAGAAGTGGACGGTGTAGAAACTTTGCATTTTATTTGAAGTTCAACCAGAGACCAAAAGACAGCATTAAGCATGAAGTGGCATTATCTGATTTAGAGTTTTAAAAGATCACTGATTGTTCTGTAGGAAGACAAGAAACAAGAGAAGCAAGGAAACCAGATGGGGCTATTTCAGTGGTGCAGGTAAGAGACTGTACTTAGAGCGGAAATAGTGGGTAAGTGCAAAAGAAGAAGAGAAATTGAAATCCTTTTTTTTTTACATAAACAAGTTAATTTCTCTCTCATGTAAAACTTTGTTAAGAGCTGTTAATGGTGCTCTTTGGTAAAAAATCTTGGTGCCTTTTTATCTTTATCATGTGTAATTTCTATTGTTAAGGTTATTCCATGGTCCAAAATGACTGCAGGAAATCCAGCCATTATATCATCTGGAATATATTTTGAAGTTAAGGTCAACAGAACTCATCAAATAATTATAGTTAGGAAAGGAAGATATGCAACTAAGGTTAATGCCTATTTGTGGCTTAAGTAATTAGATAAATGGTGGTGGCACAGAATGAGATAGAGAATATTTGGGGACTATTTAGTAGGGTGTTTTGGAAGGGTGAAATGCTATTAGAAATATTTGCATTTTAAGTGTTTTGTTTTTTTTTTTAGTTGAGATATCTACTTTGTATCCAAGTGAAGATGTAAACTAGAAAGTCTGGAATTCATTGAGGAGGTGAGGGTTTGAGAGATATATTTGGAAGTTATTGGAATATAGATTTAAGTCTGTTGGCTAGATGAGATCACCTGGGTAGAACATAGATACAGAAGATGAAAAAGTTCAGAACCAAGCTCTTGGACTTCAGTGTTAAAAGTTGACAGAGAAGGAGAAACCAGCAAAGACTGAGTCTTAGTAGTGACAAGGTGGCAAGAAACCAGGAGTGCACAGTATCATGAAAGCACCTCATTGTCAAGGCCATGTTGATTGAGAAGACAGAAGACTTTCTGTTGGAATTGCTAATGTGGAGGTCACATCAGTGATCTAAATGGTACCATTTCAGGAAGTAATACATTGAAATTCTACATCAAACTAAAAGTCACCCGCTTCATACACTCCAACTGAGGGCCTAGCTGTATGAAGTTGGTACACAGTGTCCCGGGAGTACATGTTTTGGTTTTGTCCTGTTAGATATACATTGCTCTTAAATAGAGCTTCAGAAATAATGTCTTGGTGATGAAGGATTCCGACAGGATCAAATAAATCCCAGAGTGTTAAGCACATCAGGTTTATTGTTAGTTGTTTCCTGAAAACGTTTGAAGCCTTGACTCTGTTAGGTGAAATATAACTCCATTAAATTGTCTGACTTTTTAATACTTTAATTTAGTGCCATGGACCACTTTTAGTGGAAAATGTTTTGGCAGAAGGATCCCTTTTAAATGGCTTGGCTTTCACAATTCTGCTGTTCACCTTTCAAGCCTTTTCACCTGTCTATTCCGAATTTGCATCTGGCCCAATGATAACTGGGAAAGGGTTTTAATTAGCAAGGATGAAACAAGTGAAAATTGTTTAGGAAGATAATGAGATGAAAACACATTGGACTAGAGGATGAAACCCTGATTCATCTCGCAGGTGTCTGTCACTGACCCTCTGCATTACTATGGTATCTGTAGAACCTTTTTAGCCCCCAGTTTCACATTTGTAAACTCTCTAAATAAGGAATGGGAATTACATCCTTAAATCTATCAGGATCCTCTGATGTATTCTAAGGCATGTAGTGACAATCCATGGACATGGGTCTGGATTATACAGATCTAGCCTTACTAGCAAAGAACTTGCCCTGGATATATAACTGGGAAATGTCATCTGACCAAAGGTGGAGATAAATGTCATCACCCTAGGTCAGGATGGACTACTTATTGTTGTTCAGTTGCTAAGTTGTGTCCAACTCTTTGCAACCCCATGGACTGCAGCATGCCAGGCTTCTCTGTCCTTCACTATCTCCTGGAGTTTGCTCAGAATCGTGTCCATTGATCGGGGATACCATCCAACTATCTCATTCTCTGTTGCCTGCTTCTCCTCCTACCCTCAATCTTTGCCAGCATCAGAGTCTTTCCCAGTGAGTCAGCTCTTCGCATCAGGTGGCCAAAGTACTGGAGCTTCAGCTTCAACATCAGTCCTTCCAGTGAATATTCAGAGTTCATTTCCTATAGGATTGGCTGGTTTGATTTCCTTGTGGTCCAAGGGACTCTTAAGAGTCTTCTCGAGCACCACAGTTCAAAAGCATGTTATTTGGCTCTCAGCCTTCTTTATGGTCCAACTCTCACATGCATACATAACTACTGGAAAAACCATATCTTTGACTATACAGATCTTTGTGGGCCAAAAGGAAGATGTAGGAATAGTACAGGAATGGAGGAAAACATGGTGGAAGGGAAAGTGTGACTATGAAGCAAGTTGGAGATTGGAGGCAAGAAACTGAAATCCAAGGCTTCACAGTAGTTGCTGGATTTCAGTCACAGGCCAGGCAGCATCACATAGGCTTATGAGGAATGAGGACAAGATTTGTTTGGCTTGTTTAAAGCTGTGCCACAGAGTGGGGAGATTGTGGCTCAGCCTCAGCTGAATGGATAGAAAACATGAAGCTGAACTGAGAGATTTCTCAACTGTATATATTAATAGGTGTGTAAAGAAATAGCCTCTTGCTGTAGATGTTTGTGTTAGAACACAGTGAATGAAGGGAGAAGGTGTGGAGCCTCCGGCTGGAGAGATTGACAAGGTATGTTGCAGAGAAGGATCTGGAGAAGGACAAGAGCTGGAATGTGGAGGCTGAATCTGTGACCAGGAGATGCTTAGATCAAATTCACTCTTCATAGTCTTTGTGTCTCTCCTTCTCTTTCTTGGGTCTCTAAAAAGCATGTGATTCCAAAACCAGCAGTGTTGTCACACTTTGCTCCTGTGGCCCTACAAAGAATAGTGTGCAAGATTTTTAAGTGGTGGCAAGCTCAAAATAACATTTGTATTGCACTTTATAATACATAAAGCACTTGAATATAATTAACTCATTTGATTTGATCATCACAATAATGCCTGAGGCTGATAGTTATAAACCTCGCAACTGATGAAAACAGATGAAATCCTCATCAGCTAAATATGCGGCTTAGTAATTAGCAGAGTCAGCCAAGCCTACCTCCGGACCCCGTGGTCCTCTGGTCCTCAATGCCATGCTCTTTTCACTATATGGTGCAAACTTATTAAAAATTAAAAGTCTGTTTTTAGGACAGCTCATAGTTTTAGGTACCAAAATACCAGTTATTTATTAGATATGAGGAAATAGGCAAATTTGAGGATTTTTACCCCATACTTTAATGAAATTCTAAAGGCCAGGAGGCAACTGGCCAACAACAGAAGGAGAACCAAAGAGGATGGATAATTGATAATGTTTATATTCAACCCAGAAACTGGTAAAGAATCCACCTTCCAGTGCAGGAGATTCAGGAGATGCAGGTTCAAACCCTGGTCTGGAAGGTTCCCTGGAGGAGTAAATGGTGATCCATTCCAGTATTCTTGCCTGAAAAAATCCCATGGACAGAGGAGTCTGGCTGGCTACAATCCATAGAGCTGCAAAGAGTTGGATGCAACTGAGCGCGCGTGCGTGCGCGCACGCACACACACACACACACACTCGATTCAGAAACTGTCAAAGTTAGGTGATGTTTAAGTTGTTAGAGTTGCCTGGTTATTCATGACACCCAGTGACGCTGAGTCTTAGTAATAAAAACTTCAGAGAATCTGAAAGAACTCATCATTTGCTTTGTTATTTTGAGTTTACCACTGCAAGGGATAATCTGTAATTGGATCACATGATTATAAATGACTTATTTTTTAGGGGCATAATAAGCAATGCAAAGGACAGGTCTGGTTATTAGTACCAAAATATGTATTTATTCCACATACTGCTTTTTTCAGACCTTTTCTGATATCTTGTTTCTGACTATTAAATTATACCCAAATAGAATATGCAACTGCATGTATCCAGCTTATTTCAGTGGGCACTCAGGGCAGCATAAATAGAAACAGAATAATCAGAAGCATTTAGAATTCTGTTCTTATTCATCTAACAGGCTTGTCCTTATTCTAGAATGCACGTGGTGATTTTAATCCTCTTTCCACACTTAAGACTTTCCCTGGGCCTCAGTTTCTGGAATTCTCTTTCTCCATGAAAAGATTTCCAAGACAGATACCCACCTATGACTGCTTGTTTCTTGTCCACACACACAAATCAAAGTTGCTCAAAACGCGGGAAACAATGATCAACAGTAAAAAGAAAAAGCTTATTCCTTAGAAAGAAGGAAGCTAGAAGATTTTTTCAGACTTTCTTGTTTGGGGGAAGCAGACTGCTTTCTTCTTCTTTTTTTTTTTTTAGTTAAAGCAGATTTGAAACATGAAAAAAAAAAAAAAGTGACCTAGATTGTGTTGTGTTCTTCCCTGGAGAAGGGAAAGGCTACCCATTCCAGTATTCTGGCCTGGAGAATTCCATGGACTGTATAGTCCATGGGGTCACAAAGAGTTGGACATGACTGAGCAACTTTCACAAAGAGTTTAGCTGAAGTGAGCTCTTCAGCCATTGGTTTTAAGTGAGAAATTTGATTAGTCCTGTAGGAAGCAATAAATGCAATGTTGGGGGAAATGCAAGGTTGAGAGCATGTCAAAAAAGTTGCACGATAGTTATGTTTAATGTGGAGGAAAAATTAAAACCAAACAAACTGAAAACCCACATGCACCAAATGTTCCCCCCCACCCACCCCCCCGCCCCACCTCCATTAACTGTAGAAGTTAGAAACTATTCTGTATGCCTCTTCCCAACCTGCACTGAGATTTTGAATTTTATAATTTATACTAATATGTCACTCTACCAGATGTAGTCTTTTGAGGCACTCTGGTTATGGGAAGCAGATGAAGTGAATTGTCTGTTGAATTGTACTTTTTTTATCTTTATTCCTCTTTTTTTTTTTTGAAATATGCTTTTCAGTTTTCCCTTTTTAAGAGGACTTTGGATTAGAATTGGGCAGTTGAGTTGACTTCCTTGGAGAATGAATCTGGATGTTAGTTAGATCTACTCAGAGGGTTTTCTTTTTAGAAGTAGACTTAAAGAAAAAGTGATTCTTGCTCTCAAATTCACTCTTAACAGTCTTCAGGCAGTTGACAAAGACTTTTGTATGCTAGGTGCTGAGGAATACAGAAATAAAAATGACACTGATTCTGCCCTCCAAGAATTTACAGTCTAGAGAAGGAGCCAGAATATAAACAAAGACATTGATAAACAGTTAAAAATTGTGCTAAGCGTGATGATGGAGAATAACAGACATGCTTTATATCCATGTGCTTTGTTAATTCCTGGCCCAGCAGGAATCCCAGCAGGCACACCATCCATCTTCGAGGCGTCTTGGTGTTCTTTCTAGAAGCTCCTCTGGGGAGAGATGATGGAAATTGATGAAGATGAGAAGACAGCAGGTTGATGTAGCACAGAGGTTTTCAAGCTGCGCCCCCCCTTATATATATACAACTTAGATTCTAGAAAGATCTGTGATTCTGCCATGGAGAAGGCAAAGGGAGTGAGCAGGGAATAAGGTTTGAGGCTCTGGGCTCCCCCACCTCAACTTCTCTTAGACCTGCTCTGCCTTTATGTGTTGAAGACTTCTGCTAAAGGAAGAAAAGCATTATAAATTCACTGTTGTGGTCTGAACAGATCAGTATTTGGAACTAGACAATTCTGAATTCCAAACAATAACCCTTGAGTAGCTTGTCTTAAATCCCTTGAGTCTGTTGCTCATCATTTGTAAAATGGCACCCAGGCCTATTCTGTGGGGGTTTTCAAGGCTTGTAAATACTGCCTAGGAGAGAGGACCTTACTAAGGAAAGCAGTCCTTATTGTTCTTATTACATATATATGTGGTTAGTATGCACAGATTATGAACTTATTATAAATAATATTTTTTCCCAAAAGTTTTGTGGTGATATAACCCTTGGATGAAATAAAACATGGCTACTTTGGTTAATAGGTTCTATGCTTTACTCTTTTTTATATCTAGGATTTTTTTCCCAAATACTAGAAATTCATCTAGAAACTTAAATCTCACCCCCTGTTGAGAACAGTTCTTCATGTGCTACTAATTCTGCCAAATGGACAAACTCGACTGTTCTCTCAGAATACACAATTATAGAAAGAAAAAGAGAGTTGAGAAGTAAAGGACAAAAAAGTTCTGTGTACATATGGCCATGGGATAACTTCTTTAGACATATTTGGTCTGTAAATGCCTGTGGAAACTTGAATGTATCGCCTTTGTTTTTCCAGATTTTGCTCATGGGAGGGACACTTAGTTTGTTCTTTGAATTTAACCATTGTATTTTAACATACATCCTGATTTAATCATATTGGTCAAAATTTTCTTTTTATAACAGCCAGACAGCTTGTGCATATAAGCACATGCAGTTTTATTTTGTCACCAACTGGTCACCATATGGAAGTCCGTTGAAATGTATTTTGATTATATAATTCTGTACATAGGCAGATCGTCCCAGGGGGCTCAGGTAGCACTGTGGCAAGTGGATTCAGCTTGAGACTAAGATGTGAATATGATAGGTGGCATTTCTGGACCCACAGTACCTTGTTTAAGAAGGACTCATAAAATGGCAATCGATGCCTTAGATTATTTTTTTACAATGAACTCATACAAATATGTACTATCCAACTTTCTTCAGATGTAATTAATGTTGCGGATATTTCTTTAGTAATTTGACTACTCTAACAATGCATTCACAATAAATATATATATAGAAAAGAGAAGCAGAAGGAAACCTAGAATGAGTTTTTAGAGTTGTTGAAAATGCATATGTAATTTAAGCCCTTTTAAAAAATTTTGAAGTTGGGCTATTCTATGGCACAGAGACTTCTGTCATAAAAATGAAGAATGAAAACTGGTTTTTTTCTTCCTTATTCACCCCTGGTATTATAAATATTATTTTAAGGCCATTTAAAATAACTGCCTGATTAGAATTTAATTACATGTTGTGTTGAAAATGTCATACTTTACAGTAGAAATAAATAGAGATATATTTTTAGTCTCAACTATAGGGATATAAGGAAATAACATGCAGTAGTTTTCTAGATGCGATTAGATATTTGTTTTCCATTTTGGCATTTCCTTTCAGTTGACCTGACATGATGATAAAAATGACAGCTATTTCTCAGTTGGCATTTGAAAGACAAGAGCAATAAGAAACCCAGCAGAACTCCTGGAGAATTTTCATAGGGAAAATAAGCATATTGACATTCTTTGACTTTTGTATATGGATTTTTGGCTCCAGCTGTTCCAAAGCCATTAAGAGTTAGAGTTAATCATTCTTGATTTTTTTATTGTCAGTCAGTCCCCTTATTCATAATGCTGAATAATGCCAATACTATTTAGTTTTATTTATGCTCACAGGCAGTGCTATGGCAAAAATTTCATAAGGTGGCATACTAAAATTCTTGCAGGTAAGTGGTAAAATATGTGTTCTTTAGCAGGCTATTGATTGATGTTCTCAGTAAGGGAATAAATCTTTTGCACTTAAGAGGTGGTACCCAAATAACCTTAAACAACCCTACTGTGTAAAATATATCAGCCATCTCTTTCCTCTAAAGATAAACTGAAGGCTCTTTTGAAATATGTACAAATCCTTAATTTCTAAGTTTATTGGCTAAGTCAGCTTATTTAGTAATGAAAGAAATGACTCTTCATTCCTATGTGAGCATCTACTTTCATTGCAAGATTATCAAAGCTTCTTGATGGAGATTGATGCTGGCATAAGGTCTCACATGCTCTCTCCCTGTAGATTCATAAAGTGCTCCCGTTCATACCAAACTTTTAAACCCAGAAAAAAATGGATGGTGCAGTAATAAGCAGAACAATGATGTTCCAAAGACACCTATGCCCTAATCCCTGAAACCTGTAAATGATATGTTATACCACATGGCAAAGGGGAATTAGGTTTCAGATGGAATTAAGGCTACTAATCAATTGATCTTAAAACACAGAGATTATTCTTGATTTTCCAAGTGGGTCTAAATTAATCATAAGTTTCCTTAAAAGTAGAAGATAGAGATAGAAGAGGTGGGACTGATGAGGCTGGAGAAGGACTCAAGTCATTATTACTGCTTTTGAAAATGGAGGAAGGAATTTCATTCATTAGCCAAGGAATGCTTCCATCTTCTAGAAGCCGAAACAGGCAAGTATTCACTCGCGTTTCCAGACAAGAATGCAACTCTGAGAAGATCCTGTTTTAGTCTTGTGAGACCCATTCCAGACTTCTATACAACTGTAAGATAATAAATGTATGTTGTTTTAAGGCAATAAGCTTGTGATAATTTGTCACAGAAGCAATAAAAAACTAACACGGACCCCAGAAGGCAATAGTATCTTTTTTTTTAATTTTATTTTCTTTAACTTTACAATATTGTATTGGTTTTGCCATATATCAAAATGAATCTGCCACAGGTATACATATGTTTCCCATCCTGAACCCTCCTCCCTCCTCCCTCCCCATACCATCCCTCTGGGTCGTCCCAGTGCACCAGCCCCAAGCATCCAGTATCGTGCATCGAACCTGGACTGGCGACTCGTTTCATATATGATATTATACATATTTCAATGCCATTCTCCCAAATCATCCCACCCTCTCCCTCTCCCACAGAGTCCAAAAGACTGTTCTATACCTGCAGTCATGGAACATCTATTACTTTCCTGTTTATTAAATACAGTTTAATTCCTACTGCAGCATCTTAGGTGTAATTAAAACATCCTCCATGAATCAGAGTGAAAATCATACTTGAGTGTCTGTCAGTTGCCTTGATAACAGCTTTATATTTTCTCAACTAATTATATTAGGAAGGCTGGAGCTTAGTGGAGTGAACAGTGGGGCGGAAGCCCAAAAATCTTTCCACCCATGCACAAAATATACAACCATTCCTTCTCTATCTCATTCCTAAAGTGCCCTGTTAAGGTAGAAGGATGCTGGCTCATGACGGTCCTTGGGCACATGCAGAGTTCAGTTGCCTGAACAGGTTGATTTGGGGGTATAGGGAAAGTATTAAAACATAGACTGAATTTTAAAAATAAGTAAAAAATATAGATTGGCTCCTCTGTCCATGAGGATTTTCCAGGCAAGACTACTAGAGTGGGTTGCCATGCCCTCTTCCAGGGAATCTTCCCAACCCAGGAATCAAACCCAAGTCTCCCGCATTGCAGGCAGATTCCTTACCATCTGAGCCACCAGGGAAGCCCAAGAATATTGGAGTGGGTAGCCAATCCCCTCTCCAGGGGATCTTCCCAACCCAGGAATTTAACCCAGGTTTCCCACATAGCAGGCGGATTCTTTACCAGCTGAGCTACCAGAGAAGCTGAAGTATTGATAGAAGGGACTTTTGAGACCATCTAGTCTAATAGTTTGGTTTTACCAATGAGGAAATTCAGGCCCAGGGTCACTCAGCTGGTAGGTAGTCAAATTGAGATGAGAAACCAAATATTCTGTTTCTCCCTAGTTCTTTATTGTTTCTACTGTAGAATGAATTCTAACCAGACCTATGCAGTCAGTTCCTCTGCTGGTCCAAATTACAATCACCATCAAGCCAAATGCACTTGAAGTATTACATCCAGGAAACCATAGTTATATCTATTTATGTTCCCTAGATAAAGTCCCTACAGAATTCTCGTTAACACCAAAAAGCTCAAGAGGAAATGAAAAGTTCTGTGTTCAGTAACAGTTGAGACCAATAATATTTGTGGATATAAGTGATATGACTTAAGCTACGAATCACCAAATCATTCAAGCATAAAGAACAATGAGTTTATATTTTACCTTGTTTATTAGCTATAGTCTCCACTACTGGATTGACCCAAAACCTCGGTGACTTTGGGTGACTCTGATATTAAACATGACTAAATGTCTTCTCTATGTATGGTGCTTTGGGTAAATTAGTCAGCTTTTCTGAGCCTTGGCTGCTTCCTCTGTACCATGGAACTGACTGTTGTTTATGTTAGCTTCTCAGTCTTGTCTGACTCTCTGTGACTCCGTGGACTGCAGCCTGCCAGGCTCTTCTGTCCATTGGATTTCCCAGGCAAGAATATAAGAGTGGGTTACTACTGGAGTGGCTTGCCACCCCTTCTCCAGAGGATCTTCCTGACCCAGGGATCGAACCCCAGTCTCTTGAATTGTAGGCAAGATTCTTTACTGTCTGAGCCACTAGGGAAACCAGACTACTCTGTATCAGAGAGCTATTAAAAGGATTAAAGGGACTAACACCTGCAAATTCCATACGGTTATTTGCAACATAACAGGTGCTGAGTAAACAGTAGCTATTTTATTGTTACATTTAAAAAAAATAAAACTTGCTAAAATTTCTGAAGAGCATATATATCTCAGTGGGAAGGAAAACAGAAGGAAAGCTAAGCAAGACCCTTGGATCTAGAAAATGAGAGGAAAGAGACGGGAAAGGGAGGATGACAGGGGTGTTGGGGATGGGGGTGGGGAATGAATGTCATTCCAGAAAGGGGGGAAGATTGAAGAAATTCAAAGGCTCAAGGGTCAAAGGAGAGGCTAGAAAAAGTGTCAGAAAGAAGGGCAGAGAGAAGGTCAAAGGAAGAGAGAGGAGGGGGGAAAGAGAAGGAAAGCAGAGAAGCCAGCGATGGTTTATAAAAGTGGCAATTGAGGAAGACATGAGAAGAGGGGGAAAAAAATGAACACACAGAGTGATTGAAATCACCAGGTCATATTTTCTTCTGATTCATCTCCTAAAGGAAATACTTTGTAAAGGAGAGCTTTGCTCTTTTGTGTACTAAAGAATATAAAGTAAGAATCCCTCCTTCCTTTTTTCTAATGATGACCCTGAGCAAGGGCATGCTCCCTTTTAAACATCCCTCTTGTCTGAAGCTCTGTGTCAGTGTGATCATATAGGGTCTCTTTGATTTATGGGACTGATGTCAGTTTCAATGGTGTCTCTGGTAGCTCCTTGTCAATTGATCCCTCTGGAACTGAACCCAAAACTCAAGTGATCCCGAATCCCTTACAGATAGATGGCTTTTGTCTTTTCCCACAGTCCCCATAATCACTCCCCGAAAGTATAAAAGTGAAGTGAAAAAAATGAAAGTGTTAGTCACTCAGTAGTGTCTGACTCTATGTGACCCCATGTACTGTAGCCTCCCAGGCTCCTCTGTCCATAGGATTCTCCAGGCAAGGATACTGGAGTGGGTTGCCATGCCCTCCTCCAGGGGATCTTCCCGACCCAGGGATTGAACCCAGGTCTCCTGCATTGCAGGCGGATTCCTTACCATCTAAGCTACCAGGGAAGCCCCAAAGTGTGAAAGTCTTTCTCAATAAGACCTGGATGAAATAGAATAATGCTGTTTTCCCCAAACTTGTCTGATTTTACAAATACTGAGAAGCATGTCTATCTGGAGATGCTTATTCTTCCCTCCAGGTGATTCTTACAATTACAAACTTGAAATTTTGTGCTTGTAGAAATTCAAGCACTTCAGAGTAAAGTAAATGATCGTCTCAGTACCTGGGCAGTTCTAAATCTGATACCATCATTTTCCCAAACCAGAAGTTGACAAATTGACAAATAGACTTCAGGTCTATATTCTTAAAGTAGTTATCTCTGTTTTAGCTGAGCGATCTTACTGCTACTAGTGATGATAATTTTATGGATGACTTTGGTCTATATTGTCAGTACTCGAGAGATAACCTCCTCTGTTAAGTTTTTGCTCTGCCTTTTATAAGACTTAGTCATTCTTTCCCTGCTTCATGTCATAGCCTCAGATATGAATTACAGTTATATGGTGAGAAAATTGTCCAAGACTTCTCACGACTCCATGCTTTTTCAAGTAGAGGTTGTGTCTTATTAATTTTTAAGTCTTCAGTATTTTGCCTGCCTGGTACATAGTAGATATTCAACACATGTTTAGTGAGTGAATATTCAATAGACTGTTATGAAACTGTACCTGGGGAATGAGAAATTGAGCTTATCCCAGGAAAAGAATATGAAATAGTGGTAGGTTTGCCTCAGATCATCTTTACATTCTAATTAGGCCAGAAGCCCCAGGACCTGTCTCTACATCTCTCTGGGCATCACATTTCTTATCTGTCTAGAATGGGTGTAGAATTGATTTCAGAGGTTGGCTTGAGCTTTATCACTCTGTGGATGAACCTCTGATAATTAGGCTTTTCTTGTATGCTCAGATTGCATGGAACCCTGTAGAGAGGGAATGCTGGAGCAGGGGGTAGGGGGCTGGAAGGTGATAATGATGACTAACTCGAGATAATTTATTTTGTGACATGATGCTGAACAATAATAATATATCGTTGTGTCAAATACTGTAGCATTCAACTCTGCCTCAAATCGCACAAGATGTACAAAAGGCAAAGACCATATGAGGTTTCTGAACTAACAGTGAATGATCACTGCAATATTAAGATAGAGAATTTACACTAATTGCATTAGGGCTTCTTTGTATTAATTAATATTCCCCGTGAGCTGACTCCTGCCAAATTTGTTTGGCTGAATTCCTGGTGTAGCTGTTAGTAAGACCAGGATCACATCAGAAAGTGAGGCTAAGAAGATTTTATTGTGGGAAAACCTAACGTCTAAATTTTGAGAGGACAAAGGAATAAGGGGAGAGAGTTGGCTGCTATTTGGAAGAAAAGTTGGCACCTACAGTTTCAATTCATTTCTTAGTAAGGGTTGGGAAGGGAATTGGCCACTGAAGTCAAGTCTGCATGTATTTTTTCCTTTACATCTCTCTTATAAGGCAAATTTTGAAGGAAAAAAAGAATGCTGAATTTCTCCATTGTGAATTGCGCTGCTTCTTCAGCAGAGAAACAGGATAAATCCTATTTACATACTTTTACATCTTTTCAGCTGCTCTTAACAAGCCCCCAAAGGCTGAGTTAATGTTTATTTGGACTTGTGGTGGCCAAAGGGAATAGCAAGAATTATCCTCTGGATTGCAGTGGCAGAAACTGTGAGTCCTTTCCTGAGCTGGAAGAGGTTTACCTGCATGATTCGCCCTCTACTTTCTAATACTGTTCTGGGAGATGGAATTGACCTTTGGCTTACTAGAAATAGTGTGAACTTTGGTCTCAAATATACGAGGCTGGCTTCAAATTTCACTTTATTCACTTTTATAAAACCCCCAGTGTGTGTGTGTGTGTGTGTGTGTGTGTGTGTGTGTAAGTTGCTCAGTCATGTCCAACTCTTTGTGACCCCATGGATTGTAGCTTACCAGGCTCCTCTGTCCTTGGAATTCTCCAAGCAAGAATACTGGAGTGGGTAGCCATTCCCTTCTCCAGCGGATCTTCCTGACCCAGAGGTTGAACCCAGGTCTTCTGTATTGCAGGCATATTCTTTACCATTTGAGCCACCAGGGAAGCCCCGAAACCCCCAGTAAACTGAATGAAATCTTTGAGCCATGGTCTTCTCATCTGTACAGTTGCAATAACCATGCTGTGTGCTAGAAGGGTCTCACGGTCGACAGGCCCACTGCAAAATGAACATGCAGGACTCTGTTCAAACAATATTTTGAATTTCAGGATGGTGATAGCAGAGGATTCAATGAGAGCCAGAGCCCTTTAGAGCTTGTATGATATAACAGGTTATATCTCCACAACACTGCCCCTAGATGTGCAGGCCACTTGTCTGCTGGATATAAGATGCTCCCCCTGTGTATGTCTGCATCTCAGAGCTGATCCCTGAAAACTACATTCCCACTGGCTGCTAAGTAGGTTTGAGCAATGGGAAGAAATGACAGGAGATTGGAAATTGGGAGAAGTCAAGTTCGTTCTTTCTTTCTCTTTCTCCCCTTGTCTTTTAACTTCTCGGATGCATCTCCAAAAGTGACTGGACCTCCTCTTCTCGCTCCAGCCACCCCAGACCAGCTCACCTTCTGGGGTCATTCTTTCCCTGACCCCACTTCCTGTTACACAATCCGCTGTCCCAGGTCTCTGCAGGTGGCCCCTCTTCTGTGCTTTGATAATAGCATCTTTTCCCACAGTTTCTCCAGCCTCCCTAAAGAAAGCTTCTTCCTACTACTGCCTGTACCCTGCTTGGCGTTTCAGTCCTTCTAAGCTCTTCTAACTGGTTCCCCTTATTCAGTGTTCTCCTGAGCTATCTCACATGGAATCTGATACACATATCTGCCTTGTGAGGTTCTTACAAGGAATTCATTGGTCTGTGTGCTCTGTCTCTAAGTCATATCCGACTCCTTACAACCCCATTGCAGGCAGATTCTTTAACATCTGAGCCACCAGGGGAGCCTATAAGTTGGTCGAAGGCAGTGTTTTTCAACCATAGGTGGCAATCCATTCGTGCGTCATAAAATCAATCTAATGGGTCAAAATGGCATTTTAGAACCCCAAAATAACACTGAATAGAAAACACGGCAGTGCATTGTATGTGATTAGGGTAAGTAATGTTTCATAAAACTTTTTAGTTGTCTGTATGTGTATGTTGGGCTTCCTTGGTGGTTCAGATGGTCAAGAATCTGCCTGCAGTTCAGGAGAGCCAAGTCACTTCAGTCATGTCCGACTCTTTGCGATCCTATGGACTGTAGCCCACTAGGCTCCCCTGTCCATGGGATTCTCCAAGCAAGAATACTGGGGTGGGTTGCCATGCCCTCCTCCAGGGAATATTCCCTGCAGTGCAGGAGACCCAGATTCAGTCCCTGGGTCAGGAAGGCCCCCCGGAGAAGGAAATGGCAACCCACTCCAGTATTCTTGCCTGGAGAATCCCATGGATAGAGGAGCCTGGCGTGCTACAGTTTATGGGATTGCAGAGTTGGACACAACTGAGCAACTAATGCTTCGTGTGTGTGTGTGTGTGTGTGTGTGTGTAGTGTGCACCAGTTCATAATGTAATAAAACTCTATTACTTTCTATCAGCTGAAATTAAAAAAAAAAAAAGTCAATGGTCTGTGATTATCTGGCACCTAATTAGCACTCAACAAATTGTAGCAACTCTTTTTGCTATCCACATCATGCCATATAAACACAGCCTAGTCAGACAGGACCCAAAGACTTTACTGTTTCATTTGACTTTGGCTCATCAGGATAGTTCCACAGAGTTGGGCCAGCCTGTTCTGAAACGGTCAAAGCATTTACTTGTATCTGTTTGATTTCTCGTAGCCAAGCCCAGCCTGAGTCACCACGCTTGGCTGGAAGTGAAGCCAACCAGGTTCAAAGAACAGAAACAATTTTAAGATAACATTTTATTTGTCTGTGATTCACTGCAAATCTGTCTCCCTACAGCTGCCTTCTTTAATATGGGCAAATGTCACCTAGAAAATTGGGAGTGGGGAGAAAGTGATGGAATAAACAACTTCCTGGTCAGCAAATTAGTAAAAACGCCATTTAGGTCTCTGGCATTCCTGTTTTCCAGAGATATCCAAGGACTCTACAAAAATAATGGTGCTTCCAGATGGCCATGAGATTCAGAAATAACAAATATTATCCACCCACCAGCACTTGCTGATGGGAGATCTGAAAGCCACAGGTTCCTTTATTTTGCCACCAAGGCTGTAAATGCCTGCTGTTAAAGCTCCAGGTTGGTCATGATGGGAAAAGTCATAGCAGAAGAATTTTTGGCCCCTTGTCGAGTTCCTATCTATTTCATCAGGCAAAGAAACTCAAGTTCCCAACCAGTCTTGAAATCCATCCAACTTCAGAGAACAAGGGAGCTGAGTAGTAGCGAAATGATGGACTTTTCTGCTTCATAACCTCCTCCCAGACCTCAGCAGAGCTCCCTCTGGGGTTGAGGGCAGCCTTCCAAGCTCTCACACCTGTTTGACCGCATGACAGGCAAGGATCCTCAGATAGGTATGGTTTGGGGTGTATGTTTTGGCAAGAGAAATGCCTGTTTCTACCACTGCATGATAAGAGTGTTTGCAAAAGTCAGGTGACAGAGAAAAGAGCAGAAATGGTTAACATTTACATAGGACTTACGTTGTGCCAGAAGCTGTACTAAGTATTGGGTTGGCCAGAAACGTTGTTCGGGTTTGTCTGTAAGATGGTACAGGCGCTCCTGAACGAACTTTTTGGCCAACCCAATACTTGACACATATAAGCTCATTTGAACCTCACAATAACCCTGTCAGGTGGGTACTATTGTTACTCTCATTTCCTCGCTAAGGAGGTACATAGTTAAGGCAAATAACTTGCCCTAATTCACACAGCCAAATAGTCATTGCTGCTAAGTCACTTCAGTCATGTCCGACTCTGTGCGACCCCATGGATGGCAGCCCACCAGGCTCCCCCATCCCTAGGATTCTCCAGGCAAGAACATTGGAGTGGGTTGCCATTTCCTTTTCCAATGCATGAAAGTGAAAAGTGAAAGTGAGGTCGCTCAGTCGTGTCCGACTCTTAGCGACCCCATGGACTGCAGCCTACCAGGCTCCTGTGTCCATGGGACTTTCCAGGCAAGAGTACCGGACTGGGGTGCCATCGCCTTCTCTGAAATAGTCATAGAGCCACGATTTGAACAAGACACTCTTGACTGTATAGTCAATGGTCTTAACCTCTACTCGGTCCAAGGATGGCGTTCTAATTTTACCATTAATCAATTTACCTGATCGGTTGGGCAAATCAACCCCTCTGTAAGGTCATCTTCTCAACCATAAAATAAAGGCATTTCTCTGGATCTTTGAAAATCCCTTCTAGTTGCTACCTTTCACGTTTCTTGATGTTACAGTGTTCAGAGGAATCATATTAATTCATGGAATGTATTTTATTACCCCCAACTATTTCAGACACATCACTTAACTACTTTTCCAAACTGTCCAAACGGGGATAATTTTCCACTCATCCCCTCCCGAATTAAAAGTGAGGGGTCCTAGTGTTGCCGCTGGGCCTCTGTCTATGTTCGTTTCCTCCTCTCCATCCTAAAATTGCCTTTCCTCCTTTAGCACCTGGCAGGAAATCCCAGGAAAGCTTGGAAATCCCTGAGTCTGTCACCCTCGCCCTGAAGGGACTGCTGAGTTAGAGGGTCTAATGGGATTCATATATGAGAGTGATACACACTGAGGAGATACTGGGGGAAGCAGGACCCTAAACAGTGTTTCCAATTAAGAGTAAGGTCAGAGAGAATCGCCCTTCTGGATGGAACCTTCCACCATCTGATGAGCTGATTAAATATCATGCTGCAGAAAGTAAATGTTTATCCCAAGCCAGGTGCTTGGACCATCCAGAACTATATTAGGCATGAGTAAGTGGTTTAATTGGCTCACCTTTATTCAACTGTTAGTGTTTATTCTTACGTGCCTGTCAGAGAGAATCTTTGCTTTCCCTTCTACAGCTGGCTCATAAAAACATACATTCATCTTCAAATGTTGAGGAGGGAATCTTACTTTAAATACCTCCTCTCTTTCCTCAAATTTGTATAAAAATGGGAGGGGGGAAAGACAATTAAAGCATGTTCTTCTAGCTTGCTAGTCTATCAATTTTATCCAAGTTCATAGAACTGTATTTTATAATTTGTTCTATGTTTTAAGTGCCGTTTGTCTTATCTCTTGAAGATGGGATCCTAGCTAAACCCTATGGACTTAATATAACTGTGAAATCACCAAAATGCATTATTTAGCTATCAGAATGTCTCTAAGGGAGATCCCTCGTGATATGCACATGACATTCTTATTAATATAGGAATTTGTGGTCAGCTTGATTTGTTAGCCATAATTGACTTCATGCTTCTTTTCCTCTTGTGGTTTTGTTGTTTTTGAATTTACTTTCCAGGCATTCTTTTTCCAAACATGTGCTTATTAATTCATCTGCCTGGAATGGTTTGGATCGAAAACTATATCCAGATATCAGAAATGCTCTCCATCAAAATCAAAGTAGTCATGATTGTATCCAATCCTCCTTTTCCTTCTTCTTCCTTGATTCTTGGTTCTCTAACACTGTGGTTACTCAGGAAATACTATAATAACGATTTGGTTTTGAAATTCATGATGGACTCAAAATTTACTCTGTTTAGTGACTCACTAGACTTATTTTTGAAGACAGTATGAAGAATATAGAAGTATAGCTTTTACTTAAATATGAATTAGTGTTCTTCTGCATACTCATGCCATATTATAAGCATAGGATGTTCTTTCAGAATAATCTTAGTCTGGTTCATTGAGAATTTTTGAAATTCATTCTCCAGTAAATTGTTTCCCCAAAACATGTCCACAGAGCATTGTCCTTACAATATGCTTCTTGAAAAAAGGTGCTGTGGGTCTGACAAGTTTAGGAAGCCTTATACACTCTTTCTCTTTTCTTAAGAGGAATCCTAACAATAGAATATTTAAGACTTGGAAATTCATCAATAGAGGAGCTCATTTTTTTCTAACCAGTGTAGTTCTCAGAACTACTTGATCCCATCTACCCATATCCTTGCTTTGGTTCTGTTAACTATCCTCATTATAAAGTAGCTTTCCTCAGAGTAGACCTGGGAAATGGGTCGTGGTTATATGCCCCCTGTGAAACAGAGTCACTGTCATTTGTTGAACCTTTGCTATGTGGTAGCACCATTTTAGGAGAAGGCAATGGCATCCCACTCCAGTACTCTTGCCTGGAAAATCCCATGGACAGAGGAGCCTGGTGGGCTGCAGTCCATGGGGTCACTAAGAGTCAAACACGGATGAGCGACTTCACTTTCACTTTTCACTTCCATGCATTGGAGAAGGAAATGGCAACCCACTCCAGTATTCTTGCCTGGAGAATCCCAGGGACAGAGGAGCCTGGTGGGCTGCCGTCTATGGGGTTGCACAGAGTCAGACACAAATGAAGCGACTTAGCAGCAGCAGCAGCATCATTTTAGGTACTCTAGATATTGTAATAGCTAGCTATTTATTTAGATGCTTTAAAAGAGCCTGGAATGATAGCTTTATTTTGTTTTTAGTGTTACTTTTTCTCCTTTTTTTTGGGGGGGGGCGGGGTGGCCACACATGGCATGTGGGATCTTAGTTCCCCAACTGGGATCGAACCCGTGTCCCCTGTGTGGAAGCATGATTTCTTAACTACTGGACTGCCAGGAAAGTCCCTGATGGCTCTAAACAAGACAAACCATTTCTCTTTGACATAAACATCCAAGATGGTGAGTAGTGCAGGGAGTTAGGGCATCTGTCTTTGCCAGCGTTTTCCAGGCACACAAATACTTTCTGTGGTGTTGCGTCATCCTCCTTCAAGGTGTCTCTTCTCTGCAGGCTGGAAACTGGCTCATCATACTCACTCATGCCCCATCCCTGAGAAAAAAGGACAAAAGGAACATCCCTAACCAAAGAGAAAATAGGGGGCTGACAGCCTGCTGTGAAGAATTTGGTTTAGATTATACTCATATCCCATTGTCCAGCATGCCTCGTGCACCAGGACGTCTGGGAAATGTAGAGTTAGCCTGAAAGTGAAAAGTGAAAGTCAGTCACTCAGTAGTGTCCTACCTTTTGCAACTCCTGGACTGTAGCCCGTCAGGCTCCTCTGTCCATAGCATTCTCCAGGTAACAATACTGGGTTGCCATTTTCTTTTCCAGGGGATTTTCCCAACCCAGGGATTGAACCCAGGTCTCCTGCATTGCAGGCAGACTCTTTACTGTCTGAGCCACCAAGGAAAACCCAAGATACAGAGAGGGTAAAGCTAAAAATCGTGTCTTGTTCGGTGACTTTGAGCTTTGATATCAAGCTACCTAATTCCAGAGCCTTATAATGAACTGATACACACACAGTGCTTTCCCCACAAATTTCTCGTAGTCTTCTCTCTTCTTGGGCCTTTTCTCTCCTCATTTTAAAGGAGATTCATTTTCTAAATCAGTTGTGCTTAATGTCTTTTGTTTCTATTCAGTGAATTATCTACATGAAGTTAATGCATTTTAACTCAACCCAGTGATAACTGCCTACAACCTCACATTGGATGCATGAAAAATCTTGGGACTTAAGGGGTGATTTATTATCAGGCACTCCCTTAGGGAATCCGCATGGATCGATCATTTAACTGGGAAGTTTTGTTTCTTGTTTTTTACCTTACCTTTGTAAGGTAAATTACAAAACCTCAATTTACTGGAGTGTTCCAGTTAATCTTCTGCTTTATTGAGTGTCACACTGAATTCCCTGTTTCTTTTAACCTTTGTGGTGAAAAATCATTCTAGACATGGCTAAGCTACTTCACTGTTTTGTGAAGAAAAAATATTGAGTTAAATTTCATTTTAATGGCTGAAAAATGTGGAACATCGTTTGCTTTGTTATACATCTTTTTGACATAAACTGTTTTGAGAATATAATAAGAGCTGTGGATAAGATAAATTATCAAGAAAGACAAACATACACACAGCTGTGCGTCCAGTTTGTAGACCCCTGCAGCCCACCTTTAAGCCCCTGATACTAGGCCCCCAGGTTAAGAATCTCTGGCGGAGAGTGCTTTGGCCTTATCATTCTAAACATTTGTTTGCATTGTAATAAAAACATAGAGAAAAAGGGAGTTGTTGAAAACATCACTCAAAAATTGAGTACATTAACTCTGCTATATTTAAAATGGATAACCAACCAGAACCTACTGTATAGCACAGGGAGCTCTGATCAACGTTATGTGGTGGCTTGGATGGGAGGGCAGTTTGGGGGAGAATGGATACATGGATATGTATGGCCGAGTCCCTGTGCTGTCCACCTAAAGCTGTCACAACATTGTTAACTGGCTATACCCCAATATAAACTAAAAAGTTTTTTTTTTTAATTGAGTAAATAAAACAATGAAAAATACTTTTCATGTGTATGCCAGGGAAGTTACTTGTTAATTCCCTTATTAATTCCTTTATCTGTCTTATTGATTTGCCTTTCTCTTTTAAAAGCAGAGTATCAAAAGCGTAAGCCTGATTAACCAAGCAAGGGTTTTTGTGCAGTTGATCCTTAATAAGTGAGTTATATTTTAAGAGCTTTTCAGTGTATCCTATGACCTCAGCATGCAAAAATAAGTTCCAGAGTTTAATTTCCCAAAAGCAAGTACATATACATAGGGAAAAAAAAATAAAAAAGAAAAAACCCAAACCTGAACAAACATCAAATATTCTTTCTTTCTAGCATATCCTCTACTCTCTTTCTCTAATTGGTTCTTAATGGGTATTCCTTAACGGTATTCCTTTCCAAAAAGGGTTTTGGAAATTTAGGGGTATATTTCTGGTTCTCAGGAACCAGAAAGTCAGGAGGTGCTGTAAAAATTATGTAGATAGCCAGGGTTGTATCTGTCATGACTTTGTGATATTCCCCCAGGACATTCATGGGGGTGAAAATCCTATTCCTAATGACTGAGTTAGATTATAAATTTATTTTACAAACACATGCACACCATATTTTTTATGGTTTTTAATGCACTCAATTTTTTAAGAGTACCTGAAACTGCCATAAACTGCCATGTATATTGAGGGGAAATTGCTTTTTGATTTGGTTAAGAGCTTAACTAACAGTTGTTTTCCATTTCAGAAAATGATACTGTTTATGTTGAGTTGTTACCGTAAAACAATAAAACAGCCAATTTTTTTTTTTTACGTTTTTTGGAAACAGCAGAGAATTGCAAATCAGAACATGCCATCAATGGTGAACTACAGGGAAATCAGCAGAACAAAAAAGAGAAAGAAATAGTCTTTTATAAAGGAGATGGGGGGCAGTTATAAACAAATAGTCCATTGGGGGAAACTGGAAATTCAGAGTATAGTGGCTTTTCATTGGCTGAGCGGTGACAGTCTCTCATTGGCTACTGCCGGGGTCCAGCCCTGGCTGATCCAGGGTATTCAAAGGAGAGACGGCATAGGCAACCTATTTATTTAAATATTTATCAAAGATATAAAGAGTAATAGAATAAGGATAGCTCAGTAGGAAAATTCAGTAGAGAAAAGAGGCTGAATAGCTTGGTTTACGCGGGAGACCAATAAAACTTCAAGACAAGAAGTTTGCACCACTTACGTAGGCCGCAGGCGTCCTTCCGTTCTCCCGAAGGAGAGAAGACACTGGGAGGCCTCCCCAGTCGGATCTTAGAAGCCCAGGCATAATTAGTAAGCATGGCGGGTTCCGCGCTCCAGATGGAGACTCAGCCAGAATTTGAGAGAGAGAGCGACATGGGGAGACCAAGTTTCGGTGAACAAGGCCCACACTTTATTTTCCAAAGTAGTTTTTATACCTTAAGTTATGCATAGAGGATAATGGGGGAAGGGGTAGAGTCATGCAGTA
Organism: Bison bison bison; assembly: GCF_000754665.1. Lineage (NCBI taxonomy): Eukaryota > Metazoa > Chordata > Mammalia > Artiodactyla > Bovidae > Bison > Bison bison. Next base: position 6,402,765 of record NW_011494677.1, on the reverse strand, counting down.
AGCCAGGCTTTCTTCCTGCAAACTTAGCATATGCAAAAGTTTAGGTGATTTGCATCATCTTCTGGCCCAGAGGCCTGTTAACATTTTAAGAAACTTATTTTTCTCTAAAGGTGATTATTCCAAAGTCAGGCGCCAGCCTCCAAAAAAGCATTGGACAAAGCTGCATTCCTATAGGGCAAAGGTGAGGTGGGCTCAATCAAGAAAAGAATTAACTCAAGGGTCCCTAGGTTACAAACATTGAGGCTACTACTTACATTTCTATACACCCATTATATCAATCAATACACTGCCAAGGACACAGTAGGTAAGGGGTATGGAGACTTAGCAGCAAACATTGGCCCAATAAGTGAAAAACCCTTCACCAATATAATTTCTAATCAATCTTTTAACTACTCAAAGGAATCTGTGTTTGGACAGTTTAGAACATCTCCTGCCTCTCACAGTTGGGAGGCTCTGAACAATCACATGTGGCCGGAAAAACCTATTCAGGCAGGCTAGAGGATTTCCAAAGGAGTTTGTAGGTTGACACACTGTCACACCCAGGAATTATTAACTCTTTTTTCAGAGAGAGGTAGTGGGGGACAGCTCCCCATAAAGTCAGAGGTGTAGATGAAAGCACAAAGCAGAAAGTAGGCAGACTCTGGTTTTGGGGGTAGATGCTCGAGAATTTCCAGGGGGACTCCTAAGGCTCGATCCCGCCTTTGCGTATGCCGAGCCTCCTTCCTCATGACCTTTGCCACGGCGGAGTTCCTCACGCTGGCTCCCGGCAGTGATAGAATTCCAGTTGAGCTATTCCAGATCCTGAAAGATGATGCTGTGGAAAGTGCTGCACTCAATATGCAATATGCAATATGCACTCAATATGCAATATGCTGGCTCCCGGTAGGCTACCCTGTTGCCAGACAAGAAGAAAGTCCTCTTTCCTTTTGCTGGGTAGTAAATTAGTAACCTTCTTACTGTTAGTAAAGCCAATTGACATCAAGTGGTAGGGCATGAGCGTTTCCCCTTCTGGTCTCCTGACCCTATTTTAAATGAGGTTTCTGTTTACTGATTTTCATAGTCAAAAAAAGATCACCTCTGTATAAATTTGCCTTCAAAACTGTCAGATTCACAGTTACTTCTTGTACAGGTATAAGTTCTACACCACTTCTCTGTCTTACAGTACTGTTATCCCAAATATTCATATGTTGAAATATTTTTATTATAACTTCATTTTAGTCTGTATTTATTCTATAAATTACAATATATTCAAAATTTCTTTGAGAAAAATGCTCTCAGTGAAGTTCTATCTCCTCATTCTTTTTACTACTTGCTAAAGAAAATTCACTGACACTAGTTCTGGATCTTTATCATCATTCAGAGCTGTGTAGTTAAAGAACTGAGTGAATTACTACCTTCAGGAGCTGAAACTCAAGGGGGCAGTTTGACTATTGACTAGCGAAATACGATAGTGGAAATTTATTTCTTGCATTGTTAATACAATCACCTATGAAACTTAAACTTATGAATCCTATGAATCCTTAAACTAAAGGAATAAAATTATTTATGAACATAAGTTGGGATGTTTAAATTCATTTTCTCTCTTTTCCCTCCATTTCAGAAACCCTCCATAATGCAAGTTAAGTATAATGAAATATCGCATCAATGGCATGTGGCAACCTAATTGAGTATAAGCTGGGGAACCTGGTAATACTTTAACTTCAAAGCCCTTGCATTTGATTCCTTCATTACTTTGCCTCCTTTCAAAGCATTCTTTAGCCATGCACCAAGTTTGCACGATGACAAATCCGATCTCTAGAGCCAAACATAGTGTTTCAATGTTCCCACGAATTAACTGGTACTTCTGATGAGCAGGCAGTGCACTTGATGCTTCATGGACAGTTCTGGAAGCCTGACACTAGGCTGAAGGCTGAGTTTGTCGTGGCTTCCGTTGATGCCCCTTTGTGCCCTGACCCTGGTCTGCAGTCCTAGGTTGTTCACGGTACCTGTGAAGTGAACTTGAATGAGTTATTTCAATTAGGCACACTATCCTGTTAACGCTTCCACTCCGGTAAGCTTCATGAAACCCTTCTTCCGTGTTTCAAAGGCAGCAACAACTATCCCCACATCAAAAGCAGTGCATATTTCCTAGGTGGTGGTTTGTTTTAGCCACTCAGTCATGTCCGACTCTTTGTGACCCCATGGACTGTAGCCCTCCAGGCTCACTGTCCATGGGACTTCCCCAGCAAGGATACTGGAGTGGGTTGCCATTTCCTTCTCCAGGGGATCTTCCTGACCCAGGTATCGAACCCATGTCTCCTGGTGGATTGGCAGGTGGATTCTTGACTGCCAGGCCACCTGGGAAGCATTTCCTAGGTACTCACAGTTGATGGATGAGAACTAACAAAGTGCTTTACCCACGTTGCCTAATTTAATTCTCTTAGCCTGTGTGATAAGCTCTACTGTTATCCCCATTGTACAGATGTGAAAATGACATTCTGAGAAATTGACAGTCATCAGCACCTGCAGAGGTCACATGACAGGCCTGTCGTTACCAAGCCCTCTTTCCTATTATGCTTTCCAGGCTTTCATCTTTATATCCTTGAATTTCCATGAGCTCTTGCTGCCTGGAATCTCACTCTTTAGGAATCATTTCTGCATTTTGTTTACAGATGATACATAGATCACCAAAATTATCCATTTCAACTTCTTTCCAGAGTTGACATCATTCCCCACCTCAAAAATTTATAAAAATCTACTGTGGCAAATCAAGTCTAAACTCCTTAGTCTGACATTAAACAACCATGATAATCTGACACAATCTGTCTTCTCTATTTCAACTTTATTTACCTCTTTATTGATTCTCATTTACTTGTTTTCTTGATGAAATATTCTACCTACTCACCCCACCACCAGCTCCTCTTTCTTTTGTAGCTCGTGTTACTATGCTCTCCAGTCCTTTGAGCAGAGAGAATTCATCTTCACTACCATTGACTTCCCTACATCCCTTCCTCTTTCTCTTTCTCTCTGTTTCTCTTCTCTCCTCTTTATCAGCTGCATCAATGTCCCTGGCATATGATTGTATTATGGCTTAGTATCTAACTTTTCCTGAAAAAATAAATCTCATCACAATAAGATGGTTAGGTCCTGTTGATATTTTGTGATTTAGTGTTTAAGGGATTTTCTTCATTTATCATGTTGAGTCTTTCATTTGTTTAAGTAGAGTCTATCCTTCTTTCCTCTATGCTTCCACTGTGCCATGGATACTCCTCGCCTAGAATCCTTTCTAATTCTTAATTTTAGGGCAAGGCAGGAACCCTCCCTTGCCATCTTTGTATCTTTCCAGAACTAGAGCTAGTAGATATTCTGTAACTGTTGAATGAATGAAGATAATGCTGGAAAAGAAACTCCAGGAATTTTGTGAGTGTTACACATTTTCTTTGGATCTTGTAAAAGATAAAGGCTATTACTGAATTAGAACCCTTCTCATTAAGATGATATGATATAAAGCATAACCTCTTAATCCACCTTAAAATGCCATTAGGCAACAACCATGCTTTGACTTCAGGGGCTGGGAAGCAAACAACCTGTATTGTCCACCTGCTCTTGCTGGTGGCAGAGAGGGCAGATTTAAGGAAGGAAAATATAATATGATGATGTTTGGCCAAGATACAAGGTTAATGTCTCCACACCTTCCAAAGAGTATGGAAGGATCATTCATCATCACAGCTGTTGGGGTTTAGAACTTTCTTCTCATCCAAATGGCAGTGTTTGCTACAGAAGGTTATTCTCCAGGGCTGCCCTAATCAGCCAGTTTGTCCTGTAGAGGCAGGGTTTGCCCTGGCTGGCTGTATCCAAGTGGTGACTTCAGCCCCTCTAAAGTCCTTCATTAAGGCAAACAACAGCCCAGCCCATAGTGGCACTGATTCCTAAAGCTGAAGCCTTGGAGAAGGAGCCTGATTTTCCATTGTGCTGATGGTTTGTTTTTTTTCCAGCAATATGTTTACCTCTTCGGTTTTCTCTCTGCCAAGTACAAATCACTGTAGTTCCAACATCACAGTGTCTTAACTGTGCCTTGCCGGCTTCCATGGCTTCCCTTCAATGAACAAGCAGCTGGGAAAGAGCTTTTCAAGTCACATGAGCAGAAAATCTCTAAGGACAGGATGGGCTACATCCCACATCTCCAAGTCCTCACCAGACATCTTCTGTTTTGTCCCCGAGGAGACACACGCAGAGAGGACGCTGCAGATGAATGAACACCCTGATGGGTTGGATTTGGTCACAAACATATATGTAGTTTCCTATCCTAAGGATCAGGGCAGGGTCATGTATGATCAACTGAGGATTCCTTTGCCTCCTTAGTTGAAAGTCTAGAATGTAGGACAACTGGATCTCTTGTTTCTTTGGACTTCTTGCTAGATCAGCACACTGAACTTGGCTTTCTGGATGTTACCTCTTCAGTTGCAACAAGAAGCATGGAAGCAAAAAGTTTAGGGCAGTTTTATCCTCATTTTAGCTCTACATGAAAGTGGAAGGGTCAGTTGCTCAGTCATGTCCAACTCTTTGCAACCCCATGGACTGTAGCCCACCAGGCCTCTCTATCCATGGGATTCTCCAGGCAAGAATACTGGAGTGGGTAGCCATTTCCTTTTCCAGGAATGGCTGTCCAGATCTTCACTGCATGTGGCCCCAGCATAAGCTACTAGACCTTCCAAAGGGCCTTCCAGGAAGAGGATGGCCACAGACCTTTGACATCAAACTGTGAACCTGGGAAGGAAAGAAGATATAGCATGTTTACCCAAAGCAAGAGAAGAGTTAGCTTTTTACTTCACTCCTTATACTTCACCCTTCCACAGAGTGTGGGGCCTTGCTCTGTTTGGGTGCTCCTCTCTTTGGAGTGGCATATGTGGGTAGGTACATGGGCACACAGGCATGTGTATATTTCCAAAGTTAGAAGCATGAGATCTTAGACTTTCCTGGAGGTCAAAGTGTGCCTTCAACCAAATCGATACAGGAAATAAAGGCTTCTGTAGTTCCCAGTCTTCCAGTGAGTACACAATTAAGTGAACATAAAAAAAGGGGGCTGATTTGGGTGTAGGTGAGAGCACACTGTTGTCTTTTTTTCTGCTTAGTGGCTGCGCCATCATTGGGATAGCCAGACCTGGTTTAAGAACATTCCCTCTTCCTTTCTCTTCCTCTCCATCAGCAGTTTTTGATGGCTCATCTAATGAAGGATAGATACGTAAAGTCATATAGTCAGAGGTAATGTCATGATAAGATTCTTCTTTTCCCCAATCCCTACCCTGTAATGTGTAGGGTTCTTCCAACCTGAGCTCAGGATATATTTTCCTCCACTTGGTGGCGCTGTGCACATATGTGCTTGAGGGACAGGGACCAGCCTTTGCCAGACACTCTCCGCCAGCTGTTGAGTACTGAGTGATTTTTCCAGTACAGCATTCTGTCTTTATACAGTGATGACTTCCCCGAGATGGCAGGATAGTTTTCATTAGTGGGCACTGTGCACGCCTATAGCATAGAGGGCGAGAATATGACATGTTTGTGGTCTCAGTTTCATTGTCAACCAGCTGTGTGATTCGCATCAAATTATTTTGCTGTGACAGTTGGTGCCAAGGTAGAGTAGGGGAGTCATTCCTGTTTAGTTTATCTCTGGAGTTTGCTGGAGGACAAACATAAAATTAGATGTGAAAGTGCTTTGGGAATTTAAACAATGGATAACAGAATGCTACTTGAATTCTATCCATTCTCTCAATATGCGGGCTGCTAGTGTCCAGTCTTCTCTCACCTTCCAATCCATTTTCCGCGCCATAATCAGAATGGTCCTTCTCAGTTTATATGTGATCATAGCCATCCCCTTACTAAAATGCATATGTCTCCCTCCCATAGAATGAAAGTTGCAATGCCTTAAATGTCTTATAAAGCCCTTGGCCATAGGTGCTCTTCATCTCTGGCCGGTCTGTCTGTCTCCTGATAGATTAAACAGTGCATTGAACATTGAAGCCTCTCTTGCTCTTCAGATTCTGGTCACATGGTTCTCCTGGTCTGAAAGAGGTTTCTCCATTCTTCTCTAGGCGAACTCCCACTCATTGTTCCAGATTTCACATCAGGTTAGTGTCACAGGGAGCTCTTCCGTGGTCCTCTATTAGAAGCCTCTGATTGGTGCTCCTACAAATACGTATTGTCCTCAGATGTTTTATCTGATTGCTTTTCCTCCACAAAGGCACATTCATAAGCTGGATAACTCAGTACTGTAAGACTCTGGCAGCTAACACGATCTCAAGCCCATACAAGATACTCGAGAAATAATGTGTTGAACGGCCAATTGGATGGTAGATTAGATTCCTAGGACGGCCAAAACAAAGTGCTGCAAACTGGGTGTCTTGCAAGAAGATAAATATATTTTCTCATAGTTGTGGAGGCCTGGCGTCTGGAATGAAGGTATCAGTAGGGCCATGTCCTTCTGTGCCTCTCGCGAGCTTCTAGTCGTGGCCAGGGAGCCTTGGTGTTTATCTCATAGCTGCATCCCTCCAGTCTCTGCCTTGGCCTTCACATGGTGTACTTCCTCATTGTCTCTGTCTTCACATGGCATTTTCCTTTTTCTATAAAAGCGTCAATCTTGTTAACTTCAGGCCAACCCTAATGACTTCATCTAAACTTAATTATATCTACAAAGATGCTATTTTCAAATTAGATCACCTTCTTAGATAGCAGAGGTTAGAGTTGCCTCATATCCTTTGAGGGGACATAATTCAAACCATAACGAATCAGAAACCAATTAATTAGTAATTAATTAATACAGGTTATAGACAGAAAAGGCTTCCCCTGACTATGACAAAAATATATATAGATATAATTAATATGCTGGCTTAAATAATATGTGTATAATGGATATGTGTATTTGTGTGTGTGTATACACACATGTGCATTAAACATTCTATATTCCAAAAAAATTCTGCAAGGCTCATTACCCCAAATAAGAAATACGGGGTGATTTATTTAAGGACTTTATAGACATCAGCTTTTTTCAGATGTAAATTTTTCTGGATGACAAGAAATGATTTCTTTGCCTGCTTTTAGAATCCTCAATTATGATAATCCATCACCTTGTAAATTCTGTGTTCTTACCATTTAAAAATTTAAGAACCCAGAGCTTGGTAGTAATTTTAGTTATACAGCAACAGCCTACCAGGCTCCTCCGTGCATGGGATTCTCTAGGCAAGAGTACTGGAGTGGGGTGCCATGGCCTTCTCCCATCATTTATTCAGATTTCCAAATTAAGGGACTTTCTGTGGTTAGAAGTTCTCCTGTTTGTCACTTTCCGGTTCTGCAGTCCTGTAGTCTGTCCTTTCCTGTTTCCTTACAGATGATTCATGGATATACTAGGTCTTTTCCCTAAGCCTCAGATTACGAGAAGCAAAATTAAACCAAAAAAGCAAATGATCTGTTAAATTACGTCCTAATTTACAACATTTGGCAGTGCAAAAATCAAGAAGAAAATTTCACAGATATCTTGGATGAAGTGCCTTTTTTCAGATTAACATTGGGTAAAAGGAAGTGAAAGATTTCTTTTGGTTTTTGGTTTTCATTAAAAACTTTGAAAGTCATACATTTGAGGAGCTATTAAGTAAATTGCTCCTTTTCTTTAATATTCATTTGAATTAGTGTTGATATTGGGATCAGCATTTGGATCCAGCCACCACAAAACCATCTGCATTGGTCTTGTTTCAAGTTCAGAGCTACTAAAGCAATCCCTCCAAGAAGCTTAGAGGACATAACCTTTCCTGTTGATGTGAGCAAGAATCTACGCTGTAGACTAACTGGGCTGAAATAGACAGTTTAGATGTAGAGGATTATAGATGAGTAACCTATCAAGACATTCTTTCAAATTCCATCCCTAAGTCTCCAAGTAAGAGACTTAGAGTTTCAAATTTAGTTAGTCAAATCCCAGTCTCATCCGTTTCTAACTTTCCCTAAATATTTGTGGATGAATATTCTTTAAATTTTAGAAATGGAGGGGAAAAGTGTTGGGAGAAGGAAGGGCCCAATGAAGGAGGAATCAGGTCATTGCATTGTTTTAAGGCAGTTTGCAGGTTGCCTTCCTAGATGAAATATCTAAATTAGAGCCCTTTAAAAGGTGGAGTTGCTAAAAAACATTTATTACCAAAGAAGGTCAGCAAATAAATGAGCTAAATCCTTGTACAAGGTACAAATCAGACCTTTAATTTCCAAATACAATTGCTATCAAAAGTTAATGATAAATTCCTTGATAAAGTTGTTGGTACCTACAAGTGTATTTGATGGGCATGGTTCCCCATTATGAAATATTAATACCTTGAAAAATCAAACATGCAAGTGAAAAACGCACCTGTGGGCCCATTTTCAATACAGGTATACGTGTGGCTGAGTCCCTTTGCTGTCCACCTGAAGCTATCTCAACATTGTTCATCGGCTATACTTCAATATAAAATAAAATGTTGGAAAAAACTATGTACAAAAAAAAGTGTGAGGAATAAGTATAAAAACTCTTAAACAATTGGAAATTAGGGCTGTGTAGAAATAGACTGCATTACTGTCTGTGTATGTTCAACTTATGAAAAAGCATCCCTTCTTCCACGATTCCTTTTATCAACCATAAAGGGCTTTAGGATAGCAAATTGCATATTTATCTCCATGTTGAGTGAAATATCCCTAAAGTCTAATGCCCAGGGGCCATTCAAGAGTGATGAAAAGAGCTTCAGAGAAGGATCTCCTGTTTTACTGAACCTCTCTCTCTAGTTGCATCAATTTCCATGTTGATATTATGCAAACCTGTGGCCTATTGTAGTTCATTTCCTCTAAGGCTAGTACACTAATATGTGAAAAGCATTTAGAATCCCCAAGAGAAAGGTGTGACATGAAAGATGTGTGCTATTTGTATTAATGCCTTTGTTGTTAATTGCTCTTACTGTCTTAATCCCATAGCTATGGGAGAACTCAATGTAAATGTTGATAAAGCACATAATAGCATCCTGTGTGATAGAAATATCATAAAATGGTAATTATTTCCTTCCTTTTGCATAATTACTGAGGTTGTCTCTAGTCAGGAACGGTGAACTCTCAACTTATTTTCTGCAGCCATCTTATTAAAAGAGCTTCCAGATTTTTTTTTCCCAGGCTAGTAACAAAGAAACCAAGCAAGGTCACTGAAAGGGATACTTTATTTAAAGCATAGTTGTTGTTGTTGTTGTTTAAAGAATAATCAACTCCACATTGAATAATAAATAAGATTCAAATTAAAATCCCTCTTTGGGCTAATTATCTGGATGTTTTCACTAACTGGCCTGTAGCCATTGTGTTCTTGTCCTATCAAGTTAAGAATTGCTCCCTTATTTTTGACAGGAAGTAAAGATAAGAGAAGGGAGGAGAAGAGGACTGTTACAGAGGATTTATTGTGTATTGTGCAATATATCCCCTTTCATGTGGGTCATTTCCATGATAACCTTGTGAGGAAGATGTTATGATTCCCAACTGAAGGGTAAGGAAAAATTTCAGATTAAATATCTGACTTTCCAATGACATCCATCTATTAAAAGAGGCAGGATTTTAACCCAACGTTTGAAATGCCTGGTTCTTTTTTTTTTAATTTATTTATTTAATGTGTTTATTGAAGGATACTTGCTTTACAGAATTTTATCGTTTTCTGTCAAATCTCAAGATGAACCAGCCATAGGTATACATATATCCCCTCCCTTTTGAATCTCCTTCCCATCTGCCTCCCCATCCCACCCCTCTAGGTTGATAGAGAGCCCCTGTTTGAGTTTCCTGAGCCATACAGCAAATTCCCGTTGGCTATCTATTTTAAATACGGCAATGTAAGTTTCCCTGTTACTGTCTCCATACATCTCACCCTCTCCTCTCCTCTCCCCATGTCCATAAATCTACTCTCTATGTCTGTTTCTCCATTGCTGCCCTGTAAGTAAATTCTTCAGTACTATTTTTTCTAGATTCCGTATATGTGCGTTAGAATATGATATTTATCTTTCTCTTTCTGACTTACTTTACTCTGTATAATAGGTTCTGGGTTCATCCATCTCATTAGAACTGACTCAAAAGTGTTCCTTTTTATGGCTGAGTAATATTCCATTGTGTTTATGTAACACAATGTCTTTATCTATTCATCTGTTGATGGGCATCTAGGTTGCTCCCATGTTCTAGCTATTGTAAATAGTGCTGCAATAAACAATGGGATGCATGTGTCTCTTTCAGTTTTGGTTTCCTCAGGGTATATGCCTAGGAGTGGGATTGCTGGGTCATATGGTGGTTTTCTTTCTATTTTTTTAAAGAATCTCCATATTGTCTTCTGTAGTGACTGTATCAATTTACATTCCCACCAACAGTGCAATAGCATTCCCTCTTCTCCAACACCCTCTCCAGCATTTATTGTTTTTAGACTTTTTGATGATGGCCATTCTGACCAAGGTGAGGTGATATCTCATTGTAGTTTTGATTTGCATTTCTCTAATAATGAGCAATGTTGAGCATCTTTTCCTGTGTGTGTTAGCCATCTGTATGCCTTCGCCTGTTTAGGTCTTTCCCCACTTTCTGGTTGGGTTGTTTGCTTTTCTGGTATTGTGTGTATGAGCTGCTTGTATATTTTGGAAATTAATCCTTTGTCAGTTTTTTCATGTGCTATTATTTTCTCCCATTCTGAGGGGTGTCTTTTCATCTTGCTTATCGTTTCTTTTGCTGTGCAAAAGCTTTTAAGTTTAATCAGATCCCACTTGTTTACTTTTGTTTTTATTTTTGTTACTCTAAAAGGTGAGTCATAGAGGATCTTGCTTTGATTTATGTCATCGATTGTTTTGCCTCTGTTTTCCTCTAAGAGTTTTACAGTTTCTGGTCTTACATTTTGGTCTTTAATCCATTTTGAGTTTATCTTTGTGGATGGTGTTAGGAAGTGTTCTAATTTCATTCTTTTACATGTAGCTGTCCAGTTTTCCCAGCACCATTTATTGAAGAGGCTGTCTTTGCCCCATTGTATTATTCTTGCCTCCTTTGTCACAAATAAGGTACCCGTAGGTGCATGGGTTTATTTCTTGGCTTTCTGTATTTTTCCATTTGAACCGCCTAGTTCTTAAGGCCACATTCTTTTCAATACATCATACTAGTTACTAAAAGGTATGAGATTGACGTATGGAGGTTACAGCTTTATGTAAATACAAATACAGAGACTTGAAGGGCTTCTGGCCTTGGCAAGGGGCAGGAAATACAAAGTGATGGACCTACTCTGGTCCTAGACTTAAGTGGTGCTGTGATCTAATTTGTTTCCTATTCACTAAGCCCCCTTCCCATGCTCTGGCTATGGGGTGTGCAGAAGTGGCTCTTTGTGATAAATTATCATGTTTGTGTGTGAATAGATGAAAGGATGAATCAGAGATAAGGTAGTGTTGACTGCTTTGCTATTAGCACAATGGGCTGTCTTTATGGAGTGTAATATTCAAATCTATGCACCAGTGCTCTTTCAAATACAGAATCTGCTTCCTAGTTTCACTTAAAACTATCTTTTATTTTAATTAAGAGGAATGTGGTTTAATCATCTATCTTTACAGCAAAGAGAGTTTTTCAGGCTTATAGTACTTTCAGATTCTGGGGTATATAAGTGAGAAATAGACAGACACTTTTAGGGAAGAAATGGATCTTTCTCTCTTCCTCCCTCCCTCCCATCCTTCTTTCCTACATCTCTGGGAAGACTCCATTCTGCAGGCTGGCAGGTCTCATGGATGGTGTGTGATTTCACAAGCTGGATTCCATCTCAGAACATCGGATCCAGATCTTTCTGAAGCTTCATTCCAATGTCATTACCCCAGGGATCCCAGGGATGTGTGCACATGTGTTTATAATGGTAGGAGACAGGATTTCTACATGCATCTGAGGATTGGAATCAGTGATGTGGTTCAATGAGCAGCTCTTCAGTGGGAGTTGGGGAGACAGAAAGAGTGACTGAGAGCAAAACCTTGATTTCTAAGGTTTGCCAAATTCTGTGGTGTCAGTATTTCCACCATGGCCAACTTCAAGGCCATTTTTTTCCCTTGTTACATTTCAGTAAAGCCATCTAAGATGTTTTACAGAAGACAGCAGCGATAGGAAACCATGGAGTTGAACTGATATTCACTTCTGACTTGAGACTTTATGCAATTCAAAGAGCTATTGGTTTCAATACCCTAATATCTGTCTTCCAAGAAATCTTTTCCTTCTTTCCTAGAGAGATGATAATATACATTCATCACATAATTGAGGAGGTATCACTTTTTATTCTATCACACACCTCATCATCAATGCTCTTTATAAAACTAGATTTGTGAAAAGATCACGACTTAACATTTATTATATCCAGTTGGTTTGAAAATGAGATGTTTGTTTTGTTAATCTGTTTTCCTGATTAAGAAATTGAGGCAGCAGGCTATTAAAAGTTTTGCTCAAGGCAATACAATGGTTGACTAGAAATTTTCAAATTAAATAGTGGTAATTTCTTAGATCTGTTCATAGACTATTCAAAAATAAGATAAAACACAGTTGTTGTTTTTTAATTTTCCATGACTCTTAAACACAGTGACTCAAGGGACTATTTTAGGAATATACACTTTTTTAGAAACATAGATTAGCTAATGAAAGTAATTTTACGAAGTTAAAACTTAGAAAACAAGATAAAAGAATTTCATATTCTGCCAAGGAACTGTGCCCAGCTAAATGTAGTTGCTTCTGCATCTTGCATCTTATTACTTACAGGTTCTCTAAAG
>NW_011494677.1:6376169-6389892 GCF_000754665.1 Bison bison bison | reverse complement strand
AAGAAAAGAGTCTTTTTCCTTTTAACTGTCAAAATCTCAGTCTCTACATGGTGACTATACATAGCAGATACTAAAAAGTTTTTATAAATAAATCAATTTAAAAGATACAATAGCAAAGTCAAGTCTTCCACATTATTTCTATAACACTGCTTGGTTTTAAGTGTTATTGCTTATGAAGTAGGAAGTTTAGCGATGATGTTTGTTGTTTAGTTGCTAAGTTGTGTCCAACTCTTGCGACCCCGCGGACTATGTTTATCAGGAAGTGATTTAAAAGCTCTCTATAAATGCATTATTCATTTTACCAAGGTTTTTCTTTTATAGTTACAGCTTTTTGTGCCCTGTTTAAGAAATCCTTGTCTACCCTAATTTTTTTCTTTTTAAAAGAAAGCCTTATCATTTTGCTTTTCATATTTAGATCCACTTATGTATAGTGAGGGAAAGATTCTAGTTTTTCTTCCTGTTTTGCCATCCAGTTGACTTAGTCTTTTGTTGAAAAGAGTATTCTTTCCCTATAGCTCTGTAATATCACCTTTGTCATGAGTCAAGTGATACACATACGTGTGTGGGTCTGCTTCCATGCATTAAAATTTGGAGGTGCCACAAAAAATATATATAAATAAATAAAAGCACTCTCTAGGCATAAAGTGTGAATTAAAGTAGTTCATCTTCAAATGAAAGGCCCCCAGATGTCTGAATAACTTCTGTATATGTGGACCAGGTTGAGCCAAAAGATAACAGAATCTTACTGTTTTAATTACTTGTGTTGTTCTTCAGGGAACCCCTACCTCTGCCAGTTCTTACACGTAATTTATTCTTTTGTTCATCCAGCTATCCATTTATTTAAGAAATATTTATTATTCCAAATGCTGTTTAAGTAGTAGGCATATCAGAGCAAACAAGAAATAGTCCAAGAAATCCTCATTACCAAGGAGGTAGTAGCAGTGTTGATAAGTATGATGCCAACAATTAAAATAGAATGATGTGACCTGAGAATAACTAGATGAATAACCCAATTTTAGGTTGGGTATTTAAGACTGAAATATATTTAAAATGATACCGGAATGACAAAGAACCACCCTTGCAAAAATAGGGAGAAGTGGGAGAAAACAGGATATCAGTGTGACAGACATCTATCATGATGACCCTAAGGCTGACTTGACTTTCTTTCTGTTTCTTGAACAGACCACAGCTTGGAGGATAATGAGTGAGGAGAAAGCTGGTGTTAAGATGAGACTGAACAGGAAGGCAGGGGCAGATCATGGGGCTTTGTAGCTTGGTTCAGGAGTATGCATCTAATTCAAAATGTAACAACACGTTGTGGCAAGTAATAAGTTAGAGAGGACATAGCTTCAGATCAGATCAGATCAGATCAGTCGCTCAGTCGTGTCCGACTCTTTGCGACCCCATGTATCGCAGCATGCCAGGCCTCCCTGTCCATCACCAACTCCCAGAGTTCACTGAGACTCGCGTCCATCGAGTCAGTGATGCCATCCAGCCATCTCATCCTCTGTCGTCCCACTTCTCCTCCTGCCCCCAATCCCTCCCAGCATCAGAGTCTTTTCCAATGAGTCAACTCTTCGCACGAGGTGGCCAAAGTATTGGAGTTTCAGCTTTAGCATCATTCCTTCCAAAGAAATCCCAGGGCTGATCCCCTTCAGAATGGACTGGTTGGATCTCCTTGCAGTCCAAGGGGCTCTCAAGAGTCTTCTCCAGGACCACAGTTCAAAAGCATCAATTCTTCGGCACTCAGCCTTCTTCACAGTCCAACTCTCACATCCATACATGACCACAGGAAAAACCATAGCCTTGACTAGACGAACCTTTGTTGGCAAAGTAATGTCTCTGCTTTTGAATATGCTACCTGTGTTGGTCATAACTTTTCTTAGCAGGAATCTAATAGTGTCTTCAATTGGGCTGCCATAACAAAATACCATAGATTGGGTGGTTTAAACAACAGAAATTTATTTCCCATGGTTTTGGAGACTAGTAGTCCAATATCAAGGTACCAGTGGGCTTAGTGTCCAGTGAAAGCTCTCTCTTTGGGTTTAGATAGCTGCCTTCTTGCTTGTTACATGCATGGTTTCTCCTTGGTGGAGAGGGAAGGGGGGAGGGAGGGAGGGAGGGGTAGTAAGTTCTTTGATGTCTGTCCTTGTTAGGGCATTAATTCCATCAGCTGAGCCCTACTGACCTCAACTCAACTTCATTAACTCTCAAAGGCCCCATCTCCAAATACCAACACTCTGCGTGAGGGGTTAGGATTTCAGTATAGGAATTTTATGGGGACACAGTTTGGTTCATTGCAGATAGAAAAAAGAAGGGAGCCCAAGATCCCTCTAACATTTACAGATGAGCAGAGAAATAGAAGCCAGGAAAAGAAACTAAAAAGGAGCAAACCCAAACTAGAAGGAAGCGAAGGAGCGGAGGGTGTGTGCTGCGGCAGCGGCAGCTCAGGTGACTGAGGGGAGGGAAGGTGGAACAGTCATCCATGAAAGTGAGGATCACACTGAAGAGACGAGGACAGGTCTCTGCAGGTCTTTTGCCTTTTTGCTCATCTTAGAGTCAGAATCGCTAACTCCCTTGTTTCAGGACTTTTCTTCAGGGCTGTAGAGTAAACCTCCTTGGGAGAGAGAAATAGTGTCTTCCTCCAAAGCCTGTCTACTTACTGTTCAGAACAATAAAGAGAATATCACCTTCTGGGGCAAAGGTCCAACAGATTTTACTGCCTGTTATAAAATATTCAGGTTCTCTAACGCATGTTTTCTGTCTTGTAAATGAAACCTACCTGTGTGTACCAGATGCCACCTGGCCCTTCCACATTGCCTTGGAGATCTAGAGCTCAGGGAACCAGCACAAATACTGATGAACTGACTGTTGCTCTTGTTATCATATAAAGTCCTTGGTCTGTGATCTTGAATCTCACGTCTCCAGGCAGCGTCCATGAAACAGGGACAGGTTAACGCTGTAAGAAGGGAAGGGTAACTTCTCAGGTCCCTCACGGTTCTCCACAGGTGGTAGACAGTTTTGACTGTCCACTTGAGATCTGATTATGGTGACATACTTTCACCAACCTAGCAATTTTCAGTGGCTCTGATGCAGGCATGGTGTGTATAGATGGTTTTAAATATCAAGTTTAACATGAGTGGCTTGTTGCAGGAGCCCATAGATCTTTTGGCTACCAAGAAGAGCCCCTTGCTATTTGGTTGTACAGACAAATATTTTAACTTTATCAGGTAAAGAGTTGATCAGGGTTCCAGCATATTTAGATATTCCAAAGAGGCACTAAGATGGTAAATACTTTACTCAAACATTGGTCACAATCAAATTGTATATTCTTACGCTTAGATGATAATTCATATTAAAGAATTGGGCCTCATGTAATATCCTAGTATTAATTGTACTTGACTAACCTTCAGACTGTGAACTGCATTTAATTAATAATAATTAGTAGTATACATCATACATTTTCCAGAGAAGGCAATGGCAACCCACTCCAGTACTCTTGCCTGGAAAATCCCATGGGTAGAGGAGCCTGGTAGGCTGCAGTCCATGGGGTGGGTAAGAGTCGGACACAACCAAGTGACTTCACTTCCACTTTTCACTTTCATGCCTTGGAGAAGGAAATGGCAACCCACTCCAGTGTTCTTGCCTGGAGAATCCCAGGAATGGGCGAGCCTGGTAGGCTGCCATCTATGGGGTCGCACAAAGTTGGACACGACTGAAGCGACTTAGCAGCAGTAGCCGCCGCAGCAGCATACATTTTCAGGGCGTATATTACATATTACATAGGCATGTGATATATCTAGGGCTCATTAGGTAGAGAATCAATAAACATGTTTTTAGTGTGATTTCTATCATGCATTTTTTAATTGAATTGTAGGGAGTTCCTTTGCCACTTGGTTGCCAGTTTCTCTCTTGGTAATATAAGGATATTATCCTACAAAACAGTTAACTAGATATTTGTCTGTAAAGAGATTTAGTGGAAATGATACTGTCTCTGCATATGTGCATATATAAAGTACTAAGGGAGTCCACATATTTGACAGTCTGTTTCACCTACAGACAGCTGTCCAGAGGGAGAGCCAGTGCAGACTCCGTCTCTGGTTCTAAGTGTTACTTCCTCTCCTCCACCCCCTCTTTCCATGACAGCCCTGATGTGTACAGCATGCCCATAGCTCAAGTTCCGGTTGCCTGTCTCCATTTGGGTATCAGAAAATTGCTTTTCCTGCCTTCTGAGTGATTCTATGCTGCCACAGGCCAGTCAGTATTTATTCTGAATCTTCTTGCTCATTCCTAAATGTGTGTTTTGTATGTAATTGTTTTGCCAAAATCAGCTTTACATTACGATTGTTTTCTTAGGTTTGCCAGACACTTAAAACCTATCCTGTGTTTGCTGGGGTGCTCTTGGGGCTGAAGGATCTAGAAACAGAAACAGAAGAGGGTTTTAGTATCGTGGAAGGATGCCCACTGTCCTGTTGGGAGGAGGGGAAGGGCAGGAACCCCTTTAAAGTCCTCCTGTCACCCCCACCCGTTGCTTCTCTTCTCGGCTGCATATTCAGCAACTATGCCTGACGAGGTAGAGCCTAACAGCAGCCACTAGCATCGGTGAGTGGATTTCAACTTTGGGGGCCGTGTACTGGTGGAATAAATAGAATATGTAATTGTTGCGCTGAGGACTGAATGTGGCTTCACTCTCCATGGGGGTCCTTATTTAAGCCCAACATCCAAGAAAGACAAACATCTGAAGCTCAGCATGGGGTCCGCAAGGCAGGGGAATACAAGCAAAGCGTTTTCCTTACAGAATGCAAGTTTCATGGCAATAACATGGTACCAAGCAGAACACAGCTTTTGCCCTTTTCCAGGACCTGAAATGGTAACCGTGGCGCATTGGTACCCACGATTCTGGGAGCTCAGTGCACAAGAATGTTCTGAGGCCAGGCTCCTTGGGAGGCTCAGAACAGTTTCTAATGGGGGAATGGTTGAACCCAGTTTTGTTTTTCTTATTTCCTCTCTTAAGTCTCAGCCAGGCATTTTTTTCAAAAGAGAAGACAAGAAGGAATTAAATATTTTGCCATTAAATATTATGCCATGGCATAAAAGAGTCCTCAATATTTTGAGCTCAGGTAACCATTCTGACCACATCTTCCCTCATCCCCCACTCACAGTCTCCAGGCACACCCAGAGAGTTGAGTTTTCTGGAACATAGCACTCTCATAATTCTGTTGTCTTGATGTGCAGTGTCCCCTCTCCTACCCCATTTCCACCTGGGGAAATCACATTCATCATTCAAGGTCAAGTGTAAATGTCTCTGCTGCTGCTAAGCCGCTTCAGTTGTGTCCGACTCTGTGCAACCCTATAGACGGCAGCCCACCAGGCTCCCCCGTCCCTGGGATTCTCCAGGCTAGAGTGGGTTGCCATTTCCTTCTCCAATGTGTGAAAGTGAAGTCGCTCAGTCGTGTCCGACTCTTTGCGACCCCATAGATTGCGACCCCAATCTGTTATATATACACAGATTATAGAAATACTCAAGGCATGTTAATGCATATCTTAGTGTATTTGGAAGTATATGAATGTGTTTGCTTAGCTTTAAAAGATAAGGTTACAAATAGCAAGATGAGAATGCATGCTTATAATGTATGATAAACTCTCGGTGACAAGGCTCATGTGGCTTATTTTAGGTATGCTTCATATTTTCTAAGGGAGGTTCCTTATTTATGGAGCCTAAGGTGATCCCATAAGGTATTCATTTGTAGCTGAGATGCACTGAATCATGGACTCTTGGATTCAGTAGCTATAAGTTTTGTAGTCATGAATGCAGTAGGATGGTCATGTTTCTTTCCCCGCATGGCACACTGACTCAGCTGCTAAATGCCTGAGGGACCCAAAGTCTATGATTATCCCTGTCAGGAAATATTCCCTTGCTGGAGGAAGGAATCACTTGAATACTGCAATTCTGGAATTTGAATCAACAGCCCTGAAGGTCAGGGCTATCCTTTATGTAAATGGATTTCTCTCACCTGTACTGAGCCATCTGTTTAATGTCTATGATGTTGTCAGGCAGGGGGGCATCATTTATTTCCTTCATGCAGAGACTCAACCAACACCCAAGGCCTACGATCATCTGAATCCTTCCTGCCTGTCCAACTTTATTTTTCCTGCTCTGTAGTACAGATTCTCTTTCAGGCAGGCAGATATTTCTCCTGTCATCTCCAGTTACTGTGCATTACTCACATCTTTCTCATCTCCTGAAATGTTCTTCCTCTTCCTCTTAGCTAATCAAGTACTTCAAGGCACCTCTGGAGTCCCATCACCTCCACCTCCTTTCTCCTGGGCATTTCAGTCCGATTTATCCTTCCTCTGAACTAAAAACTTACATTCGTATCAATACCTTTGAGAGCCTTTGAGCTCTTGCTGTGGTGCATGCTCTCTCACTCTCCATCTCTCTGTTTTCTCTTCTCTTCTCTTTTCTCTCTATGATTCTCTGTCTGTTCTCTCTCTTTCTCCCCCTTCTTCCACATCACCTTCCCTCCCTCCATCGATTATTTTAATCTGGTACTTGGTACTGATGAGCACATCCCATTAATAACTTAAACTCTTTCAAAACGGGAAATCTACATTGTGCTTCTCAGGGGACCTTTAAGAAGCTTAACATAGGGATCAAAACTATGTAGTGATGAGTTGTTGGTTATTACCAAGTAAAGTAAGGACTCAAGATAGTCGGTGGGCCATTCTAGGATGCAGTCAAGGGATGTGGTAGCAGGACAGCGGTAAGCTGCCAAGGGAAGATAAAGTAGTCATTGCACAAAACTGAGGAACTTGGACACAGTGCAGATATTCCTCTAACACTTGGGCATTGTTAGCACAAGCTATAGAAATGTCATTCATAAGTTAGTTGATATTTTTTGTTAAGAACCACTAATGCACTCCAAAGACATAAGCCATGTTTCTCTTCTTTCTTTTACTGCTGAAGCTAAATTTTGGCCTGTGAAACCTTTGCTAATGTCCAATTTTGGTGGAACCATTTAGCCAACCTGTGTCTACAGATGTGTTATTTGTCAGATATCAGATAGTTGCTTGAGTTCGGCATATATGTGTGTATATGTAAATATGTATCCACATATCCAATGTGTTCCTGACTTTCCCCCTCATCACCAAATAACATTTGAAAAATTGACAAATGACTCTCTGTCTAAAGATCAGGATAACTGTTTCATTTGTTCCATGGAGATGTGTGTCAAAATCTTGCCCAGCTCCCAGCATGCCATACAACAAACAATATAAAAAAAAAAACTTCATGTAACTTCAACTAATAAAACTCATTGCTTTTCCAGTTTGTGGGGGGAAAAGAAAAAGAATGGCTGCTTGGATTTCATGACTAATATTCCCAAGGCTGAAAAAAAAAAAAAGTCTGTTCAGGGCAAGTTCCCACTGCTGGAGGCTTGGCAGTAATCTTTAGCTCTGTGTGACATCTTGGGACTCTGTTACCATCCCCTGAAAGTAGCTGTCCTCTTCCATCAGTTTCCTGGGTAGGGGATCAAACCAGCTATTAAGTGTCTATTTGCACTGCATGAAAACACAATTTAATGTAAGGAGACTTATGGCTTCCCTATACCTACAGCCCCAGGAGCCTCATTCAGCCTGACATCAGGCATTCTTTGAACTGATGGATGAATGGATATCCAGTGCATCTGGTTGACCAGATCATCTTAGGATGTTCAAAGTCCTAATGACGGGTACCTGGGGATGGCAAAGGTGACTTGGTTGTGTTTGTATTTTCCTGCTCTTTTGTTATTTGCAGTCATGGAATGCCAGGTCCTTGTGATGTGAGGGTTGATAACATTTGTTAATTCTCAGGCTTCCTCGGCTGTGCAATCTCCTTGAAGAGCCCATCAGCACACTTGCTTTGGAAAATCAATATTTGGCATGATTATTCTTCCACTCATGTGTCATTGACCTTCAGAGACCACAAATAGGCAACATCTACAATCTTCCAATTTCTAAACACATGTTTTGGAGGGGGAATTTCTCTTTCCTAGCTGAGGAATGCCAGCTACTGGTCTGGAGAACATCTGCCTAGCAAATTGGAAGGGGCCAGAGAATTTAATACTATTGAGACCTCCTTTCCATTTTCTCCCTTCTTGGAGTATTGGAGCACAGAGCAAAAGAAAGCCTTGATTTTTTTATACTTGTACTTATAAATTATTCATTAGACCAATGAGATAATAAGGGAATTTGGCCTCTGAGAAAGAAAGAAATGTTTTTGAAATAGGGCAAGCACAGATGTACAAATACAGAATTATATCAGGGACATATTAGAATATGGATCAGGTTTCTAAATGTGTATTTATGTCTGTCTTGAGTTTAAACCAAATTTTTGCTTGTATCTTAAGAGTCTTAGTGTGATAAATGTGATGTAAGCTAAATCCATATTACTTCCTTTGTCATATCATGAAGGCCCCAGACAGAGGTCTTTCCTGGCATGTGGGAAATGCAGACTTTCAAACATCAATCAGAACCTGGAGTCTACTGGTCTACCAGCCTCTGAGTTAAGGCTCTGTCAGCTTGAGAACAATAGAAGCCATGTGACTGCTTCTTCTTCTGATTGGTCTATGTGAATGTGGTCTGTGTCTGCAGGTAAGTTGGTATGATTTTTCATAGGAAGAAATATTTATTTGCCTTCCAAAGGAGTTGCTTCTGTGCTAATATTCCTGGAATTTTTTGTACTAATAATAAAACAAGTGAGACATCACTTTGGCAACAAAGTTCCATATAGTCAAAGCTATGGTATTCCTAGTAGTCATGTATGAATGTGAGAGTTGGACCATAAAGAAGGTTGAGCACCAAAGAACTGATACTTTCAGACTGTGGTGCTGGAGAACTCTTGAGAGTCCCTTGGACAGCAAGGAAATCAAATCAGTCAATCCCAAAGGAAGTCAATCCTGAATATTTATTGGAAGAACTGAAGCTGAAGCTCCAATACTTTGGCTACCTGATGTGAAGAGCTGACTCACTGGAAGAGACCCTGATGCTGGGAAAGATTGAGAGCAGGAAGAGAAGAGGGTGATAGAGGATGAGATGGTTGGATGGCATCACTGACTCAATGGACGTGAGTTTGCGCAAACTCTGGAGATAGTGAAGGACAGGGAAGCCTGGCGAGCTGCAGAACATGAGATCACAAAGGGTTGGACATGACTTAGCAACTGAACAACAACAACACCGGAATAAATTGGATTTTGTTAGGGCTAAAAATCTCCTGATACTGGATTATCCTGTATTTCAATAACTTGTAGTAACAGAAAATGGAAGTATACTGGAAATGCCCATTCTTCACCAGATGATGAGACAGAAGCCATAGTTGCTTGGCGTACTTCTTTTCCCATTATTTCCACTGTGCCTAACACACAACAGGTTCTCTGTACCCCATTGAGTGGATGTGAATTAACAGTGGCATGAACTTGGTTTTTCATGAAATTTGGACAGGTATATTTCTCAGGAGACTTTTTCGGTCCAACACAGGAATAGAGGGATGAAATGTGGGAAGCTGTTAGGACAGTTACCTCTGAAACTTATAGTTTATCATATTCCATTCAACACCGAGTTACCTTCTCTTCTTTCCAAAGTCAACAGGGGATCTTCCTGACCCAGGGATCAAACCTGTGTCTCCTGCATTGGTGGGTGGATTCCTTCACCACTGAGCATGAAGGAAAGCTGTATAAGGATGGCTGTGTGTGTGTGACTATCAGCCTGGAAGCCCAGGGACCATGCTTAACCTCTGAAAAATTGTAGGCAAAACCATTTTTAAGTGTATGTTTAGAACTACTTTTCTGAGAACTTGTATATTTTTCACTGGATTCTCAAAGGGTAATATGACACCCCCCCCCAAAAAAAAAGGCTCAGAGCCACTCCATTCAAAACAGAGCATATGTCACAGATATCTAGACCTTGGATGTCTTTTCGTTGGCTTATTTGTTGGAAATAGTTTCCAGCATCTAAAACTCATGGGGTTTCCCATAAAATAAATTATCTGCTTGTCTGGAAAAATCAGATCTGGCAACTGGACCCAAATTCCTGCCTGAAATTGAGTAAGTCCCTTCTCCAGATGGGGCATTGTCCTCTCCAGGCCCAGGAAGTGTGCCTCTTCTTGTCTTTTCACAGAGCTGCTTCAGCTACCTGCAAGTTTGTATTAATGTTACTGTTCCCCTTCCTGTAAGCATTTGGAGGGTTCTCTAGCCAGGGGGTTAAAGTTTTGAGCTCTGAAGCAGACTATGCTGCTGCTAAGTCGCTTCAGTCGTGTCCGACTCTGTGCGACCCCAGAGACAGCAGCCCACCAGGCTCCCCCGTCCCTGGGATTCTCCAGGCAAGAACACTGGAGTGGGTTGCCATTTCCTTCTCCAATGCATGAAAGTGAAAAGTGAAAGTGAAGTCACTCAGTCGCGTCCGACTCTTCACGACCCCGTGGACTGCAGCCTACCAGGCTCCTCCACCCATGGGATTCTCCAGGCAAGAGTACTGGAATGGAGTGCCACAGACTATAGGGTCCCAAATATTGGCTTTACCCTTTGTTATCCTGTCCCTTTGGGCGATTTTGTAAAATCTCTGTGCTTCCAATATTTCAAGGGTACAATGGATACAATAAGAGTACTTTCTCATAGGATTATTGAAAGAATTATAGGAGTTACTATATGTTAGAGAATTTAGAAGAATGTCCAAAACCCTGGATAAAGCCTGAGTGTCTGAGCTACACTGAAAACTTTGACAAGATCACCTCAAATCTGTTGATCTATGGGTCTCCCACTTTGCACTGTTCTTCTAGAACAGTTTGCACCTTTGTCTAAAAATCTAAAATATATTTGAATAGATTATAAGCTAAACTCATTTTTTTCTCGCAACTTTTAAAGTCTGTGCTACAGAAGCTACCCTTCGGTGGACTGCTATTTAAATGGCCACATTATCATTCCAGGAGCATCTGTGTTTGTGTGTATTGTCTAAATAGTGTCTGCTAAAGATACAGTGAATATTTATTGAATTGAATTAGTAAGAGTGTAGAAGATATTTGACTCTTAGGCTGAAATTGCTTAGCTCTATACTGTCTTTTGGTATGAGATTTTATCAAATCTTTGGAAACAAAAAGTCAAGTCAATTTACTGGAGGTCTCGTCTTCTATTTCTTCCTTTTTTTTTTTTTTTCATTTTCTCTATTAAAAGAGAAGTAATTACATTTTTAGTAGAATATTCTTGAAAACATTTAAATTGCCTGAATACAAATGGCTAGAAACGTGGATTGTTCCACAGTGAAAATAAATCCTCCTTGGGACTTACACACCTGGGGGCTATGATTTTGTCTGGAATGTTTTGTACATCGTTGGATGCAGCAGGGACTGGCTAAAAACGCTGAGCTGGGATGGATGAATCCTTTAAGGTGCCCACTAAAATAAGAACATTACAGGTCAAATAGTTTCATGATCACAACAACTAAAAATAATGGAATAATTACAGCAGATTCTTGGGTCACCCCTGAAGTCCTTGTGGCCTACATCTTTTCCTCAGTTCTAGTTTCTAAGTGTATTGCTGGGTTTCAATACATGCATACTTGTCAGTTTTTGACATAGAATTTGAAGCTTGAGTGACAGGCAATGCCCTTTTTGTTTGCATTGATTTCCATTATTCTATCTTCTGTTTTCCGCCTCTGCTGGCTTGTTTGTGGTAGCAGAGCTAGGCTGCCAGTGGCATGTCTGATTGGGGTTTCACAGTCTCATCTTGGCTTAGCCAACTGGGTGGAAAAATTCAAAGGTTTAGAAGTAACCAGATTCAGCCAAAGCCTCAATCTTTCCTTCTCCCCTCCTCTTTGTTCTACCTAATGTCTGGCCTGGGAGGTATAAATAGAGATTTCCCAGGAAAATGATAAAAAATATTAAAGGGGGACAAATTGCTTTCTTGTTTTCTGGAATACTTACACCAGAACCTACTAAGTACATCTAATTTTCTTTTCTCTTATTAGGATGAATGCCATTCTTAGACGCTTAAGTGCTTAGTCGCTCAGTCGTGTCTGACTCCTTGCAGCCCCATGGACTATAGTCCGCCAGGCTCCTCTATCCATGGGGATTCTCCAGGCAAGAATGCTGAAGTGGGTTGCCATGCCCTCCTCCAAGGGATCTTCCCCACCCAGGGATCAAACCCAGGTCTCCTGCGTTGCAGGCAGATTCTTTACCAGCTGAGCTACCAGGGAAGCCCAAATGAGGGCCTGCTTAAACTATTTATTTAAAAACAAAGTAGACATTCATATAAACATGAGAATAATATCTCTTGTAAATATATATAAACAGAATTCCAGTTAATCTTGATTCTAAGTTTTTGTTCCTGAAGTTCAATGCTCAGTTCAGAGTGTGTGACTTTTTCTGTAATGCCTACAAGGCTGCTGTAAATAATCGTGCTATATGTGTACTGAACGGAGTATCCAGTCAAGGGCTCAAATCAACGAATCACCTTTCACTAAGTGTTAGTTCTATGCATGGGTTTGTGTCTACCCTAGAGGAAGTGCTTTTTCTAATTCTCATAAAGAGAAGGTAGACAAATGATGGAACCACCTGACTTTAGAACATGAATGGATGTGAACATCATGAATGCGGCCACCCATCCATGGTGTTCAAATGCTTAATATTAAACATTATTTAACAATGTTTGTAGTACAGACTAGGGCTGGCATTTTCTGACACCCTGTCTCCCTTAAAATTCAACTAATTCCATGCAGGTTTTGGAAAATGAGCACAGAATCTCTGGTCTTTGGAGTTCTTTGGGAAGGGGTGCAAACTGTAAGGTTTCAAATACTTTCTTAGTGACTATAGTTTTATGGAGGCCAATACTTGGTAGCCCAGGTCTGATGTAAACCACATTGGCTCAGTGTCTAAACACCTAGAAATTTTAGATGAGTATCAAGGAAGGACATAACAGAAGGAGGAATTCTATATGTTCAGTGTCTCTGGAGCGGAGTGCGAAGTAGAACCTGAAGTTGTTCACCAGGACATATGTGTAGGAGAGGGGATGTCTGACTCTGTGAAGACTTTTTCGTGTTGGTTCCTTTAAGTCTGTGTCACTGATGATCTCCTAGTAGACCTTGTGAAGAGTGTAAAATGCTTATTAATTGGAACCAAAGCATAATTTCCTACTGACTAGCTTTGATGGTTTCACTTCCCTTAGGGGAAAAAGATAGACCTTGATGAAACTACTAAAATGAAGATTAATCATATTCATAGCTTTCAAGTATATCCTGGAGTCAGAGTTGGTCTCCTGGGTCCTCCCTATCTATATAAAATGATGTTCAGAATGATAAACCCAAGGCGCATTAACCTAATCAATGGAAATCTTTGCGGTTCTCTTCCTTATGCTGTGTTGACTGTCAGCAATAGAGGCCTATAAGTGTTAGATTTTCCACAAAGAAAATTGTCACAAATGACTTGAAACTTATAATTAGTCAGGAAATTGCCTGTTTTCTTGAAATTTGTCTGATGTCACTAGCAAAGGACTGGTGAAAGCGTGTTTAAACTTTGTGATTTGGTGGGAAAATTTTCTTGTTAATCTTAGCATCCATAGCTTTGTTTTCTGAAAACAGTGTCATTTGATGTTTCTTCCACCTATTTGTTGGAGGAAGCTTCTGTATAGAAAAACTTGATTTCTTTAAAAAGCTGAGGAAAGAACAGCATGGAAACATGTGGCAAAAAAAAAAAAAAAAA
>NW_011494677.1:6344715-6376069 GCF_000754665.1 Bison bison bison | reverse complement strand
AGGGAATAAGAGATTGAGAGATTATCATGAGGGTTTAATTAGAGAATTACATGCCTTGTAAGATGTGTGGTATATATAGAGACAGTCAGCATTAATTTCCTCTCAACCTACACCTTATCTCTGGACTTTGCCTTCCTTTCTCTGGTGAGAGCATTTTTGGCCAGAGCATATTGCGTGGGCCAGGCAGACTGGTTGGTTCCCAAGGAAAGGAAACCTATGGTCTCATGGGTCCCAGAGCCCAGCCCACTCCAGCCGCTGTTGTCTGTCTTAGAACATGTCCACTGCAGTTCTTGCAGAAGTGCCCCCTAAGGACCTAATTTTTTGGGTGAGAAATGTCTGTGTGTATAGGGCAAGGATCTACACTGGGGAGGAGGGTGTCATAAAAGACGCAGAATTGGAGCATTGGTGACCTACCTTTGTGCCATATCTTTTGTGCCGAGTTGAAATCTCATTCAAGGAGATAACTACACTGTACGGAACATTCCAGGCATCTTGGCAGGCTGTGTACTGTACTGTGAGTTTAAGTGGAGTTTCCCTTACTTGTACGCTCACAGCTCACCTGTCTATGGCTGGCTTTCCCATGTCAACACTAACCTGTGCTGTCAGCTTTGTTTCTTCCAGGCTCTGAAGGTGCACAGTTTAAGTCCCTCTACCCTGCCACTGGTTTTTACCTGATTGTTATCATAACAAGCAACTTTTTGTATTTTAAGAAGAGGATTTTAGATTTTAGCCCCAAGGCATCAATTTCTTGATGGTTTTCAGTGCAAAGACCCAGAAGAAGAAAAATCTTTGATTCAGAGGGCTGTCAGGGTTTTCCCTTCAGCATCGTCCTGTTCAGCGCATTGTTGAAGGAGTCCAGTGCCGGGATTATTACTTCTGAACCCTGAGGGGTAGGACTGGGACCAAAGTGGCGTCATCTGTAAAGAGTTTGGACTTTTGTTTTACTTTTTTTGTCTTTTTGAGAGATAATGCCTTAAAATTATAGATTGAGCAGAACAAGCATTCAATGGGAAAATTGGGTGTTCTCTCCAGCTTCCCTGCTCTAGCTGTGTGACATGATGTGAGTTACTTAATCTCTCTGAATCTGATCTATTTTTAAATGGACATATTAAAAGAAAGGCTTTAAAAGAGCATTGGCACCCAGAGTTGACAAAGATAGATTGATAGATGGTAGGCAATCTCCTGTTCTGTTGATCTGAGCTTCCATTGGTGCAGCTTTAATAGAGGACAGTGTATATCAAAATGTTTGTTCTGATACCCTCTCAGTTCAGTTCAGTTGCTCAGTCTGACTCTTTATGACCCCATGGACTGCAGCACACCAGGCTTCCCTGTCCATCACCAACTCCCGGAGCTTACTCAAACTCATATTTATTGAATCGGTGATGCCTCCAACCATCTCATCATCTGTCGTCCCCTCCTCCTCCTGCCTTCAGTCTTTCCCAGAATCAGGCTCTTTTCCAGTGAGTCAGTTCTTCGTATCAGGTGGCCAAAATATAGTTTCAGCTTCAGCATCAATCCTTCCAATGAATATTCAGGACTGATTTCCTTTAGGATGGACTGGTTGGATCTCCTTGCAGTCTGAGGGACTCTCAAGAATCTTCTCCAACACCATAGTTCAAAAGCATCAATTTCCCCTTCCTAGAATATATCTGAAGAAGATAAATGAATATAAAGCCAAATGTCTTAATAAAGATATTCAACGCAACCTTATTGGAAATTGTGACAAATTGGATACAACCATAGTGTTTGTCAGTTTAAGAATAGCTGACTATGCATAAAAACTATAAATAACATGAAATCTATGCAGTCATTAAAAATGATAATGTGCAAGTATATTAATAGGCATGGACAATTATCATCACCTATTAATGAGTAAAAAGTATCACTTACAAAAGGGAGTGCTTGCTTCATCCTAAATAAATGTCCCAGCAACCAATCTTCTTTCAGAGGCAAAACCCACAAATTATCCTTGTCCCCTGATCTTTCTCATCTTCTGTATCTAATGCATCATGACACCTTTTAACTCCAAATGCCTTTCAAACTATTCCCTTCCCTCCAACTCCACCAGGATCCCCTAGATCCAGGCTTGGTGTTCAGTTAATGCTTGTGGAGTGAACCCTGAGTATGGTCCCATTGGTGACATCGGCACATCTGTTCCATGTACGAATCAAGAAACGGGTGATTGGAGGGGTGTTCACCAGACCACTGCCTGTGGTTTACTGTGAGCGGGTGGAATTCAGCATTATTTTTCCTTTT
Source organism: Bison bison bison (assembly GCF_000754665.1). Taxonomy (NCBI): domain Eukaryota; kingdom Metazoa; phylum Chordata; class Mammalia; order Artiodactyla; family Bovidae; genus Bison; species Bison bison. The sequence continues at coordinate 6,373,813 of NW_011494677.1, read as the reverse complement.
TTATTTAAATTTTTCTGTATTATTCAAAAAATTGAAAACTAATGCTATATGATTCACTCCCATGCCCCCCAAAATTGTTAGGAAATAGGGATAATAACCATTTCCTTACCCTTCTCTCTGGATAAACATAGTGCTCAAATATACTATTAATAGTACCTGTGAAAGCTTTTATAATATGAAAACAAAGTTATTAGCCTGGTTACTGTGAGCCATCATCATCATAATAGTTTAAAATCACAGATGCTAAATTTCTTGAATGCCTGTGACCAGTGTTTTGGGCGTATTAACTCATCAAGTGTGGTACTATTAATGTTTCCATTGTAGAGGTGAGGAAACTGAGGCAGGACCAGATTCAGTAAGTGACCCTGGTAGACACCCACAGCTGACAGAGCAGAGCCAGGATTTGAACCTGACAGTCAGACCCCAGGGGCTGAGCACTAACCACTCTGCCATAACCAGAACACACTGAGGAAGCCGCAGAGGTGAAACTTAGCTTCAAAATATCAGACTCTCCCCACGGTGACGCCCTTCAAGGGAGATTCACATAGATCACTTTACAAAGACTTTCAGGAACTGCTGAACGATGTAGGGAGTGAGGCCAAGTCATGTGACCTTGGGAAGTAGTTTAGCAGATGATGCATTTAAATATTAGAGGCAGATGGCACTGTGGGAAGTAGTTTAATAGATTACATATTTAAATATTAGAGGCGGATGACATGGGGAAGCAGAACAAGCAAACGTTTGGGAAATGTTAGTTTTTATATACAAGGCTTAGATACCATTGCACTGACTCTTCACAATACACCAGAAGGGGTGGTTATTTTCAATTGTTTTCCATTTACTATCACAGATAAGGTAACTGAGATGTGGATTTATTATGTTATTTGCTCAGGTCTTTACAGCTATTAAGTTGTAGAGGAGGAAACCCATCAAGACTCCCAATTTCAACCTGTCCACCTCTATTATTCTCCAGTTGGGCAGCAATCACCAGGGGCTCTGTGTCTTAGCAGAGTGGTTAAGAGGAAAGACTTGGAGAAGATCAATATTTAGGGGCTTGAAGCTGATCCCAGAGTTTACTAGTTATGTGGATTTAGGCAAGGTAGCATCACGAGCCTCAGTTTTGTCATCCTCAAGGTGGGAATAATAGAAATATCCCTACTTCTTAAGAGAATTTTAATTACTGTCTCTCTTTAATTACTCCTGTACAAGTGTGTATAAACCCATACAAAGGATTACAAAGATGACAATAAAGCTGAGCTTTTAAGAAACCTGGACTGGGGACTCCCTGGTAGTCCAGTGGTTAAGAATCTGTTCCAGTGCAGGGGGTGAGGGTTTGATCCCTGGTCAAGGAACTAAGATCCCACTGGGCATCTGAACTCATGCACCGCAAGGAAAGATCCCACATGCTGCAACTAAGACCCGAAACAGCCCAATGCATGTATAAAATATATATTTAAAAAAGAAGCCTGGACTGGACATTTCTCAAAATTTTGCCACCTCTTTTATACCTAATTTCCAAAGTTATAGTTAAGTGCAGACTTATTACACTAAGTTCTCTGTCTGTGAAATTTCTTAGTTGGCCTCTTCCTCATCTTCTCAATAAAGCACATACCCTCTGGTGTCTCAGCCTTGGCTCCTGGGTGTCTCCTAGCTGGGAAAGCCTTTCCCGCCCTCAGGAACCGAATCAGCTTCCATGAACAACCTCCCTGATCACTTAGGTCCAAAGCGGTGTCCTTCTTTTCCTGATATCCATGATGCTGAACAGGCCATTTAATATAAATTCCCTTAGAGGTTATGTATTTTGTTATGAATTTATGTGTTTCTTTAAAAATAGCTTACAAAGTCCTTGAGACAAGAGCATTCTTTTTCATCCCCATAGAGAATAGTGCAGAGGCATTCAGTACCTCGTTGTTGATTGTTCTGATTTTACAGAAAAGGAGGAAGACTCGAATCAAGTGGCCACTATGTGGCAGGAGCTTCATATAATTATTTCAAGTCCCATAAAAAAGTAAAATGGTTTTCTTGAGTTGGTTACAGTAGCTTTAGAGGAGAAACTTTCCTTCCCCAGGTCTCAGTGTCCCCATTTGGAAAATGGAGTTTGCCCATACATTTTGTCCAACAGGTTTGACGTAAGCAAAACCTGATGAATGTTTGTAAGCTATTTGGAAACATAAAATGCAAGGGGAATTCTAAGTAAAAGGACTGATCAATAGAGAGTTCAGCTTTAAAATTCTTTCATCTGCCAGAGTTGTTTTCTTGGCAGTATCAGCAAGACCTGAAATTTTTTTAAAGGAATTATTCTTATAAATGTATTGATTGAATGTATTAAGATGCTTTATTACCATATCCATTTGCTTATAAGAAGGCATTTGTATATGTCAAATGTAATTCTCAAAAGACAAATAAATGATAATAGTGCAAAGCAACTGAGGTTACAAGGCATTTACAAACTACATTTTTGCTCATTTTCTGTACATGAAAGAAAAGAACAAAGGGGTTGAAAGCCTTCTAGGACAATAAATGGCATATTCAGTGGAGAAGACACATTTTAATTTGCAAACATCTCCCGCTGAGAGTATGGCAGAATGAAAAGAACCCTGCCCTGAGGGTACCTGAGCATCTCAGTGCCTTTGAAACTCTAAGAGGACTAGACTTCATTTCCTCATTTGTTCAGAAGATACAGATTAGTGTGAATGAAGAAGTGTCCCATTCCTATATTCATTGCAAAGCCTCCTGTCTCCTATTATCTGGTGTGCAAAAACCAAGTTGTAAGATTTTTGTGTACTTTTCAGATTCCAGTGTTTTTCAACCTTCTATCAACATTTGCATCAACAGAGATGGGATCTAAGGTGTTATCTTTTGTCATCTTCTCACCTGTTAACTGGAATGGTGGCCAGAAAAAAAAAAAAAAATAGAGAGAGAGAGAGAGAAAATTAGATTGGAGATTTCTTAGGGAGAGATGTAATAGCTAAGGGGTATCTATATTATAGATAAGAGGTAAGATGGCTGGTGAAGAAAAAAGTTAAACCAAATAGGAGCTGCCCTTGATCCAGGTATCAAGGGGAAAAAATGGCATATGCATAGCCCAAAGAGATTTCTAAGAAGCAGAGACTGGGATATATTATTTCTTGACATGTCTGGAGACTCCTTGGATACAAATCCTTTAACATGTCTGAGAGGCCGCAAGAAAGCAAAGAAGCTAAAAATCAGGCTGTCATTTGGACAAAAATAAAACCCACCGATATAAATTAAGCAACATGAAATAAAAATGACTTTCTAAGTAAAAGGGCTCCTAGCACATGGTTCTGCAAGTTGAAAGAAGGTTTGGATCTGGAAGGCAAGTCAAGTCAAGAGGTGAGGTGGTTGGGGTCAGCTACAGTTTAGAGCTGTATAGAAGTCAGGCCAGGGGGAGGCCCCAGTGCTCTGTGAGTGAGACCTTAGGAAGCATGACATCAAGGGAAAATGTGAGGGGTGGGCAGGAGAAACCATGAGGATCAGCAACCTGAGAGGTGGTACTTGCTAGGGAAGTGGGTAAGAAATGAAAAGGAGAGCACCAGTGAAGCCGCTGAAATCAGGAATCTGGGCAACAGGCAGGACGGGCCAGAAGGACAGGAGCGGACGTGGATCCAGACTTCCTCCTCAGGCCCCGGACGTCAGTGTTCCACTGTGGGGCCTGGCGCCTTTGGGTGACATGTACAGAACTGCAGTGTTGGAAGGGACTTTAGAGATCATTCACCACATCCCTTCTATGGGCACCAAGCCTTCTGCAGTATTTCCAACGAGAGGGTAGGAGCACTTAATGGAAATAGGGAAGAGAGGGCAGAAATGGAAACTTCTCACCCCATCTATGGGCTTCCCATGTGGCTCAGATGGTAAAGAATCTACCTGCAAGGCAGTAGACCCAGGTTCGATCCCTGGGTCTGGAAGATACCCACTCCACTATTCTTGCCTGGAGAATTCCATGGACAAAGAAGCCTGGTGAGCTACAATAGGCCATGAAGTCGCAAAGAGTCAGAATGCCCCATCAGTGAGCTAGGTTCTATGAAGCTACATTTAAAAATAAGACTCTGTAAGTTAGCTATTTATTTTGTATCCAAAGAACTCCACAGCTATATTCAAATAACCTTTTGCACTCTGACATTCTTTACTGTTCATGTAGTGTTCGGACATTACATCAGAGAGAAACATTGCTTACTAAGTAGAAGAGAAATAATAGTTTTTTTCTAAGTCTTTTTTTTTTTTTTTAATACGGAGATAGACTTCACTCTGGGTGTTGGTGATGGAGACTTACAAGCTATAGAGGACACTTGTGGCCCTAATATTTGAAGATACCTTGATGGCATTGTTACATATTGTAAGTTTAACTTTTAATTTTAAAGATAAGTTAATGGATTAAAAAAAATGTTTGAAAAAGACTGAAAACCCTAGTTTTAGTCATGTGTAGGTACTGTTTTAAGGACATCTAATTCATACTCATAATTCAGATAATGTAGGGGGTGATCAATGAATATGAGATAATTTCCTGTAAGATTTCTTTAAATAGTAAACTCCTTGGGGCCTACAGTCCACACATCAATTTATACAGAACTATTTCCAGTAATATAGTCTGTCTCCAATTTATAAGAAAATACTGATTTCAAAGCAGATTTTAAGTCTGTTCTTTGGAAATCAAAAGCAACTGTCCCAAAGAATATGTTGAATCACTTAAATCCTCAGGCAGCCCCAAAAATACACTGCACTAATGAATCTGTGAGGCAAGTTTGCTTATCCACTTTTAGATAGAAAAAAATTAATGAGATACAAATGACTCTCCCATCTAAATAAATTCACCTGTTATGACTATCTATCTGAAGGGATAAGAGAACCCATTCAGATTCTAAACCCATTAAGAAACCCAAAGGTAGGGCATGATCATATTCACATATAATAATAATTCTTTGTGAGAAAGCCTACTGTATTTTGAGCTTCCCTGGTGGCTCAGACAGTAAAGAATCTGCCTGTACTGTGGGAGACCTGGGTTTGATCCCTGGATGGGGAAGATCCCCTGGAGAAGGGAAAGGCTACCCACTCCAGTATTCTTGCCTGGAGAATTCCATGAACAGAGACTATAGTCCATGGGGTTGCAAAGAGTCGGACACAGCTGAGCGACTTTCACACCATACTGTATTTTGTTTTATTAATAGCAGAGGGGATTTTCCTTTTGCCTTGTGGCTAAAAAAAAGTGAAAGCCAGGGGTTTCCCCGAATTCTAAAAGTTCAATGGGCTCTGAAGTGTGGCAGAAGGTGCTTTTTGTCCCAATGTTAGTCTCAACGAGGACCAGCCGCTTTCTCATCAAATGCCTCAGCCGATAGCTTTTAAACCAGGGTTTCCCTTCGTTGTCCACTGGGAAAGAACTTCTGATTCTTCAGAATAAATGAATAAATCTGTTAGCAACAATCAGAAACCAATGAGGTATGAAGCAGTCTCTGGTGCTTCCTTTCTCTTCTCTTCTCTTAGAATTTGTGGTGAAAGGCGGAAAGTACAGAGGAATTCTAACACTGAATCCACAAAGCTTTGAAGGAAGACTCGAGATAAGCTGGGCATTTAGGGGGTTTCTTCCAAGTGGGTCAGAGGTCTGGGCAGAAGTGAGGTATGGGGTTCAGAAGGAAGTAGGGAGAGAGCTGGGGGAGGGTAGCGGGGACAGGGAAGGGACAATCCTGCTCCAGAAGCAGAGGAAGAAGAAACACCCCCCAGGATAAATATATCCTGTATGTTTTTCCCTGTCCCCTCACTATTGGTAGCCTTCCCTCCATGATCTGCCATAGACTGACTGTTGATAAAGAGAAGGATGGCCAAGTATAGAAAAAGAGAGAAGGAAGTATTGGGGTGGCTAAAAAGTTCATTTGGGTTTTCTCATAATGTCTTGTGGGAAAACCCAAACAAACTTTTGGCTAACCCAGCAGATCACCAGGTGGTAATATTGAGGAAGAAAGTGAGGGATAAACAAATTTTTACCTCCATGGTCTACCAGCTAACATTACTGGAACTGATGGGTGCCCTTTCTGGGGCTCCGAGGAGCTCCATTACCACCACCCTGTGTGTCTCAATACAGAGAAGAATTCAGCAAGAGCAAAGTGATAGAGAAGAAGTGATTCATTAGAATAGGATGCTTATGAGGCTTATGTGCAAGCAGACCATGCTGAGCCCAAGAACTTAGTGGGCTACAGTTTTATAAGCAAAGGAAAAGTAGAGAGGAGAAAAAGAGCTTCTTTGTCTTTCTTGAAAAGATGTCCTGCTTCTGTTATCAGCTCCTCCCCCAGGTTGAGCAGGGGAGTTTCCTTGTCCCTGTGTGGTTAAGCTAGGTCCACAAATTGGTTTTCATGGGTGCAGAGAGCATGTCCTGGGGATTGTTAATTTACTGAGCTCACTGGGCAGGATGTGGATCTTAGGCCACCATTGTTTTATTGTTTGGGGGCATGTCTCCTGCTTCTGCTACATGGTTTTGTTGTTAAGCCAGCCTGCTTGGTTTTATTTTTAAACAAGCCAACCTGCCTTTGATGCTAAGCAACTTGTTTTTCTTTATGAGTGAGGCAAGCCTACATTGTTTTAGAATTTCCCCATTACTTTCTTGAGTGATCATTAGTCTTATTGTGGTCTCCCAAAGCCCTCTACATCCCCCTGTCTACAGTTCCCTAATGGAGTTTCAAAGCAGCTATTTGATTATCCTTCTCTCTCCCTGTCATTACTACTCATAATTTAAGGTATGCAAAGAAAGTAGGTGTTAGCTATATGCAGCCAACCAAATGAGGAGGTGCAAGCCAACTCCTTGACGTTCTCTCCTCAATAGCAAAATATTGCATGTCACTAATTTTTTCAGTCAAGAAACCCACTGAAAAACTCTTCAAGAATATTCGTTGAATCTGAATTCTGATACATTGCTGACTTCTCAGAGAACCTTAGGGTTGGAAAACTTCAGAGCCCATGGGTGCATGAAGGAAGAAAGTGATAGCGGTATTCTTCTGTAGATACGAAAAGACGTCCAAGTGAACAAGAGCTGGAGGCCCTTGGGTGGTCTGAAAAGTAGAATGGGAGGACACAGTAACAGTTTAGTTCTGGGGATCAAATAACCACCCTGGCTACAGAGCTTCCTTCCAAGGCAACATGAGAGAAACTAGGTGCTTCAATCCAGGTGTCGGGACCAAGTCCTGCTGAACATGTGCTTTTGTGCAAACGGCAGGCTTTCTTTGGTGTGGCTCTCTTCACCTGCAACTCTTCTCTCATTCTGTCTTGGCTGCTTCGTCTTTTGGATGAGGAGAACGGTAGTCTGCATAATTTACACTGCTCAGTCAGCAGTCAGTAGAAGAATCAATCCAAGTGTTGGGTTAGCCAAAATGTTCGTTTGGGACTCAGGAGATGCTAGGGATAAACCCAAAATGACTTTTTTGGCCACCCAATAGATTGGCTAGCTCTGAACCAAAGCCCTGGCTATAGACCGTACTGAGGAAAGTCAGTGCAATTTTGCAATCTTTCTCTCCTTCCCTCCTCTTCCTCCTCTTCCATTTTCCCCTCCTCCTCCCTCTCCCTGCTTTGTCCTTCCCCTTTCTTCCTCCAGTGATGAGTTAGTAATACCTGAGGGTTTTTATAATCTTCCAGCTTTCTTTTTTTTTTTTAATTTTATTTTATTTTTAAACTTTACAATATTGTGTTAGTTTTGCCACATATCGAAATGAATCTGCCACAGGTATACATGTGTTCTCCATCCTGAACCCTCCTCCCTCCTCCCTCCCCATACCATCCCTCTGGGTCATCCCAGTGCACCAGCCCCAAGCATCCAGTATCATGCATCGAACCTGGACTGGCGACTCGTTTCATACATGATATTATACATGCTTCAAGGCCATTGTCCCAGCTTTCTTCCTTCGCCACTCCCTTCTTGTCTTCTGTCCTTTCTCCCCTCCTCTCTTTGCGAGATCTCCTTACCAGTTTCCACTCATTTTCTTATGCAAAGCACTTTTGAATTCGAGCCATCTGTGAATATAAGGCAGTGAAAAATATTGAAGTCACATCAAATTCCACTAGCTCTGCCAGTGAAAAATACAGATGCTTCCTGTTTTATGCTTTCCTCTCACTTTCTCTGGAGTTTAAACATGAAAATATGTTCAATGATAAAAACCAGCACATATTCCCTTTCACCAGGAAACATATTCCAAACAATGAAAGGTAGAGTTATTTTCCCAAGTCCAGCCGGGATATTTAGATGTTGGAGGAATCGTACACGGAACCATACTTTCATAGAAGAAGAACATAATTATTCACGATGGTCACATTTTATAGGTGAAGAAATTGAGATCACAGGGAATTGTTGTAATTGTTCTCAGATGTGGTCCTCATAGACTTGCCAAGGTTCACATCAGCTTATGTTTTAACCCAACATAGCCGAACCTCAATTGCTCCATGGTGCTTTTTAGCTCCCTGCCACTTTCAAAAAGGATTCTTTGGCTACTGGGAGAGGCCAAATCCTTGAGCAGTGAACCATTAGCTTGAAATTCCATTCATATGCTGGTGTGAAAAAAGAAATGTAGGGCTGAGAGTCGAGACACCTGGGTTCTAGTTACACCCTGTTGCTACCTGTCAAACCTTGACAAAAATTTCTACTCTTGGCCCACGAAGGGGCTATGTCAAATGATCTCGAAGTTTCCTTCTAGCTCTTTGAAATTTAATTATTTTTTTCCCTTTCCTTTTCTGCTGACTCAGAGTATATGACATTGGCCATATTATTAAGTGCCATAAATCTCCATTTTCCTTACTGCAAAGGAAGAAGAACACATTCCCATAATTTCCTAGCTTCTACCTACTATATAATCTTGCACAAAATGGACTCATTTTAGAAATTGTGACCCCATGGACTATACAGTCCATAGAATTCTCCAGGCCAGAATACTGGAGTGGGTAGCCATTCCTTTCTCTAGGCGATCTTCCCAGCCCAGGGATTGAACCCAGGTCTCCCATGTTATGGGTGGATCCTTTACCAGCTGAGCCACCCAGGAAGCCCAAAAACACTGGAGTGGGTAGCCCATCCCTTCTCCAGCGGATTTTCCCAACCCAAGAATTGAACCAGGGTTTCCTGCATTGCAGGCAAATTTACCAGCTGAGCTACCAGGGAAGGCCTCGGATTTTTTATATCTATGGCGATTCTAGCTTTAGTGACTAATTCAATAAGACAGCAGTCATACCCTTGGGCAGTGTCCTTAGCTTTAAAGACACTGTATTGACCATGATTCTCACCCCTCTTTGCTTCTACCATATATATATTTTTTTAAATTTTAATTTCACATCTGTGGCTGAGTCCCTTCGCTGTTCACTTGAAACTACCACAACATTGTTAATTGGCTGTACCTCAACACAGAATGTTTGGGTGTTAAAAATAAATAAATAAAAATTTTAAAAGTCTCAAAAAAATTTTATTTATAGTGCTGTGCCATATCTTCTTATATACTCTGTTATAACTCTTGTAATATTTCTGCAGGATGGCACATTGTATGTCTCCGTGTTTTCCCTCTCATTTGTGAGTATCTGGTGCTATGTGGTTATTTTCTATATCAATAACTAGCTCCTCACCCATTTCACTAATGTGGGATATATGCTTCCTCACTGTATATTTCTTCTGAATATCCAACGATTCACCAAATCCTTATTGATCTTATCTCCCCGCCCTTGTCATTCAAATTCATCCACTTCCCTTTCTTTCTCACATTATATCTTCCTCTAAGCCATCACTCCCCCTCCTCTCAACCACACCATTCCACATAAAAGTCAAAGGATTATTTCAAATCACAAATCTAAGCATATCACCCAAATCCAGTGGATTTTCACTGCTCTTTTTTTCCTTTTTATTATTCAATTGTGCATATTTTTATTGGAAAGAATTCAAGTTTTTCACTTAAATCATCTGTACAGCAAAATTTTTGTTGAATGAAGAGTTCATACCAGTGTTATAAAGTTATATATGCATGAACTGTGTTCTTTTTTCTCTATTTTTAAAAATTATAGTCAATTTACAAAGTTGTATTACTTTCATGTATATACAAAAGTGATTCAGTTATACATATATAGTTTATATATACTTTTCAGATTCTTTTCCATTATAGATTATTATAAGATATTGAATATAATTCCTTGTGCTATACAGTAGGTCCTTGTTATTGATCTGTTTTATATATAGTAATATGTCTGTATTAATCCCAAACTTCATCACTCTTAATGTAATCCTTACCAAGAATCCTTACCAAGCTCCCTGGCAGGCAGCTCCTGGCCCTTGTCTCTGTTCCCAGTCTCCTAGTACATCTGCCTAATCCATTATTGCTCTTAGTTCTCTTTCCTTGCTATCCTCTCTTTGGAGAAAAGGACTTTGCTGAGAAGGCAATGGCAACCCACTCCAGTACTCTTGCCTGGAAAATCCCATGGACGGAGGAGCCTGGTAGGCTGCAGTCCATGGGGTCGCTGGGAATCGGACACGACTGAGCGACTTCACTTTGACTTTTCACTTTCACACGTTGGAGAAGGAAATGGCAACCCACTCCAGTGTTCTTGCCTAGAGAATCCCAGGGATGGGGGAGCCTCATGGGCTGCCATCTATGGGGTCTCGCAGAGTCGGACATGACTGAAGTGACTTAGTAGTAGTATAGTTATGAAGTGCCCCCTAGCAGTCATCTAGTTAACTCTTATTTATTCTTCTGGTTTCAAGTTAATGACCCTGTCTTCAAGGACGCCTTCTCTTATCTCCGTTAAGTCAGTTCCCTCTGTTAGATTTCCTCACGGCTATTTCCTTGTTCCTACTGCACTCATCATAGTTGCAGTTTTACACTTGCTCCTGTGATGCTTTTCGAATTGTTTTTGGATGACTTCTCCCTCAGTAGATTGCAAGTTCCATGATGCCAGGTCTGTTTTCCTGTCGCCATTGGAACCCCAGTGCCGAGCACAGTAATTGACACATAATAGGTACACACTAAAAGGCTATTGAACAGATAAGTAAATCCGTGAATCGAAAGACAGAATAGAAGCTCCTGAGATCAAGAGCTATTTCCTCACCCCCACACATACAAGGTTGGAACCAACCAACCCTTGTGGCTCAGCTGGTAAAGAATCCACTTGCAATGCGGGAGACCTGGGTTTGATCCCTGGGTTGGGAAGATCCCCTGGATAAGGGAGAGGCTACCCGCTCCAGTATTCTGGCCTGGAGAATTCCATGGACTGTGTAGTCCATGGGATCGCAGAATCAGGCACAACTGAGTGACTTTCACACTTTCATAGAAGGCAATTAATAAGTAGTGTTAAGAGAATAAAACTGATTAACCTTGAAGTACCAACTGGGATAGGAAGTTCAGAAGCATTAAAGTATTAAGCAATGGAGTTAATATTATGTTTTTAAGGAGCAGTGCTATTAAATATAAAATAACTATTCATCAGTATAGCCTCTAACCAAGCCTCAATATATGGCAAAAAGAAATAGTTCAGTTGTCAGATTATAACTCCCTTTCCTTATGTGTGTAAGAGAAATACCAAGACAAGCTTTAAGTGCTATAAAGTCAAACAAGAGAGAAATCAGTAAAACTAGGGTTACCAGGAAAAGCTCCCAAGAGGCTCTGCTTGAACTGTGCTTTGAAAGGCATTATAGTTTGAACAGGGGAGTGAGTATGGCTTGTATCTTAAAGGTCCGTTTACATGATGACTCTTCGTCATTTGCTGTTTCTCATGCACTGTCTACCTGGCTCTCCCAACTCTGTGTACTGGGATGCTGGAATCAATAGGCTCCCTTGCCCTCTGTCTTCAAGTTGGGTTTCCCTAAAGGGGGCCACTGACAGGAGTTCATAGGTTGGAAAGGAGAGAGCCCTACACATTCATTTCCCATGAATCTTCCTTACCTGGTCATGGTTTTGTGTGTGTGTGTGTGTGTGTGTGTGTGTGTTAGTCATTCAGTTGTGTCCAACTCTTTGCGACCCCATGAACTATAACTCACCAGGCTCCTCTGTGCATGGAATTCTCCAGGCAAGAATACTGCAGTGGGTTGCCGTTTCCTTCTCTAGGGCTGGTCATGACTGGCAGTAACTAATTCCTCTTCTGAAGGCCCCAGCCCCTGTTGGAGCCCCCTTCTAATGTACAGCTAGTTTCAGTGGGTTACCCCTTCAGAATTAGGGGTGGTAATGGCTTTCTGATGCTCTGATCCCAGGATACACTTAGAGTCTGTATTTATCCATTGTTGGGGTATCATACATTTCCTGGCAAAAATGATTGACTGGGGGTAAAAAATTGGTAAAGAAACTGTCACTCTGTCAATGGGAATTTTCTTCAACAAAATATAGTTATGTTTTTCTCCTCTTGTTTATTCAGTTCAGATAATGCATATGCTTTATCTGAAATGGATTACAAAGCAAACGCCACTTTAAACTGATTATCACAAGCTGACCGGCAGAATGCAACTTGTGTCACTGAAAGTAAAACACTTTTCTACGTATGAGAAGATGCAAGAATCTGGGCTCATTGAAACCATTCTTTTGATATGCACCTCAGCTATCTGGGGCCAATATCCTGTGTTCATATTCTCAGGGCTCACCATAGGGAGTGGCTGCAGTCTGATGGCTGCTAGATGGCAGGTATTCTTTTTCTTCCTGATTTCCCTCGGGGCTCACCAACTCACCGTCAGGGGTGGCTGCAGTCGCTCATGACTGTGTTGTTGTTGTTCAGTCGCTCAGTCTGTCTGACTCTTTGAGACCTCATGGACCCATGCCAGGCTTGGCTTCTCTGTCCTTCAGTGTCTCCCAGAGTTTGCTCAAACTCATGTCCACTGAGTCAGTGATGCCAGCCAACCATCTCATCCTCTGCCATCAACCTTCTTTTCCTGCCTTCTTTCCCAGCATCAGACATTCTTCGTTTACTGACAAGGCAGGAAATCTTCCATTTCTCACTAGGTATACACATAAAAACTCTCCATTTAATCCTAACGTCATAGACTCAGGATAGAGGAACTGTGAGAAGCCATCTCTGCTGGAAGGGTTGGGAGCGAAGGGTGGGGGTAGGGAGGAGAGCAGAATTAAAGTGAAATTTGAGCCCAGAGAAAAGCCACTGTATCACATCCATCCTGTCGAATTCATCCATCTAGGAGTTGCTACCTAAGATAGACCCCCAAATCCTCCTACACAAGAGTTTGGCAGGGTTTGGTGCTGCCTAGATGTGGTCCAGAGGATGCCAAGGTCACTTCATCTGCCACCAGATATACGTATCAGAAGAGGAAGAATGCCCAGTATACATGGAAGCCTTCCTTAGGACCAGCTTTTCAATCCTATAAGCAGTAAAATCACTCATGATTCTTCCACTTATCAACATTTTCATTGGTAGTAGCTAAATCAGTAGCTTTAGACAGAATTGTGTAGAACTACAAATTTTATTTAACCTCTAAACTACACTGATTGGTTTAAAAAAAAATTAAGCCTATATGTGGCAAGTGGGAATACAATTATTTCCTCTAAAATTATCCCAAGTATTTTTAAAATAAATACTTGGTTGATGAAAATATAGAATATGTATGATCATTAGAATAATTGAACACATTGCATAATGTCTTTTGCCAAAAAAAAACCTTACATTTGTACAATGGTTAGGAGGGACATTAATCTGAGTAATCTTAATATGATCATCCTAATGACCATAATGGAATGAATCACTGTATATTGCAATTATGATTCAATAATATATATTTTTGGAGATCAACTCTTTCATGACTGTTGGAATGGAATGCAGTAATAGGAGAACAGTAATTTTGGCTAACACCTTAGATATTGTGAGAAAAGCCAGCATGATAGGAGAATTCATTTTCTCTACTGAATTATCAAATGTCCAAAGAAGTATCTTGGGGCAGATAAATTAGTCTTGTGTGCGAAGTCGTTTCAGTCACATCTGACTCTTTGCAACCCCGTGGACTGTAACCCTCCAGGCTCCTCTGTCCATTAGATTCTCCAGGCAAGAATACTGGAGTGGGTTGCCATTTCCTTCTCCAGGGGATCTTCCCAACCCAGGGATGGAACCCACGTCTCTTATGTCACCTGCATTGGCAGGTGGTTCTTTACTACTAGCGCCACTTGGGACATCCTAAGTAAGTGTTGGATTTGCCAAAAAGATAGTTCGTGTTTTTCTGTACATTGTTATGGAAAAATGTGAATGAATATTTTGGCCAACCCAATATATGAGTCTGGCAGAGGAAGAGAGTGTATTTCTTCTCTTTGGGGCATTTTGTGGAAGCCAAATGTGGAGAGACAGTGGGAAAAGGAAGAATGGGCTGGCAGAATTCTGAAGGCCCACAGCATGTGGGATGTGGGCTCGCATGAGCGATCTGGGTTCATTCAAAGGAATTAAGAATTAAACCAATTAAAATATGCTGATGAAGGGTAGTAAAAATAGCCAGTGTTTGGTGAACCCTTGCTGTATGACCAGGAAGTGTGTGAAGTGCTTCCCTGGAGAGAATTCACACTCATGCTCACGACCATTTCATGAGACAAATCATGATTTTTATCTTCATTCTTCAGATGAAGAACCTGAGCCAATGGTGTTAGAAAATATGCTCAAGGTCATACCAGTGGTAACTGTGAGGCGATTTGAACTCAAACTGACTCCAGAGCCCATGCTGTTGACCATTAAATGAACTAGGATGGCATCCCATTCAGGATGTGTTTAGATGTCACTAAAAGTCAAATAACTTGGAGGCAACAAAGCCCTATGGCTGGATTGGTGCTAATGCAAAAGTACTTATAAATGCCTCTTTTATAGGCAAGAAATTTTAATCTGGCCAGCCTTTGGTTATAATCAAATTTGTTATGTCCATATTATTAAAATACATTATAACTAGATTAAAACATACCAGAAATTTTGTGGATTTTATAGAACATCTCCATTTATAAACACTAATCCAGTTAGATTGATTCTTTCCTCTGGTGATTTCTAAAGTCCTGTAGTAAAGCCTTTAAAAAAAACAACAACAACAATCAAGACCTGTATTTTAGTGTATTAATAATGCCTTGTCTTAAGGTTGTTCCTGAGTTATCTTGAAAATTGATATGTTACTTGATGCCCGTTTTACAGATGGAGAATGTAGTGACCTCAAAGGATAAAGCCTAAAATGCAGTCAAAGATAATTCACTCTGCACTTTGTTTTCTTTTCCTAAGCCACATCGATGTCTTTAAGCATCATCAGAGAGGGGAAATTAGCATTCTGAGTCTTTAGTTTCTTAAAGTAAGGTAAGGCTGAACAGATTAAATTTAAATTCTTCATCCATGGTTCCCTGGACCAGAATTCCTCAGGAGTTGAGTTATAATCTGTTCTAGCCCTCATTTCCTTTCAAGCATTGTTTCCTTAGAAAGGGTTAAAACAGTTATTATATTCCTCATCAAATAACTGAGATGACTTAAAATTGGTAAATCATAAATTATAATTGCAAATTCTAAATAAGAAAACAAAAGATATCAGAGAGTCTTTGGCAAAGACTCATTGAAACAATTAATTAAGGATAGAGAAAAGGCTGTAGTACAAGCTGGCAAAATATTGCTTATATGGGCTGGGAGCCCACTCTCATATATATAATAAAAGTGACTCATGAACCTGAAATTATAAAATTAAATGTGAGAGATACATAATATTAGATCGTCCTCAAATGAAAAATGATGTATTATCTATATCAAAAATGGTATGCCATGTAACACATTTTATCTCTGTATAGGCATTTTGTTGGTATTAAGTTGTTAAGTCGCTCGCTCAGTCGTGTCTGACTCTTTGCGACCCCGTGGACTGTAGCCCACCAGGCTCCTCTGTCCATGGGATTCTCCAGGCAAGAATACTGGAGTGGGTTGCCATTTCCTTCTCCAGGGGATCTTCCCAACCCAGGGATCGAACCCAGGTCTCCCTTATTGTAGGCAGACGCTTTAACCTCTGAGCCACCAGGGAAACCCCTGGTGTATGTATAGGCATTTTGTTGGTATGCTAGCACACAAAAACTTGGAATAAATAGACAACACTATCATTTTTATAATTTGGTTGGGGCATGACAACTGCTGTTTAAAAGAAAAAACAATGCAGGGCTTCCCTGGAGGTCCAGTGGTTAAGACTCTCCTCTTCCACTGCAGGGGGCACAGGTTCAATCCCTGGTTGGGAAATGAAGATACCACATGCCATGCAATGCAGTTAAAAAAAAAAAAAAAAGTTTAAAAGAAAAAACAACTCTTTTGTCTTACTGATTTAGATTCCAGCTCAGTTGTTTTTGGTTGGTTTACTCCTCTAAGAGGTGACTCAGGGATTTCTTTTTCTCCTAGGCTGTAGCAGAGGAAAATGGCTCTCGTGTCATTGACACTTGGCTTCAAGGTCACTATATAGCCAGCACCCTGTAGGCAGAATGAAAATGCATAAAAAGGCAACCGTACAGATGAACACACATATACACACATTCTTAAATGCCTTGGTTAGGAAGTGATGCTTACTTTCTGCTTTCATCCTATTGGTCAGGATTAGTCACATGACCGCCACATAGGTTTCAGGAGCCTGGGAAGTGTAGTTTGGTCCTGTGCTCAGGAAGAAGGAACATATTAACTACTCATTTAATTACTCTCTCTGATAAGATTGGTTTAAAAACTGTACCAGTAATAACCAAAATAATTATTTTCATTGCATTCCACAAGATGAACAAATTGAAGTAAAATATGCACGCATATCCTTGCACCCATATTTTGCATAGTGTAGAAAAGTCTAAAGCATATTCCTTGACTACTCATTTCAAGACTTGCCATTATAAACTATAGGCACGTGTCTCTAAACAGATATAAAAGAAATATTGGATCTCGGAAGAGACATCATCTGTCATCATGATGGCAACTTAATCTATACCTGAAAATTGTTGAAATGTTTGGACCAGTAGAGAATAGATCAGTCATCTCTGTTTCATGAGCAAGTGTGTAAATGTTTCACTCGGGATTCAGTTGCATTAGTATTTCATAAGCATAGATATAAATTGTACTAAAGTGTACAAGGAAAATACAGCCAAAGACATGGCAAAATTGTATTTTCAGAAAAAAAGGGCAGAAAAAAATGTTTCTAAGAATAAAATTACCTCAGGTAAATAAAAAAATTTTTAAGTGACTAAAAGTAAAACTGAGCATATAACGGAAGTGGTAGTAAGTCTCAATTCCATGGGAACTATTTGTCAGTTACTCTCTTCTTCAGCTGCACTTGAGTTCTCATATAAACTCAAGACTCTTGAGTTATGACTCACCATATATGTTTTGTGAATTGGAGAATGGATTAGCAAATTCAGGTTTCAAAAAGTTGTGGGATTTACTACTAGACTCTTTTGGGTTATAAATGTGAAAGAAGTTGCTGCCTAGAAATATGAGCTGTGTGTAATTACTCCCACCTGCTGGGTAAAATCTTTACTACATGGGCATTGAACTTCATTCCCACCACAGGGTGAGGGAAATGCAGTATGACCCATCCACATCACAGGGTTTGTGAACATGATCTTTATTCACAGCGGCTCTTGGCCTGTGGGTCACTTCCAAATTCCAAGCGTAGCATAACTTAGGACTGGGAACTGCAAGGCCATGCTTACTCTTGGCATAGAAAAGCTTATTTCTCCCCTGAAAGAAAAGCCAACGGAGGGGGGGGTGGAATGACCAATGGATCTGCCATATTTATCCAAAAGGTGGTTAAGCTCTAAGGGAAGAGAGACAGGAAGGGAACCCTTCCAGCAGAAATGGTTCTAAGCTCTGGTTTTCTAGCTAATGGACGCAACTGGAAGGAACTTGATGCATGGTCATTGGACACCCTACATGCATCCTCCTTCAGATGTTGGTGTGTACGTGAAGGCACTCTGTTCAGAAACAGAGAAGAGTTTCCCACTCTTAAAAGCACATTGTTTGTAAAGGATGGTGGGAACCCGCAAGACAATATTACAGTCTTTGATGAGCTGGGCGTCAAAACATGGGCAGGCTTTTGTTAAGTGGAAGGGAAGTTTTCTGGGGCTGTAAAACCTGAGAAAACACATATAAGCATCTGTGCTATTGTGTAATGACTCCTTTAATCCTTAGCAGGAGGTGAAAGAATGTGGGTGACGCTTAGGAGCAACCATGGGTTGAGTGTTGTTTTCTCTTGCTTTGCTTAACACCAGCACCCTGACTCTCAACAGTAGTTTAGGAAGGAGAGTTCCAGAAATGGAATCTTCTTTTGCTCCAAGAACAGGTCACAATCAGAAGTGTATAACTAATCTTTTAACTAATTTCCTCAGCCCTGGAAGGAAGAAAACAGAGTTAGCAAAGGTGAAGATGCTTATCTGTCAGGAATAGCATTCTTGTTAGGGGTTTTGACCTTGTATTTGGCTATTGTGTGATTGACAGAGCTGAAGAGCTTCTTTTGTGCTAAGAAGTCTTTGGTGAAATTGCTGGCTTGGTTTTCTGTCCTTCAGCAACTAAAGGAAAGAGAAATCAGGGGTAAACGTAGAGTTCATGAATCACTGGCTTCTGTAACTGGCAATGGCAGTTTGTGTGTGTGAATTTCTTGTTTTTCTTATTTCTATTTTCCCACCTCAACCTTTTAATCACTCTTCATTCTGTGTGTTCTGTTGCCTTCGTGTCTTCCTTCTCTCTCTCCCTCTCCCTCTCTCTCTCTCTTTGGCTGTACTATGCATGGCATGAGAGAATCTTAGTTCCCCAGCAAGGGATTGAACCCCTGCCCCCTGCATTGGGAACACAGAGCTTTAACCACCGGACCATTAGGGAAGTGCCTTGTCTTCCTTCTCTTGGTTTCCCTATTCTACACCCCCTTTTCCTTTATCCTTTTATCCTTTATCCTTTATCACAGGTAAGATATTACCTGTGATCATGATGTAAGCTGTAAGCACTGTGGAAAATGCTAGTTTCACTGTCTCCATTTGAAAAACATGCAACCAAGGGAGAGGTTGACTACATCTTTCTTTGAATTTAGAGGGCTTCCTGCCAAGAAAATTATCTTCTGAACCTCCTTGGGTCTCTCTGTCCTCATGAAGCACACCAGCCAATCAGCTACCTCCTGACTGAGCTCGATCTGGGTCGACTTTGGCTGCAAGTTGTTCCAGCCAATGAAAGCAGAAACCCTAGGTCAGTGTTTCCCAGATAGATTTTGTGGGACAGTAAAATTACCAAAGAAAAACTGAAGACATTGATATAGATAGAGCCTTTTGTTTAAAATTTAACAAAAAAACACTTTCTAAAAACTCCATTGTCACCATTATGTCATAAAAGCCGGCATTTTTTGAAAGATAATCTCAACACAAGTTGAATAAATTTAGCCTATGAAAAATTCACTGCCTTGTCTCTATTATCTCATTTTATCGAAGACTGGGTATGAATATCAGCCAAAGAGCTGATTCAACTTTAGATCCTTGAGTCCAGTAAAATTGTTCCTTTTCCCATACCATCAGTTAAGCCTTTGGACTGACTGCTCTGCCTCTCAGGGGTTCTTATATTCTGCTACTTTTATATCAAGGGTCTCAATTTCATTCTCAGAGTTACAATACCCCAAAGAGGCTAGTAGTAAATTCTTATCCCTGATGTATAAATGGAACCATAAGAAATAAAATGAATTTGATCCACACAGAAGAGCTAGTAAATGCATCAGCTTTATTTCTACATTTTTTTTGGCGGGGTGGGGAATGGGAAGCTCTGTGCAAGCTAGGGTAGTGGGAGAGAAGCATATGGGAGGGGCGGGCTATTGAGAAACACAAAGATGTGGCCCTATTCTTGAATGGATTTCCATCTAAATAGCCAGAGGTGTGTATCCAATTCATAACACAAGCAGACATTAGAGAATGCTTAATTGAGAAATAGGAAAGTACTAATGTAGGGCAGAGAAAGGAATAACTCATTTCACTTGAAGACTCAAGGGAAGAGATCATGGCAGTTGTATTATGTGTAATTATGTGATTGTGTGATTACTTGGTAATTCCTCCCCTTCATAGCTACAGTATAAGCTCTATGAGAATAAGGTCCCTATCAGATGTGAGAATCACTATATCACAGCTCTTAGCGTAGTGCCTGGTATCTAGCTCATGACCCAGAATATTTCCTGAACAAGTAAATGAATGCCTGCAGTGATAGATGCTGTGAAAGATACTAAGAAATTAAAGTTTCACTCATTGACTTTGAAGCATCTGCAAGCGCATAGGTCTATAACATGACAGATGTGTTCAGTCAGCTCTGTGCCTGTGTACAAGACCACAGATGGTGCTAGTAACTTACTTATTTCATTCTGAAATGGCATAATTTCATCCCCACTCGACTTTTCCCTAGGCATGGGGTTTGATGCCATATTTATCAAGACATCTACTTGAAAGTGGACGTCATACTGTGAAGAACCATTTTGGACAAATGTTACAGCCCCTTGCCAAGTAATGACTTATGCTGGGCAGTTGCTTAAAAAGCTGATTTTACTCATTTTATTTGCTATGCTCATGTACTGCTTAGGGAAGAGGGGAGGGCAGCAATTTTTTTTTTAAGCTAGTAATTATTTGCAGAGGTCCGTGGGCAAAGCACTCAGCCCACACCTGGGAACAGAATTCTGGTTTAGACGGTGACCATGGTGATATTTCTACATCTCCAGATTGTGCTTTGCCAATTGAAATGCAGACATGTGCAGAAACAGCCTCATTGTCATTCTTTGTTTTTGTAATATTATCCTTGGCTTGGCAGATTTATTTTTTTCCCTTCTTCCACTGTCAGCACTGTTTCAGCAGTGAGTTATGTTATCCGGTGACATCAGAGGAAGCAAAGTTACATATGTCAGCTTGGCAGGAATCATCCACTAACGGCAAATTTGTGACAAGTTGCATTTTTCTACTATTTTCACCTTGAGTGATGAAGTATCCACAGTTCAGAGAGATATACCACGGGGTCTCCCTTGATGGTAACCATGCTCTGTCTAATGAAGCTGCTGTTGCTTCAGTCCTGGAGGGAAGGAACCAGTGATCTTCAAGTAAATCCTTTCCTATGAGTAGTGGGAACATAGCCCCAGAGTTGATTGCCTGTATCTATGGGTAAGGGAGGCTTAACAGGCTTAAAAGTTATAGCCAGTTTCATCCTCATTAAGTTTAATGGTTTGTATAATGAGAGGCTGCGACTAATGGAATAACCAAAAGAACAATTCATGAACTATTTATGGAAGAATACCTTCACCATTCAAAATGGACATTAAACTATGGCTGGTTTCATTGCAAGGCAGAAGTTCCCTTCTTTATTTTCTGGTTAGGTTTACATACAGCCTATATAGAGTGTGGTACGTACTGTATCTCAGGAGAAAGACTGAAGCTTTTAAGCTAATGAGTTTGGACTTTGAGTGTTTTCTATTATTATTATTACTATGATTTAAATTAGTGATATATAATGAGGAGCTGGTAAAAATTACTTAAGATGTAACAAATTAATGGAACTTAAAGCCAAAAATCCCAGCTGCTGCTGCTGCTGCTAAGTCGCTTCAGTTGTGTCTGACTCTGTGCGACCCCAGAGATGGCAGCCCACCAGGCTCCCCCATCCCTGGGATTCTCCAGGCAAGAACACTGGAGTGGGTTGCCTTTTCCTTCTCCAATGCATGAAAGTGAAAAGTGAAAGGGAAGTCGCTCAGTTGTGTCCGACTCCTAGCGACCGCATGGCCTGCAGCCCACCAGGCTTCTCCATCCATAGGATTTTCCAGGCAAGAATACTGGATTGGGGTGCCATTGCCTTCTCCGAAAAATCCAGCTAGGGAAAGCCAAATATGTACATTAAAATGACACCCTCTGCCCTCATCCCTTGAGAACTCACAGGAAATAGAAAATTTTGGTTAAGGTGACACATCGTATTATGTAAACCAGAATATAAGTGTCATGAAATTAAGAACTATTTCTGTTCAATTCATTCTTGTATCCCTTAGGATCTAGGGAGATGCCTAACGTATAACAGATAGTCAACAAACATTGAACATGAGTAGTTGATGAATATATATCCCGTCCTTACTGAGATAGCTTTGTTTCATTTCTGAGGAGGGGACATTTCTTTCTTTCAGAAAAAGTAGAAAATGATCCATATGAAAGAATTCAGCCCTGGTTGATATCGGCCCCGGATCTATCTTTCTTCACAGAGAGCTTTTCCTGAGAGCAAACCACAGGGATTTGTGGCTGTCGCCATCAATGACAGATTTGGGGTATGATAAAATGTAGAAAATGGCTAAGTAGAAGAGCGTACATGCTCTATAAAATAGAATTTAAAATAATAGCTATCAGCAGGAAGCACATGCTGGGAGAATATAAACCCCACCCGTGTGATGGCGTCAGCTACAAATTGAGAAATGAATTGGACAAGCAAACAGAATGTGTCTTCAGCAGCCCTTCAGATCAAAACATCAGAGATAACCATGCATCTCTGGAGCCTCTATTTTCTTCATTTTGAAAGAGCTATCGTCAGTAGGGAAATGAAGAGGAAATGGGTTTATTCTTTGCACATGTCTTCGGATATTCCTTGGGAGTTCGGATGCATTCAGTTCTCTTACTATTGCTCAAAGGGCATTCTGACTGGAAAAAAAAAAAAATTTCACAAGCTAAAAGTAGAACATTCCAGTACAGGTCAGAAGAACTAAGAAATCACTTGTTCTTTGAACACAAGAACTCTGGTGCGCTCCTCTCGAAGGCTGAAAAACATCTTTTTTGGATCTGTGATCCTTGGCATTTTCCGGCATCGTTCCTGACACCCCCCCAGCTTCAGATTCCCTGAGGTCAATGCTGGGGTCATCTTTACAGAATGACTTTAGGCTTCTAAAAATGGGTAAATCGCATGTTCAAGTGGATCCATACACATCCACCTACAAGGGAGCATCCCAGGTGGATGCCTGAAACTTGATAGATTCAGTCTTCAAGGCACAAGGCCAAGTGATGAGTAACTGTTTTAAGACGTCCTGGTTTTTCTGTCTGTAGATGTGGCTGGGTGGTCCTCTCCACATACCTGGTCATGGTGCAGGCTTTTCATAGAACTGACTCTCTAATTCTGCTTCCTTTTAACCGTCTGTGAAGGAATTTTGAAAATCTGTGGTAAGGGAACATATAGGAATTTGAGATTTGTAAGTGTGAACACAGAATTTGAGAGTGGGGCCCAAATGACCAAAAGAAAATAAATTCTTATGTTAATAACTGTTGTTAGGAATTCACTAGAGCCAAGAATTCTAGGGCTGAGGTTCTGGGAGTTGAGTTCAGTTGGTGATGAGGTGCTTGACACTGATTAGTGAAAATTAAGTGTATGTCATTGAGAAAGTGCTGGAAATTGGAGAATCATTTGTAGTTGATGAATAACGTGGAGAGATGAAGCACAGTGGAAACTCGGGAACTGACTGCTCCATACAATTCTACCTAAATTACAAATTTCTGATCCAAAGATGGAAATAAGGACAAGTTATTTTTCCTCCAGGTAACAGGTTAATAAAAACACACAATCAGTAACACAAAAGAAAATGAGAAAGATTTCTTTTATCCATCTTTTATAAACAGCCCCCCACCTGGGGAAAAAAAAATGATGTGTTTAAGTCTTGACTCCCAGTATCATTGAATGGGAACTTCTTTGGTAATAGGGTCCTTACAGGGCAATTAGTAAAGATAGGATCATACTGGAGTAAGGTGGAACTTTAATCCAATGTGACTCATATCTTACAAAAAGAAAGAAGACAATGTGAATACACAGATACCTAAGATGAGAGTGCTGTGCAAAGAAAGAGGCAGAGATTAAAGTGGTTCACCTACAAGCCAAGGAATGTCTGAGGCTACCAAAAGCAGGAAGAGGCAGGGAAGAGTTATCCTTAGAGACCATGGATTGAGCCTGGCCCTGCCAACCCTTTGATTTCAGACTTTTGGCCTCCAGAACTTTTAGACAACAAATTTCTGTTGTCTTAACCTGCCAAGTTTGTAATCCTTCATTTTGTCATCCCTGGGAAACTAATATGCCTTCCTAGACCCAGGTGGTGAAGCAAAGGGAAGACCCCAAGCCAAAAAGTGGAGTACAAAGCTACAGCTTCTCACCACTTGTAAGAAGACATGTATGCTCTGGCAGAGCAAGAGTTTGCATTTTCTGGAAGCCTGGAAGGTCCTCTGTCTTGTCTAGTAAGGGGAGGACTACCCGGAGTGTGTCAGCGGGTGAAATAGCAGCAGCCAAGACCAGGTGTCTCTGCTGCCTCCAGCTGCCCAGATGAAGCATCATCACCAAGCTGGCTTTATTGATGACACCTTTGGCTCTAGGGAAGCTGGCAAAACTGACTCCCAGATTATTTTTAAAATGCATGGATAAAAGCCAGTCACTCTCTTATTTTTCAAACAGGACACTGATGCCTAACAATCAGCTTAGTACATTTCATCAAGTTGCATCAGCTAGTCTTATATTTGACATCTGTAAGCTTCAGTTAACTGAAGAATAGCATCATGGTCAAGCAAAGAAGATTTCATTAAAGATGGAAATGCTTTGAGGTATCTAGCCCTTCCAAAATGATTGCCCTTGAGACACCTACCAATCCACTGTGGCTTCTGGATAATTGATGTTTTGATGATATCCACAAATCCTCCTCTGCCTTCTCAGGGGTAAGCAGAGCAGGCTGGGAATCGTTCACCTGGCTCTTTACCTGCATTCCTCATGCATACCCCTATGTAGCTTCTTCCAGTATCATTTACTCTGGTCCATCAACAGATTTCCTTTACTTCCTGTGGGTCTACCTTGTTGAGGGTTTATGGAGGGGAGGGGAGGATGAGTAGATTTGGGGGGATATAAAGATTATCCAAAATCTTTGTCACTTGCTTTCTGCATTTTAGGGAGAAGAAAGATGGAACAAAACACCTTATAAAGCAAATTTTTTTAAAAAATTCAGTTCTTTAGTAAAAAAGGAGATTGTGGTATAGATACAACAGTAGAATGTTCAGCTCATGTCACTCATGTAATGCAGAGCATCAATTTGTAGTTAGTGATTATGCAAATAGAAAAATGGTGACATTTAACTTGACATTTTTAAAGAAACACAGATGTAGAAATATTGTCTGGAAAGCATTATGACTCTGTCAATATTATTTATTTTAAAGAGCAAACCTCATTACAAGCCTATCTTGTTCATCTACCCATTTGACAAATGTTTACTGAGTACCTACCTGGTGCTGTGATAGGAGCTGGAAATACAGTGAGAGCAAGGACACGGAGCCTGCCTCCCGGGCCCTGTCTAGTAGAGACACGGACACACAAATAGGTGGGACAAGAGTATCTTGCTCGGAATTGCTGCTTGAGGCGGGAACTCTGTAACTATTATAAGCTGGAAAGTGATAGCTATTTGTCAGGACAAAATGTTGGGGGAAGGGGAGGGAAATAAGGTTCTAGGAAAAGAAGTGGCATATTTAAAGGCTCAGACTTCCAGGAGCCTGCGTGTCTGTGGTACCAAAAGTAATTTGGTAGGACTGTTACTTGGATGGAGAGGGAAGGAATAGTGAGAACTGAAACTAAAGATAGAGTTGGAGGTCATGGTGAAGATCTTGCATTGCAGTTTAAGGAAATCCTGCTTTATTCTGAAGGTCATGGAGGGCATAGCAGCAGAGCAGTGACTAAGAAAAATCACTGTGGCTTTTGTGTGAGAATATGGTGACCATGGAAAAAAGAAGAGAGTTCCAGAAAAACATCTATTTCTGCTTTATTGACTATGCCAAAGCCTTTGACTGTGTGGATCACAATAAACTGTGGAAAATTCTGAAAGAGATGGGAATACCAGACCATCTGACCTGCCTCTTGAGAAACCTATATGCGGGTCAGGAAGCAACAGTTAGAACTGGACATGGAACAACAGACTGGTTCCAAATAGGAAAAGGAGTACGTCAAGGCTGAATATTGTCACCCTGCTTATTTAACTTCTATGCAGAGTACATCATGAGAAACGCTGGGGTGGAAGAAGCACAACCTGGAATCAAGATTGCTGGGAGAAACATCAATAACCTCAGATATGCAGATGATACCACCCTTACGGCAGAAAGTGAAGAGGAACTCAAAAGCCTCTTGATGAAAGTGAAAGAGGAGAGTGAAAAAGCTGGCTTAAAGCTCAACATTCAGAAAATGAAGATCATGGCATCTGCTCCCATCACTTCATGGGAAATAGATGGGGAAACAGTGGAAACAGTGTCAGACTTTATTTTTTGGGGCTCCAAAACCACTGCAGATTGTGACTGCAGCCATGAAATTAAAAGGCACTTACTCCTTGGAAGGAAAGTTATGACCAACCTAGATAGCATATTGAAAAGCAGAGACATTACTTTGCCAACAAAGGTCCATCTAGTCAAGGCTATGGTTTTTCCTGTGGTCATGTATGGATGTGAGAGTTGGACTGTGAAGAAGGCTGAGCACTAAAGAATTGATGCTTTTGAACTGTGGTGTTGGAGAAGACTCTTGAGAGTCCCTTGGCCTACAAGGAGATCCAACCAGTCCATTCTAAAGGAGATCAGTCCTGGGTGTTCTTTGGAAGGAATGATGCTAAAGCTGAAACTCCGAAGAGTTGACTCATTGAAAAAGACTCTGATGCTGGGAGGGAATGGGGGCAGGAGGAGAAAG
Source organism: Bison bison bison (assembly GCF_000754665.1). Taxonomy (NCBI): domain Eukaryota; kingdom Metazoa; phylum Chordata; class Mammalia; order Artiodactyla; family Bovidae; genus Bison; species Bison bison. The sequence goes on along the minus strand of NW_011494677.1, from coordinate 6,347,188 downwards.
GGATGAGATGGCTGGATGGCATCACCGACTGGATGGACGTAAGTTTGGGTGAACTCCGGGAGTTGGTGATAGACAAGGAGGCCTGGCGTGCTGCAATTCATGAGGTCGCAGAGTCGGACACGACTGAGCGACTGAACTGAACTGAACTGATGGTGACCTGGACCAGATCAGAGTCAGGGAAGCTATGTGGGAGGCTGCTGCAGTACCGCAGGCGTGCGCTAGGTGGCAGTGCCACCGGCAGTGGGAGTGGAGACACATCTGTAAGTTACAGGAAGGCTAGATCGGCTAGATTGGTGATTATGAACTTTGGAAATGGAGAAGAAGGAGGAGTCAAGGTTGACTTATACATGAAACGTACGGAACTTCTTTCTATCCTAGAAAAGAATCACTGTCATGATAGAAATTGCTGGACATAGCAATCCAGAGCTCAAGGTCAGTGCTACGTGGCAGAATTGTATGCACTTGAAGTGTTCACTTTGAGCCAGGGGTGTACGTTTTGTTCCTGAAGACTCGGTCCATAACTAAGTTATGATTTTAGACCCGTTAACTCCGGAAGGTAGGGTAATCCACAGCCTCCCACTCAGTGTTTCCAAGGCCCTGTGGTCATAAACAGAGGAGGGGCGTTCACATCCAGTGGGGGCGGGGCAGAGAAAGGTGTTCTTCCTAAAGCCAGAGTGGAAAGAGAAGGTGCCTTAGCCATGTGATGACCACTCATCCATTGACTTCATCAACAGATTTTAGGTGGAGAGTATCTGTCCCTCGGAAAACACTACGAGGCACACATCTCTCAGGAAATCTCCATAGGTTTCCACCATTGAAAAGTTTTCTTAGATGTCTGTTTATTTAAGGAAAGTGACAAAATTTCTCAGGCAGTAACTGCCACAACTGATTACAGCAAGTCCCCTACATACGAACGTTAAAGTTGCAGACTTTCAAAGACGCAAACGTGTGTTCCATTAACATCAGGTGTGAGTGAAATTGCAGCTTGCCCCTGTCTCCTGTTGCTGACGATGCTTCAGCTCTCCCATCTCCCTCCTCCTGTCAGTAACTCTTCCTGGCTGTTCACGGGATACCAGCCCCTGTATGCCAGCTGTTATCCTGTATTACTGTACTTTTCAGGCTACTGTACTGTAAGATTAAAAATGTTTTCTTTTTTTTGCATGTGTTTTTTTTTTAATGTGTTATTTGTGTGAGAAGTATTATAAACCTATTACAATATAGTACTATGCAACTGATTATGGTCGTTGGGTACCTAGTTTAACTTTGTTGGACTTACAATTGCCCACTCAGAATGGAACTCAGTCATATGTAGGGGACTTATTTATGTAGGTAACAAACTCAGGAATTTTTGCCAAGACACTCTTCTGGAAATTGACTACCCCGTATAGGACCTCCTCTTCCAGCTTCTGAGCCAGCTGTGTGTATGTCCTGCCCCATTCTTCTAACTAGCTATGTGATCATGGGCAGGTTATTTAATTTTCACGCTTAAAAAACCTAGAAGAATGTGAGGAGGGTAGAAAATGCTATGAATGCAATAAAATAGCACTGTTTATTATTAAGTAACAAGGCAAAATATCTTGAGGCTTTAAACTCCTTGCTTTTATTTTCTGTACATTCAATGCTGGCCCTCTATGTCCTCAGGAAAGGCTTTTCAGCCTCCAGTGATGTTTCTCTATTGTCAAATCCCAGCTGAACAGACTGCCTTTCATATTCAGGAAGTGTTTGGTGCCTGTTAGCCAAGACTGTCCAGTCTGACCAATGACATTTTCAATGGACCTCAGTTTTTCTTCCCCATCTAGCACAAATGCTTTGTATCCTTTGACTTTCTTCTATTCATAATCCCTCATGTGTTATAGTATTTTAGGCCCTATTTTGGCATCTAATCCCAGCATTTTTATGGTTGTTTACATTTTTTCAAGGACAACACATGAAACTTTGAAGACCCAAGTGCAACTAGAGATGTGGGCTGCTGGTCTGTGCTTAGTCATTCAATCATATCTGACTCTTTGTGACTCCGTGGACTGTAGCCAGCCAGGCTCCTCTGTCCATGGGGATTCTCCAGGCAGAGATGTTGGCAACTTCACATTTCTGCCTCCACTCTAAGGCCAATCATACGCTGTCATTCTCCTTGCTTTTTAAATCTGAGCACACATTTTCACTTTGAGTCTTTTCTACCCATCTTTTTGTCTCTTAAGTTTTCACCAGGTAAGTGTATGTTTTGCCTTGCCAAAGCACTGTCCAATTTTTTTTCAGGTCTTCTTGATATTCCTCCTGTATTTCTTGAATCAGGGGCTTCTGCAGTCCTCTCTGAAGGAATTTCGATTTCTCTTACCCCTTTCCTTCTACGCTTTTGCTGCTGCTGCTGCTAAGTCGCTTCAGTCGTGTCCAACTCTGTGTGACCCCATAGGCAGACTCCTACCAGGCTCCTCTGTCCCTGGGATTCTCCAGGCAAGAACACTGGAGTGGGTTGCCA
>NW_011494677.1:6329880-6344615 GCF_000754665.1 Bison bison bison | reverse complement strand
TTGCCTGGAGAATCCCAGGGACAGGGGAGCCTGGTGGGCTGCCATCTATGGGGTCGCACAGAGTCGGACACAACTGAAGCGACTTAGCAGCAGCAAGTATCCTCTGACCCTGGTGGTAAATGTTTTTGGTGCCATGGAGCCCTTGGGCATTTTGGTTATGCCCAGAGACTCAGCCTCAGGATAGTGTCTTTAATATCTGTGTAAAAGACATTAGATTACCAAGAAGCCATGAAAGACAATCTAATATTCTCTTTCTGATAGAGTAAGATTCTGATAGAGTAAGAAACCCATTTCTTGGGTGGTGGATGAAGTAATAAGATGAAGCATCAGAATTCTATCAGAAATGTCTGCAATTTCTGTTGGTCAAAAATCACTGTTAACATTACTGTGGTTTGTTGCTTACATTTAAAATTGATGGAAATGCTAATTTTCAGTTAGAGTTCAGGGAAAGGGAAAACGTGGACGTTTTTCTTCCCATCTGAGTTCACGTATCCCCTGCTTTCTATCCACAGATGCTAGGGGGTTGTCCAGATCCTGGGTTTAATAAGCCCTGCTAGCTGTCCTTTGGGGTTTGAGACTTAGCTCAAGTAACCATCTCCTCTATAAAACTTTCCCAAATTTCACTAGACCCACTTCTCTACCTATCCCTATACTATTTTGTTCATTCCCTATTATGCAATATTCATTTATTATTCTGATTACTATTACCATCTTTTCCTGTATTTTTCTCCTCTTTGTAAATATCTCTGTGTATAAGTATCTCTATATACAAGCATATAAAATATATTTTTTTTCTTGATCCAAGACAGTGTCTGACATACTGTAGGCACTCAATCAGTGTTTTGTTTAATAAATGAATTAAAACCCTAATTAGCTTCTGGTGAGTTTACCCCGATCACAAGTAACAGAAGGGCTTGCACTTAATTTATTCATTTCTACAAGGGGCACAGTATACAAGCATTGAACTTTAACAAGAGGTGTGCTTTCATCAGTCTTCCTGGGCCAAGTCTGAACCTTTTATTCTGCATTGATAGATACCTAATTGCTCATGAAGTCACAGTTGTAAACTTGTAACCAAGTCTTCAAAGTACTTTAATACCTTATGAACATACAATTGGAAAAAAAAAATGAATTCCCTTGTTAGATAAAAATATATTCTAAAGATTACCAGCAAACAAATAAATATTTCTATTTATAACCTGACAATGGAATATTACTTGTTCACGAGACACTTATTCTGAGTAATGTGTTGGGAGAGTATAAATAACTCTCAGTAAAAAATGTACTTACACAATAATTTATTCTAATTAGCCTGAATGTATTAGACTTCCTGCTAAGAAGCATGAATTAGCTACTGTTTGTGTAAACTTTTACTTCCGTCTTGCCTAATTGTGTTCTGTATAGAGTCAGACATCAAAGATCAGCTAAGGTTAAATATCAGGACGTTTTAGTCATTAGGAGACAGTGAAGGTGGGCACAGTCTCTGATAAATAACCATGACATGAGCACCAAGACTCATAAACAGAAAGATACAGAGAGCTGGAGTCAGAGGAGAGAGAATCCATAAGCCTCTTGAACTTGGCCTTCAGCAGGCTCTCAGGAATGCTGGTGTGGATAATCTAGAAGCTAACTCTCCCCCTCTGTGTGTGTCCCTCTTCCTAACACACACTTTCTTCTTGAACTCCTCCCCTTGTGCTGTCCTAGCAAGCAAGCCTACATGTCCAACTCTTTGTGACCCCGTGGACTATGGCCTGCTAGGCATCACTGTCCATGGGATTTTCCAGGCAAGAATACTGGAGTGGGTTGCCATTGTTCTAGAGGGAAGGGTAATTTTTTAAGATGACTACAAAATTCTTATATATTTTAATTCATATAAAATACTTACCAAAAAATGTTCATTCTGGCCCACAATGAATTGCATGAAAAGATTTTCCCTATGATTTAAAACTATTTTTTATGTAGTAAATCATTGAGATTAAAGGATACCAATATTGGTGAAGTAAAAGCCATTCCTGCTTCACTGCTTTAAAGATTTCAATGTCTTTTTTCTTTTTTTAAAATTTATACTGAGTACATGGGGGGAGAAAAATTACAATGAAAAGCTGTCAGGATAAATAAGGTCCTATGACCATGAAATGTTTGGGAAAGAATTATAATTCTTTTTTTTTTTTTTTTTGGCAGCACAGTTAGGTTTCCAGTTTTAAGAGAGGAAATAAAGAACCCCATGAAGTCTTAAGGATGCCAGGGAAGACTACTTTCCATCCCCATCTGTGAATAGTGGATGTAGAATGTACATTCTAGCTTCAGGGAAATTCTTTGCTACAAAACCATACTGATGTTTGTAAATCACACAGACCAAGATTTTCAGCTTAACCTCACGTCACATGGGGCTTTCCATGATGCCAAGGGCTCAGGTCCAGTCTCTTTCTTCCTCTTCCCTACTCCTGTCTTCCTCTTTTTTGGTTCTAACCTGAGAATGTATTCCAATTTTTATTTTCTTTTTCTCTTCAAGCCCTACAGCTCTGCCCAAGGCAAAATGCTGCAGGGATTAGAAAGATGAAGCAGCCAAGTCAAATCGATAGTGGCAGTCAGAGAACGCAGATAAATTTCAACAAGTGAACGTGCACCATTATCTCTGGGGCCTCCCACCAACATGAATGTCACTCAGTTACCTGATCTAAGATTCTCATGAAACAAAAATAAAATCTCTAACAAAGTACCAGCTACTCAAGCCTTCAAGTTAATGAGTTCAATCTTCATTAATCTCAATTTAGAGGTCTTGAGTCCATATACATTTGGGAGGGAAGCATCCACCCAAAAGGAGCTTGCCTCCCATTAATTAAGCAGAGATAGGAAAACACCCCTCCAGCTCCTGACAACCAATTCGGACATCCTTTACAGCTCCTTAGCATTTTTGCATGGCATGTTGTGGGGAGAATGACTGGAAATTGAGACTACTGACGCAAGAAACAGCTTAACTCAGCTCATCTGTCCTCTTTGATCACTCCCGGTGACTTCCTTGAAGGCTTTGTGTTGACTGAAGTCATGAAGTATTTTCTTAGACAAAAAGGATGTGTAGTTTAGAAGGTGGTGAGGTGGTGGGAATCTTGGAAAAATAATTTAGTAACTCTTCAATTGCTCTTCAATTGTGTATTATGTGTATGTTTGGTGGTGGTTTAGTCGCTCAGTCGTGTCTGACTCTTTGCGACCCCATGGACCGTAGCCTGCCAGGCTCCTCTGTCCATGGGGTTCTCCAGGCAAGAATATGAGAGTGGGTTGCCATTTCCTACTCCTTATGTATATGCACATACAAATATATGTCTATGTATATATTGTATATTGTCTATATTTTTCACTTTGTTTCAGTGATTTTCAGGAGTGGTACTTCACATGACATGTGCTATAGAAATTTATTTTGACCTTTTCTTAGAACTCATAGAACCTAGTCAAATTTTCCTATTTTCCTGAAAGTACATTTAGACACAGTATAGAAACTGATGCTTTGATGTTTTATTTTTGCTGAGGCCAAACGAAATCAAGGCCCAATATATGCCCCCAAAGCATTTTTACTTGTCATGAATTTCCTCTGAACTGGCATTGTGTTGATAAGAGTTTTATTTAATGTATAAAATTTCAAGGATTTTGATAAACTTGATTTCTAACATGATAACATTTAAACTAGAATAATGGTGTTTTTCTCAATATATGCTAACTTTTATGCAAAAAGTAAGAAAATCATCTGGAGAGTGAACAGATATCTAATAGAGGTAATGGTGTTTTCTTCAAAAGAGACATCCTTGATTCTTGCATTAACTTTAGAGCTCTTACTTTACAGAGCTACACACGTCTCATTTTTATTCTGAGTTGGAATAAAATGTAAAAATCCTTCCTGAAGAATATGCATGTGTTTACTTTTCAAAATGATAGTGAGACTTAATTGCGCTTTAAGGTAAGATACCAAGGAGGTGGGTTTCCAAGGATTCTTTCTGGGGAAGTCTTTAGAAATTGATTTTAGTTGACTCAATGGCCTCAAAGGTAGCAATGAGCAGCAGAATTCCTAGAAGGACACTTCGATATTAAGATCTTCTATTCTTACCTAGGTAGACAGTATTCCAGAGACTAAATAAATAATTGAAATTCCATACCATATTTTTCACTTTTCCCAAACCCATTTACTCTGGGGAAAAGATACATTCTCTTTCCACCCTTCTAAACTCTTATTCTACATTGCCTTGAGTGGCGAGGCTTCCGTAGTGGAATACAGGTTTCAGTTATGTGACCAATCTATTTGGATCAACCAGGATCAAAGGTAAATCAATTTCGTTTTGTATAAATGAGACCAATAGCCCAGCCTTACCCAGTCTGTGGCACTCTGCTACTCATTTTAATGTTGTTGATTGGCAGCCAGGAAAGAGAGCCAAGGCAGGTCCAGGGGAGCTCAGACTCAGAGGCAGGAGGGCATCAAGGATGCTCCCAGGGGCTAAAGCTGTCAAACTTAATCAGACCCATCATGGGAACACAACACAATCAGGTCTTCAGCCCTCAGGGTCATTGGTACCCACACTGGCCTTCTTGCTGTTTCTGGAACACACCAAACCTGATCCCACTTCCTTCTCTTTGCACTGGCCCTTGTCTTCACCAGGTAACCCAGGGTTCACCTCCTTCCTTCCTTCAAGCCTTTCTCAAATGCTGCCTTGACAGGGACCGCCCCACCCCCACCCCCATGAATTGGGGTGACTTATACACACACACACCAAAACATTCAATGCCCTTTACCTGCTCTGTTTTTCTCATCTTCAAATATATCACTACACAATTTATTTAACAAGAATGTAAGCTTAATGGGCAGGACATTTTCTTCCCTGATTTTTCTCAGACACTTAGATCAGTGTCTGGAGCATAAATAAATAAAAATTTTGAATAGATATTTTCTGAAGAATGAATGAATGTTAACACTGAGGAGTTTTCATGGTTACTTGCCTTATTCCTACAGAGATAAGCCCACTCAGCTGATAAACCAGTTTCAAAACAGCATTGGCTGGGCTGGATCCTCCATGTGTGGGTGTGAAATAGTAATAAATGAATGAAACAGAGCAGCAGTGACCCTGTTGATGATAATAATGAATCACATTGATAAAGTGCTTTTCTCTTTTTACCTTTTTTTTGTGGTGGAATTCCCCTCAGTGTCAGGGTGATGGATAATCCTCATTCCTTCTAGGAAAATGGCTATTCCATCTTAATGCAGGCTTTTAGAAATGAAAAATAATGCCTTCTGCAATCAACTTTTAATTATCTACACCAATGCAGTGCTGATGCTAAAGAAATAATCCCCAAATCATTTCCATTTGACTTCAGGATGCAACCAGGAGCTTGTAATCAGGAAAACAACAGTAGAATATCAGCTGCATTGTACAATAGTAGAACCAATCCTAAGTCTGGGAGTTGAGAAAGAGCGTGGAAGAGACTCAGTGTTTTGGGTTGAACTGTGTTGCCTAAACTGGAGGAGGAAATGGAAACCCACTCCAGTGTTCTTGCCTGGGAAATCCATGGACAGAGGAGCCTGATGGGCTGTGGTCCATGGGATTGCAAAGGGTCGTGTTCCCTAAAAGGACATTTTGGAGTCCTTATCCCCAGGAGGTCAGAATGGGACCTTATTTGGAGATAGCTTCTTTCCAAGATAATCAAGTTGAAGTGAGTTGATTTGGGCGGACTCTAATCCATCATAACTGGCATCTTGATGAAAAGAAAGAAATTGGATATGGAGACAGACATGTGCATGGGAGACTGCCATGTGAAGGTAAGAGTGAGGATGCTACAAACCAAGGAACCACCATGGTGCAGGAGAGAGGCCTGGGTCAGATTCTTTCCTAGCACCTGCAGGGGAAGCACAGCCTTCTGACACCTTCATCTCAGAGCTCCAGCCTCCAGGATAGTAAGGTAATCAGTCACTCTTTCTGAAGCCACCGGTTTGTGGTACTCTTATAACAGCCTTGGATAACTAATGCACTCAGTGACTCACTCAACTTTGATATACTCATGAACATGCAGTTTCTTCTCCTCGCAAAACTTCCATTTCCTCATCTCTAAATAGAAACCTAAGCCCCTTGCTGCTTTAGGACTCTATAATGAAAGCTTCCTGCGTAAAGTCCTCCTCAGCTCTGCTTCTCCCGATTTAGCAGTCATTCCCTCCTTACCTCATTGTCCTCTAAATTAGAGAGTGACCTTAGAAGAGAGTTGTACATATAATCTGCACAGCAGATAAAATGCACACAGAAGTGACTCTCTTCAAACTGAACAGTTTTAATCTCTTTCTGGGGAACTCAAAGATTTAACAGTGTTACCTAAAAATAGCAGGAGTGGCATCAGTTCAGTTCAGTCACTCAGTCAGGTCCAGCTGTCTGCGACCCCATGGACTACAGCACACCAGGCCTCCCTGTCCATCACCAACTCCCGGAGTTCACTCAAGCTCATGTCCGTTAAGTCAGTGATGCCATCCAACCATCTCATCCTCTGTTGTCCCCTTCTCTTCCTGCCTTCAATCTTTCCCAGCATCACGGTGTTTTCCAATGAGTGGCATACTGTGTTGTAATAATAGTAATCTGGCTCTCATCTTATTTCTGTTAGCAGAATTCATTCAGGTGCCCACCCAAACTCATTCTTCTTCCATGTGTTAGGTCAAACACACGTAGGTATCCCCTAGCCCCTGGAACACTAAAGTCAGCCGGGATGAGAATAAGGATCTGATTACATCCCAGAACAGTGACAGTCACAGCCACCACACCCATGGAATTTCTTCTCCGTTGCCTCGTTTAATATTTGGAGAAGGTGTGACCAGTACATGCAGCCTTTACTCCAAAGCATGTCAAAAGTGAGAGCCATGGAAAACGTTGTCCCAAAGCACTTCACTATTTGGGAACCATTTTTAAAGCAGTCACTTCCCATGGTGTACCCTGCTTCATACACTTCACTGAAAAGCAGAACAAAACAAACACAACTAGATTTCCTACAGACACTATTGCAAGTATAGAAGTTGCTCCCAGAAGAAAACCACACCCATTAAATAAATTTGTAATTAAAAAAAGTTTCCAAGTGTTCTGATAACGCCACCAATTTCTCAGTAAGTGTAGCCTCTTCCGAAGAAGTACTTAGGAGGATTGGTTTACCAATGTATAAATTATTTAATATGATTAAATTGGAAGGTGTTTCATCACTGATATTGTTATTAGTAACAGCATTTTCAGTAACACCTTGGACTTGGAGACGTCCCTTCTGGGTACTGGGGTTATCTAGTACGGAAGCAAGAAGTACTTACCAAAACCCCATATACGGTTAAAATAGGTCACCTTGAATGCTCATGAGTTCTGGTTCTTAATCAAAGCCTATTTGTACCTGACATAATTCTAGTCTATTGAACTGTTTGGTTTACTAATTCACATTAAAAGCTGAGGACAGGAATCAGAAAATCTATTAAGAGGAAGTGAAAAAAGGAAAAAAGCATGATAGTGTTAGGCCATTATGTCTGAGGACAGAGAGCCTCCAAAACCCCAAACCACCACAGTCTCTGAGTGCACCGCTGACCAAGCTCAGTCATCGAGAGGAATAATTATGACCTTGAAATAAATCCTAAGACAGAACTCAAAGACCACGTTTTACAAGTTAAGGATTCGGGTAATATATTTACCAAAAATATGCCAGGTGAAGTAGTTGATTTAGTCTTAAAACTGTCAATTAAGGTCGTGGGATCATAGAACAACTTCACTTACTATGCTAGTGCCTGGACAAAGAATGTGCAATAAAAATCATGCCTGGTATTCTTGGGACCCTATAGAGGAGAGGATGAATATATATACATACACATACACAGACATTATACATTATATATTATTATATATCTATGCATACTATGTTGGAGAAGGCAATGGCAACCCACTCCAATACTCTTGCCTGGAAAATCCCATGGACGGAGGAGCCTGGTAGGCTGCAGTCCATGGGGTCGTGAAGAGTCAGATACGACTGAGTGACTTCACTTTCACTTTTCACTTTCATGCATTGGAGAAGGAAATGGCCACCCACTCCAGTGTTCTTGTCTGGAGAATCCCAGGGACGGCGGAGCCTGGTGGGCTGCCATCTGTGGGGTCGCACAGAGTCGGACAGGACTGACAGGACTTGGCAGCAGCAGCAGCAGCAGCAGCATGCATACTATGTATTATATATGATTATACATATATACGTTATGTGTGTGTGTGTCTGTGTGTCTATGTGTATAGTGGATGTGTGTGCCTGCTTTGGACGGAAGTTATCTGTCTGTATTCTTTCAGTTCATTAAACAAACTTTTGGGCGCTACTGTATGTCTTGCATTGACCGTGCTCTGGGCAGCCATGATGGATGAGATGGGACCACCTGCCCAAGGAGCCCCCAGTCCCCGAGCAGTCACGGTGGGGGACAGAGGCAGTCACTCAGACATGTGGCTGCAGGCTGATGGGAAAGTGGGCATGAAGCGATGTCCTCTGTGGGCTCTCTCACATTTACCAGAGAAGGCTCTCTGATAAAAGAAAACTTTCATCCCCTATGCCTAGAACTTTACATTCAGGACTGATAGTGAGTAGAAAAGACTAAATAAAGAGGGATGAGAAAGGGAGCTGGCTCCATTCATCTAGTGAGTTCGTGCTCTGAGTCAGTCTGGGGCTGGCAGAAGCAGACATGCCCCCGGCAGAGAGCCCTAGGAACAGAGAGCCCAGGTGCATCTTTTCCGACTCTGAGTTTGCTTGCTCCCCTGGGTTTGGGGATGGGATCACTAGATTGTGTGTTTCTAGAGTTGGTTTTCTACCAGGTGTGTTATCAGACCACTGTAACTCTGAGGGAAAAATCCATCTCAGCCTGCTACTGATTCTCCTGCTCACACACAAGGACCAGGGGATCTGCTCTGTCTTCTCTCTTTATCTTTACTTCCTGGAGTCTGCCTCAGCTTTGCATCCATTGCCGTCACAGCCTCTGTTAAAGACTGACTCAGTAACTGAATTAGCAGTGTTGTCTACACCCGTGGAGCCAGCCCTGGACGCACATGTTCCAGACTTTGTCCAGCTCTTTGCCATGGGAATAGTTCATCACTTCTGAGGCCTCACTTTCTTTACTCAGAATGTGAGAGCCTGGACCAGATCATCTCTAAGGTTCCTTCCAGTTTTGACCTTCCACTGTTAACATCTGGAATACATATATTATTGGCTTATTGTATAAGTTTGGGCCAGTTATTTCAGCTCAGGGAACTGAAAATGAGTCCTGGGGCAGATTCAAGTCTTAGAAGACTTCTTTCCTAGTATTTGATGTTTCTTAAATCATTTTCTCTTTCCCTTAATTTCTTCTCTTCTTTTGGTATTTTTGGTACTTGTAGAGCCCCCTGACATTTGAGCAGAAGGTTGTAAATGCTTGTCTTAATGCTTGGCCATGTTACAGGAAGTGATCCACACGTTGTCACATCTGAGAACATTTCCCCTGCACTTTGAGATCACCAAGTGCACGCATGTGTGCATACACCTACACCCAGCCACCCGCCCACCATGCAGGAGCTCCTGAGGATGAATGAGTATTCCTGGGTCAAATAGTTCATGAGGATTTGAGCAATATTTTGGCAGGTTGAACAACACTTGGGTTTTTGCTCTCTGGCAAGACCGTTGCTTCATCATCCTGTTCTTACTGAAGGGCACTGCTTTCTAATCAAGATTAGTTAACTGCCCTTGGGGTGACATTTAACACTGCAGTTGCCTGAGAATGTCATGTTTTCATAAAGGATCTTTCTCCAGCATCTAGAAATTTAGATAAAGTTGAAAGAATGAACAAGATGAAACATTTACTGGGCATCTATTTTCTGATTTTACAAGTTATTTGATTTTTCCTTAAGTATTCTGAGGTCAAGATTCTATCCACTTGATTGGCAAGGAAACCAATGCCCTAATTTAGTTTAGCAACTTGTAATTCATTAATGACAGAGCTCTCTTATTCTTAAGACCATGTTCTTCCCCCTAAACCATGTTGCTTTCCTAAAGAAGTATTAAAACTTGGAAATTAGGCTCTGAGCCTTTCCTGGATATTTTTCAGCCAAACTTGCTTGGACCTTGTCCATATGTCTGTCTGCTGGCTTCAGATTTGAGGCTGTCTCTATTTTAGTTAATAAGCTGCCACTCAGATGCCTGTTAATTTGTTAAAATTCTTATCCATTGTTACCTTTCCTATTGTTTCATTTGTCCTTGTGAGTTTGTAATCGATTTTGACTTTTACTTTTTATTGTCACTTTAGTTTCATTTCAGTAGAGTGAGTGTTCTTGTTGTCTTTGAATATATACCCAGAATTACAATTGCTGAATTATACGGTAGTTCTCTTTTTAATTTTTTGAGGAATCTCCATACTGTTTTCCATAATATCTGTATGATTTGTATTTTCCCCAACAGAGGACAATCATTCCCTTTTCTCCACATCCCTGTCAATGTTTGTTCTATTTCTTCTTTTTGATAATAACCATTATAACAGGTGTGGGGCCATATCTCATTGAAGTGTATGGTCTGTGCATCGTATGTAACCATTATCCAGCCTGAACTGTTATAATCCCCACGGCAGGTCCCAGGTTCTGCTGTTTGAAGCTCCAGATAGACCAAAATTGCCTCTTTTTTAAAAATGAAAACTGTAATGCAGTTTAAAACCGTTACCTTTCCTATGCAATTCCACAGAATCAGAGTCAAAGGAATTTGGTGATCATATATTCCAGTCCTCTCTCCGAAGCCTAAGTTATATCCCTAATAGGTGAGTTGAATCTCTCCAATGTTGATGAGGAAATTGCTTTCATGTGAAATGATCTATTACCGTTTCAAGTCCCATTGTTGTGAGAATTAGTGCTTCTAAATATCCCTGTTAATGCCTAAAATCTGAGTCCCGTAAATTAACAATGACTAATTAAGTAACACCATAAACACTGGCTGGGGGAGGGTGTTTCCAATTTTACCTAATTTAAATAGACCATAGAAAAGGGTGATGTCTAATGTACACACTGCTATATTTAAAATTGATGACCAACAAGGACCTACTGTATAGCACAGGGAACACTGCTCAATGTTATGTGGCAGCCTGGATTGGAGGGGAGTTTGGGGGAGAATGGATACATGTAAATGTATGGCTGAGTCCCATCACTGTTCACCTGAAACTCACAACATTGTTAATTGACTATATCCCAATACAAAATAAGAACTTAAAAAAAAAAAAAAGGATGATGCCTGGATTTGTCATTACATCAAATTCAATGGTTTATATTCACCATTGGTGTATTTATCATCTAAGTGATTCCAACCTAACCTATGGCATCAGTTGAAGATACCTGAAGAAATCCACCTGGATTTCAGAGTAGCAAGACTGATGGCTGCAGTCTTACCGAAAGTTCTGTTTGATTAATGAGAAATATCAATGGAATATTTTCAGAGACTTATTTCCCACATAAAAATCTCAAGTTTGAAAAAGGCTTTATTTGCTGTATGTCAATCAGCTTGTAATAGAGTGTAAGTTTCTCATGGTTGTGGTCTGGATGAGCAAAATACAATCAGCTGGAATGAAAGCAAAGAAGAAAACTCCTACCAGACATTTTAAAAATTATTTTTTATTTATAATATGGAGGATCGGTGTACAAGGATCTTTGTCCATCTTTCCACTTTGTGGAAAGGGTTGAGGGCCCTTCAAGGTATTTTTGTTTGTTTGTCTTTAAATTTTTTTAATTGATATGTTATTTTTAGGTATAACACATAGCGATTTGATGTTTGTATATTTTGTGAAATGATCATCACATTTGTGTGTTCTATCTCATGAATACTTTGCAAAGCATTTGATGTTTCTCATTTAGAAACTGAAATATTTTATACCAGCAAACATACTTTTTTTTAAAGAATGACTTTCTTAATCAGAAGTGTGTTCAAATACATCTGTAAAGATGATCACCAAATTTATAGTTTTATCATTGAAAAACATGGAAACAAATATAAAATGAATGACTGAATTTGTGGTACATAAATAAATGAAATACTTTGCTGTTTTTAAATGCCACTTTGTCAGACACTTGAGAATTTACACATGGTACGTTGTAAATAGCATTACTAATAGCTTAGATGCTTAGAAACATACTAGAAGGAAATACATTAAAATGTAAATAGTATCTTCAGTGCAATAAAAAAATATTTTTATTTTCTTTTTATCTTTCTTTACAAATATTCCTGCATTGATTCTTTATTACTTATGTAATCAAAAGTGGCCAGTACCAATTATCCAATAAATCTTGATGGAATGGAATTGTAGAGAAGATTAGAAAGAGTAGATGCAAAGATCACCCAGTAACTAGAAACAGGAATTCAACACTCATTTTTTTTTTCTCAGTGATTCTTTGACCATACATAATTAATACCTGGAGGGCAAAACTGTCATTCTTTTTACTGGAAGATAATGCCTTTATTATCTGTTGCACTGCTGCTGCTGCTGCTGCTGCTGCTGCTGCTGCTAAGTCGCTTTAGTCATGTCCGACTCTGTGACCCCATAGACGGCAGCCCCCAGGCTGATGGGGCAGCACAAGGCTCCCCCATCCCTGGGATTCTCCAGGCAAGAACACTGGAGTGGGTTGCCATTTCCTTCTCCAATACATGAAAGTGAAGAGTGAAAGTGAAGTCGCTCAGTCGTGTCTGACTCTCCGTGACCCCATGGACTGCAGCCTACCAGGCTCCTCCGTCCATGGGATTTTCCAGGCAAGAGTACTGGAGTGGGGTGCCATTCATCTACCAATTAGTGCTGTATAACTATATTACCATAAACTTAGCACCCGGAAGCAACACACATGTATTACCTCATAGTTCCATTTGGTCAAGAGTCTGGGTGAGGCTTAGCTAGGTCCTCTGCAATCAAGGCAGAACTATAATTTGATAAAAGATTTGTGGTTATAAATTTTTCACACAAAACTTAAGGTGAAAGATAAATGAATTTCTGAATGAGAAATCAAATAGAACGGTATTTACCAAAATCCTGTTCTTTAGCTCCATCACCTTGGCAAAAAGCAGCATGACTGTTGCCACACTGTAAAGAAGAAAGGGACAAACTCAGAGTCATTCTCTGCATCAGATGGTCCTTTAGAAAAATCAGGCATTTGCCTAATAGTGCAATACACCCTCTTTACTTTTCGTTAGGCAGGCAAGAATAGCTGTGATTGAAGAATGTTGAAAATGTCGACTGTTGGCTTGGCAAGATGAGTATTTCTGGATCTGGTTTCTTAAGACCATGGTCCATCTACAAGGTTTCAGGAAAGAAACAAATAAAAAATGCACAGACTAAATCCAATGCCAAAATGTTAGTACTAAAGGTGTTTTTGTTGTTGTTTATAAAGATTTTTAAAACTTTTTATTTTGCATTGGGATATAGCCAGTTAATAATGCTATGATAGGGACTTCCCTGGGGATCCATTGGCTAAGACTCCACGCTCCCAATGCAGCGGGCCCCGGTTCACTTCCTGGTCAGGGAACTAGACCCCACAGGCTGCTACTAAGAGTTTGTGTGCTACAACCAAGGATCTTGCATGCCACAATGAACATAGAAGGTCCTTGTGCCACAGCTAAGATCCAGCACAGCCAAATAAGTTAATTAATTAAATATTAAAAAAATAATGTGATAGTTTCAGGTGAACAGCAAAGGGACTCAGCCATATGTGTACATGTATCCATTCTCCCCCAGATTCCCCTCCCATCTAGGTTGCCACATAACACAGAGCAGAGTTCTGTGTGCTATGCAGAGGGTCCTTGTTGGCTATCCGTTTTAAATACAGCAGTGTGTACATGTCCATCCCACACTCCCTAACTATCACTTCCCACTATCCTGTAAGTTGGACAGAGAAGGAGAAATATCATATGACATCTCTGATATGTGGAACATAAAGGTGGTTTTAAACTAATTAGAACGTCTTATTGAGAAGTGATGGAAAGGCACTTTTCGATGGACCTCCTGGTAGCAGAGTTCATCTGTGTGTGCCCCAACAATATCTCAAAATGTCATGGGGTATCCTGCACTACCAGTTGATCCTTTAGGCTTCAGTGGCTCTTGTGAAGCTGTGGAGGATACATAGCCAAGTCTGATATTCATTAAATACACAGGGACTTCCCTAGTGCTCCAGGGGTTAAGACTTTGCCTTCCAGTGCAGGGGGTGCAGGTTTAGTCTCTGGTTAGGGAGCTTAGATCCCACCTGTCTGTGGCCAAAACACCAAAACATAAAACAGAAGCAGTGTTGTAACAAATTCAATAAAGACTTTAAAAAGGGCCCACATCAAAAAACTTTTTTAAAAAATTAGATACCCATTGTATTAAAAGGGGGTAAACGTAAGGGGAAATGGACATTATTGATTACCAAGGACCAAGTATCTTTGTGAGTTCCCCCCCAATTGTTTAAATGCTTTGTTTTTAAAGCTGTAGATCTTAACGATCTAAAGAAGACCTAAGATACATTTGGTTTTTTTCTGAATGTTGGTAACTGCCTTCTCTGTAGCCAACTGGTATTTTTTTTTAATTTTATTTTATTTTTAAACTTTACAATATTGTATTAGTTTTGCCAAATATCGAAATGAATCCGCCACAGGTATACCTGTGTTCCCCATCCTGAACCCTCCTCCCTCCTCCCTCCCCATACCCTCCCTCTGGGTCGTCCCAGTGCACCAGCCCCAAGCATCCAGTATCG
>NW_011494677.1:6329161-6329593 GCF_000754665.1 Bison bison bison | reverse complement strand
CCAAATCTCCCCACCCTCTCCCTCTCCCACAGAGTCCATAAGACTGATCTGTACATCAGTGTCTCTTTTGCTGTCTCGTACACAGGGTTATTGTTACCATCTTTCTAAATTCCATATATATGCATTGGTATACTGTATTGGTGTTTTTCCTTCTGGCTTACTTCACTCTGTATAATAGGTTCTAGTTTTATCCATCTCATTAGAACTGATTCAAATGTATTCTTTTTAATGGCTGAGTAATACTCCATTGTGTATATGTACCACAGCTGTCTTATCCATTCATCTGCTGATGGGCATCTAGGTTGCTTCCATGTCCTGGCTATTATAAACAGTGCTGCGATGAACATTGGGGTACACGTGTCTCTTTCCCTTCTGGTTTCCTCAGTGTGTATGCCCAGCAGTGGGATTGCTGGATCATAAGGCAGTTCTATT
>NW_011494677.1:6265892-6329061 GCF_000754665.1 Bison bison bison | reverse complement strand
CAGCAGTGGGATTGCTGGATCATAAGGCAGTTCTATTTCCAGTTTTTTAAGGAATCTCCACACTGTTCTCCATAGTGGCTTTACTAGTTTGCATTCCCACCAACAGTGTAAGAGGGTTCCCTTTTCTCCACACCCTCTCCAGCATTTATTGCTTGTAGACTTTTGGATCGCAGCCATTCTGACTGGCATGAAATGGTATCTCATAGTGGTTTTGATTTGCCTTTCTCTGATAATGAGTGATGTTGAGCACCTTTTCATGTGTTTGTTAGCCATCTGTGTGTCTTCTTTGGAGAAATGTCTATTTAGTTCTTTGGCCCATTTTTTGATTGGGTCATTTATTTTTCTGGAGTTGAGCTGTAGGAGTTGCTTGTATATTTTTGAGATTAGTTGTTTGTCAGTTGCTTCATTTGCTATTATTTTCTCCCATTCTCAAGGCTGCCTTTTCACCTTGCTAATAGTTTCCTTTGTTGTGCATAAGCTTTTAAGTTTAATTAGGTCCTCCCTTGCATTCCTATACACTAATAATGAGAAAACAGAAAGAGAAATTAAGGAAACAATTCCATTCACCATTGCAACGGAAAGAATGAAATACTTAGGAATACATCTACCTAAAGAAACTAAAGACCTATATATAGAAAACTATAAAACACTGGTGAAAGAAATCAAAGAGGACACTAATAGATGGAGAAATATACCATGTTCATGGATTGGGAGAATCAATATAGTGAAAATGAGTATACTACCCAAAGCAATTTATAGATTCAATGCAATCCCTATCAAGCTACCAATGGTATTCTTCACAGAGCTAGAACAAATAATTTCACAATTTATATGGAAATACAAAAAACCTCAAATAGCCAAAGCGATCTTGAGAAAGAAGAATGGAACTGGAGGAATCAACCTACCTGACTTCAGGCTCTATTACAAAGCCACAGTTAGCAAGACAGTATGGTACTGGCACAAAGACAGAAATATTGATCAATGGAACAAAATAGAAAGCCCAGAGATAAATCCATTTATATATGGACACCTTATCTTTGACAAAGGAGGCAAGAATATACAATGGATTAAAGACAATCTCTTTAACAAGTAGTACTGGGAAAACTGGTCAACCACTTGTAAAATAATGAAACTAGAACACTTTCTAACACCATACACAAAAATAAACTCAAAATGGATTAAAGATCTCAACGTAAGACCAGAAACTATAAAACTCCTAGAGGAGAACATAGGCAAAACACTCTCCGACATACATCAATTGGTATTTTTATTACTATCAAGGCAATACTTCTTCCTGACCAGAATTATTATCTTAATTATTTGGAAAGGAAAACTATGCTTGGCTAAAATATTGGAATCCAGGCTTCTACCATAATCCATCTTTTCTATTAGTTATTGCATACTGATTATTTCATTAGCTTCCCCGGTGGTACTAGTGGTAACGAATCTGCTTGCCAGCGCAGGAGAAATAAGAGACCCAGTTCCATCCCTGAGTTGAGAAGATCCCCTGGAGGAGGACGTGACAACCCACTCCAGTATTCTTGCCTGGCGAATCTCATGGCCAGAGGAGACTGGCGGGTTATAGTCCATAGAGTTGCAGAGTCATGACCGAAGCGACTTACCATGCATCGTTTATTTCAATGCTTTCTTCAGTATTATAAATACTACTGTGTTCCCCTTTTCTATTTAATACATAGTTGTCAAAGAGTGGAAATGACATTTTGTTTTTTAAAATACATGGAACACTTTTTGGAGGAAGAAATCCATTAAAACCTGATGGTCTCTAAGACAAGCAATTACAGGTAATTTAAAGTATTTTTTTTATATTACTGTTTTCCAATGTCTTATAACAAAATTGCAATACTAATATTATAAAAATGTAACACTCATATCATTACAAAAACTGACAGAAAAAGCAAAACACATATTTCCAGACTTTAGGAGATGTTTAAATACCAAGGCTTAAAGCCTTTTTTCTTTCCCCAAGAATTTTAGTTACTTCAGTTGTAGCAAAGCAGGCTCCCTCTCTACCCTGTCAGATACCTCTGCCCAGTCTGAAGCTACCACTCTGTTCTTGCTAGTTCCATTGGAAAAAAAAAATCCCTTTCCTTCTTTGTTTTTAGCTACTCTTTATGAATGAAATGTGATTACATCTAGCAAGACTATGGAAACATCCTACTAGTATATGGGGAGCCTTCCTGTAGTGCCACTTTGCTATTTTTGTCTAATGACAGATTTTAAAAATCCAATTACGCAGTTTGAAAAAAAGGAAGCCCAAGTTAAAAATATCTGACTGTTTGGCTCAGCCCAGCAGGGGCATGGTTTATAGGCCAATCTTTCATGGTGAACAGGCTTTCAGTGGTGAGAACCTCGCTTCTCCTGCCCATTAGAATAAAAATTTTTCACTCCTCACACTGCTCCAACGCTTCTTACTTAATTATACCCCTTTAAATAGCAGACAGTCTCCCTTCTTTTATGGGAAAGAAAATCACGTTGATTTTCCCACACAGTACCATCCTCAGGTGTTAGGGGCCTGAGGTTGACCTAATGGAAGACAAACAGATGGATCAGGAAATGAGACATGATTTTTCACAGCATAGTTAATGCACAAGAAAAGACATGCCTGGGTCTCTGTCTAATGTCTACATGTGGTTGTTGAGTAATTCTTAAATGACCCTATTGGGTTTGATTTCTTAACTACATTAGAAATAGATGAAACCATTAAGAAATCATTTTTCACTTATCATATTGGCAGATGGAATAAAACTGTTCAGTGTAATCGAGGTTGTAAGGAAATTGGCACTCTCAAACATTGCTGGTGGGTGTATGTAGACAGTGGTTTAATTTTTTCAACTGTTAGACTATGAAAATAGAGTTATTCCATAAAATAATCTAGCCTAAGTAATATCATCAGAGAGGCAGTAAAAAATTGTGTTTATAGATGCTCATGGCAGTTGCATTTATAATAAGGAAGAATTGGGAACAGCCTAAATGCACAAGAAAAGAGAATGGTAAAGACATGAGAAATGCAGAAAAATACAGTGTTAAGTGAAAATACAGTCTTAACCTGAGGAAATTTGAGTACACTATGATTTTATATGTAATTGTCATATATAATATATACATAATAAGGTGTAATATGAATACCCCTCAAAATGAATGATGATTTTACAAAGCCGTAGGTTTTGACATTTTTTTGTTTTCTTATAAATGCCTTTCAGCATTGTCTGAGTTTTCCTTAACTAGTCTGCATAGCATAATTTACCCTGAGAAGTGGTGCTAAATAAACGTAGAATCATGTCAAGATCATGGATGTCACAGTGAAGGTCTGGGTTTAGATCCCATTGGTGTCTTTCACTAATTAGTAATTTCAGGAAATTCTTTAACTTATCTACTTAGTTTCCTCATCTGAAATATCTGGATACTGATGATGTCTTTTTCCTAAGGATGTTGTTTGCATTAAATGAGTTCCTTTATATAGACCATTTTAATGATGAATGCCTAACAAAATATATGTTCCATAAATCATCACTATTATTTTTGTTACAAGACAGAAATGCTACTATTAAATTGAAAAGATGGATAAATAAAATAGCAAAGAAAAATCTATCTCACTGGTTTATTGATAGAATCCTCATACCATAAAATTCACCCATTAAAAGTGTATAGCTCAGTTTTACTATGTTTTTCCAAATTACAATTTAAGGAAACCTATTGAAAGAAGGTTATTTTGAAAAATAAAATGCATGTGCTTCTATTAAAAGAGCAAAACATTATCTACTTAGGGATCACCCTCAAGTGAATTTCTTTCTTCTTTTGGTGTCATTACCTGAGGAAATGGGAGTGGGCTTGGTGATAAATTTCATGCATTTCAGTGAACGTTTCATAAATTTGATGAGTGAGAAGAAGCACATGGAAGTCAGGCAAGGAAGCCACCTTTGTATTCTGGGCCCCACGGTTATCTGGGGCAGGAAGTGAGCTGGGGTAAACCTGCTCAGGGAGCGATTGAGTCCTCAATTATGAGGGTGTGGTTTTTTAGTTCTTCAGATTTTGATGTTGTTAAAGAAGTTCTTCACATGGTTCTTACAGAATATGATAAACACAATGATTAGGAAGTTTTTTGTAAGGATTTGTCACTAAAGAAACTATGAATGAAGGCAGAATGTATCCTAATTGTAAGGATATTGTAAAACAGGAATACTTAAAATTTTGGTTTCAGAATTCCTTTATGCTCCAGGATGCCAAAGAGTTTTGCATGTGTGTGTGTGTGTGTGTGTGTGGTGGGGGGGGGGTTCTGTCACTGTTTTCTCATATTAGAAATTGACGTTGAGAAAAGTCTGATACAGAAGAATACCCAAGTATATATTTCCATTAGTCACCAGAGCAATGATATCACTGCATATCCTATAGCTGCAGGAAAATTCCACTGTAGATTTTTAAGAATGAGAGCGAAACAGGCAGATAACATCTTAGTATTGCCATGAAAATAGTATCGACCTCACAGACCCCCTGAAAAGCTCTCGGGATCCACCAGGAATCCCTGCATCACACTCTGAAAATCACTCTTATGCCTCTTCCCTTAACCCTCTGCCGGACAAAACTGGTTTTGGAATCTGGAATTGTCTAAGAGCACACTGCAGCCAGATCTGAGACCTTCAAGAAAAGATGAACTTTATCATCACAAAAGAACCACAGTAGCTGAAAGCACACACCAACTGTTTTCTTCCTCCCAGTCTGCAGACCACCTCATGTAGGTGCTGTAGTAGTGGTCACTCCTAGGATTTGATGAAAACTACTGGAGAAATTTATAAGGTCTTGTTTGTAGAAAGAGTGTCTCAGTCACTGATATCTGTGGATTGCAGCTCTATCTGAGTTATAGCAGCAGCCCAGGACATATCATTCATATGATAATTCTTTCTCTTCTCTCACAGATAGATAGATAGATAACCTGTCCAGAGAAAGGACGAAGAGGAATTGGATGAGAAAAGCTAATACATACGTAGTAGGCACCAGATTATTAAGTACATTTGTTGTAGGTTTTCTTTTCCTCTGTTTTTTATTTGGTTGATTACAATATTAATGCATCTTCTTTACAAAACATTACATTAATCCCTAAGTACAATAAATGGTTTCCCTGATGGCTCAGTGGTAAAGAGTCTGCCTGCCATGTAGGATGTGCGGGTTCGATCCCTGGGTCAGGAAGATCCCTTGGAGAAAGGAATGGCAGCCCACTCCCATGGACAGAAGAAATTGGCAGGCAGTCCATGGGATTGCAAAGAGTTGGACACGACTTAGCAACTAAACAACAACAACAACAACAAAGTACAGTAAGTAAAAAGAAAGCTTAAGTTTTCTTTTTTTTCCTCTTGTAATCTTCTCCCAAATCGCATTTCTCCTAAGACATCCATGTTAGCATTTTGGTCTGCATTCTTACAGCCCTTCTTGTTGCCAAGTTATAAGCACAGATAAATTGGAAGCCTAAGTGAAGAGTCTTGTTTTGTTTTGCTTTTTCACATAAATAATGTATCTTAGAAATCGTTCCAAATGTCAAGGACGTGCATTTCATTCTTCTAAAAGGAATGCACGTTATGTCATAGTGTGGATAAAGTGTGGTTTATTGAATCATAATAATTGATAGGCATTGAGGTTGTTTATAGTTTTTTTCATTTTATTAACAGTATTGCCATGCAGAGCATATCCGTTGTGCAAAAATCTCCGTGACATGGGTTAGATCCCCCCAAAGTGGAATTGCTAGACGAAAAATGTCCTCATTTTAAAATCTGATAGACATCCTCGTGAGTGCATATCAAGTTACATAGCTGCCAGTGATTTATATGGAGTTCGATGCACCCACACTGTAATACTGCATATAATCACCCTTTGAAGATTGTCCAGCCTAATGAGTGAATTATGGTATTTTGTTTAGTTTTGCATTTCTCTGGCTATCAGTGAATTTGAACATCTTTTCACATTTTTATCGGTCATTTGTAGTTCTTCTTCAGGGAGGTACTTGCCCATATGCTTGGCCTCTTTTTTACAGGACTGTTGTCTTTTTCTAACAAATTTATGCAACCTCTTTATGAAAGTTAGTATTTTTGTTTCAAATATTTTCCACCACCTTATTGCTGTCTTTTAAGCTTGATTATAGTTTCTTTCATCACAACTGATGCTTTTAATTTGTATGCTCTTAAGTTGTTCAGTATTTTTTTTAAAGGGTCTTAGTTTTGTTTCCTTTAAGGATTGCTTTTACCCTAGACTGTCCCCCCAAATATGATAATGCTGTGTTTTCTCCTAGGGTTTTTATATTAGTATCTGATTGTATTTTCTCATTTATATATCTGCAGCTATATCTTTGAAGTCATGTAAAGTATATACCTCATTAAATTTTTCTCAAATGGATAGCCATTTGCCATAACACAATTTAGTGGGCATTTTGTATTTTCCCATTCCATTGAATTGCCACCTTTAACTCAGGGCTGTTAAATAGCTTCACAATTAAAAGTGCAGAGTACTGCTAGAGTCAGACTTCCTGGTTGTGCATCCCAGATCTGCCACTGAAAAAAGTATGCAACCTGTGATGTATTTAATATCCTACTGTTCTACAGATTTCAGAGCTGTAAAATGGAAAAAATAATAATAAATTAAACTTTATGAGGATTAAATAAGGTAATATGAATGTGTTAGACACTTAAAATAGCTCTTGATATTTTAGGAGCCCTCAATAAATTTAGCTCTTATTAAATGTTTACAACTCCGTGTATGTATACTTGGGATTCTGCTCTGGAGTTTTGTATAGCAGCACCATCCAAGAGAACCTGCCATGTTGATAGGAATATTTCCTATCTGAGCTCCCCAGTGTGGTAGTCACTCGTTACACTGAACACTTGGAATGTGGCTAGAATGACTAAAGAAGGAAACGTTTAACTTTATATAATTTTAATTTATTTTAACTTTAAATAGCCACATGTGGCTGGTAGCTACCATATTGGACACAGCCAGTTTAATTTTTGCCAAAGGCTTCCCTGGTTATACTTTATTATAGAAAACAGGTTTTCTTGAACTCCTTACTAAGGATTGTTATAGGACTGGATTTGGAATTTTATTAAATGAATTTTGTAATTTTTTTCTTTGATCTGTTTAAGTTGAGAGCCTGTAGGAACAATAAATCTAGTCCCTAGTTGGAATCAAGTCATTCTTGAAATAAGCCTTAGTCTTTCTTATTTGATTCTTTGACCACATAGTTATATTTTAATTTGCTAATTTTATTTAGAATTCTTCTACATTCATAGTTGAGATTATTTTAAATCTGAATTGTACCTTGAATGGTATCCAGGTTTGTTGGCTTTTAAAAATGAATTGGGAAGTGTCAAAGTCTAAACTCTGTAACAGTTTAAGTACAGGAGTTACTATCAGCTCTTGAGAGTTTAGGAAAAGTGGTAATAAAGCCATCTGGCTTTGGTACCTTGGGGTGGGTGGGGTAAGGGGCATGTTACATAAGCATGTTTATCCCATCATTTTCAGTAGGTTAACACTGGAAACAGCAGTGAAAACTGGTTACATAGATATTATATATCCATTAAAATCATGCTATAGAAAAATGATTTAGTTCTCATCTGACTGGTGGACCATATATACAAATATTAATATTGCTTTTCTTTGAATAGTAGCATTAGAATGACTTTTTCCCCATTTGCATCTTTGCTTTCTTCAAAGTTTCTGTGAAAAGCATGTTTTTAAACCAACTTTTAAGTGTAAGTCAGGAAAGCAGTGGTTGTGTTTCATTCCCAGAAACCAAAACAGAACAAGACAAACCTGCTGAATACTTCTGGTGTTCCACGCACCAGGTAGGAAATAAAATGAATCAGTCCCCACTGCTCCCGGAACTTGTAGAGCAATGAGGGTAACAGCTAAAAGGTTGCATAGAAAAGCAGGCAGAATGGGATAAGTGCTGTGGAAATGAGGGACATTTTTTTGTTTGGTCCTAAGGCCCTATTTCCTTTCTCTACCACCAGATCTTCCTGGTAGGTATTTTAAATGAACTTGAGGTTTTCTTTTAGGGTAAGGTTGCTGGATGAAAATATAAGACACCCAGTTAAATTGGAATTTCAGATAAACAATGAGTAATTTTTAATATAATTATATCCACACTTATTTATATCTACTAAAAAGTATATATTGTTTAGTTGAAGCTCATATTTTACTGAGCTAAATCTGACAACCTTACCTTACTGTGAAGTTGCTTGGTCATGTCCGACTCTTTACAATCCCATGGACTACGTACCAGGCTCCTCCATCCATGAAATTTTCCAGGTAAGAGTACTGGAGTGGGTTGCCATTTCCTTCTCCAGGGGATCTTCCCAACCCAGGAATTGAACCCAGGTCTCCCGCATTGCAGGCAGACGCTTTACCGTCTGAGCTACTAGGGAGGCCCAACCTTACCTTAGGCATAAGTTATAACATCATATAATAGTATAAGGTAGCATTTCACAAATAACTTCTTTAGAACACTAATTCTGTGAAACTCAGCAAAAATAACTATTGCAAAAGGTCCTTCACTGCTTGCTCTAAGTGTAATTCAGGATGATATTCACTTATTTTAACAACTTATTGAACAGAGACATATTAATACACCTTTTGTTACCTGAACGATCTTGACTGGAGTGTTGCAGTATTCACTCACCTAACAGTATTCACTTACACAGGCATTAATTTCTGCAGAAATCTCCGGGTCAATAATGTGTTAACAATCAGTGTAGACTGGCAACTGACAAGTCGGAACAGATTCTGGTCATTAATGCCTCTGTGACTCTCCTGAGAATACAGTTTACACCACTGAGCATCTGCTATTTGCCAGATGCCCCACTGGTGTTTTACGCCCCTCAACTCATTAAATGGCCACACCTGTGAGGAAGCTAATGGGATCGTACACATGTAGAAACTGGGGCTCAGAGAGGTGAAGCCCTTTCCCCAAGGTCACACAGTACTGAGTGACGGAGTCTGAATCTAACACCTGCACTTCATCAGTAGAGGTTCACTGTATGAATTAGCTCATGAGAGGCACTGAGGAGTCTTCAGGAAAAGAAGCTTTCTGGCACTGTTTAAATAACCATTTCCTAGATGGCGCCACAGACAATGTGGGTGGAATATTTTACAGTTTGCCACGAATTTTGATAGATGTCTCACCTCTGAGCACCCTTTTCAGGTAATTTTCAGTTTCAGATTGCAGTCTCCCAAATCCACTGGGCTCAGAAAGTGACTTTTCTGTTTCAGGATTTCTGAATTTTTCTGAACCTTTTGGTACTTTGTATTCTCCAAGATCTCCGTTTCCTTCTTTTTAAAAACACAACGTCTTATAGCGATATCTTTATATGGAACTACCTTTTATCATAATGTTAGCTCTTCAAAAAGTCACACAGTGTCCCATAGATGTAGTCACTGCTCAAACAAGATAATGTGTAGAGCTCTTAGTTCTGCAGTATTATTCTTGTTTATATATGTAATTGGAAAAGTATGGGCTCAACCATGACTGTCTTTTGAGTTATACCTAATATGCTATACCCAATTAGTTATTCCTTTTTTAAAAATGAATTTTTATTGGAGTATAGTTGCTTTACAATGTTGTGTGTATTTCTACTCTACAGAAAAGTGAGTCAGTTATACATATACATATATCCCCTCTTATTTGGATTTCCTTCCCACTTAGGTCACCACAGCGCATTAAGCAGTTCCTTGCTATACAGTTGGTTCTCATTAGTTGTCTGTTTTATTCATAGTATCACTAATATATATGTGTCAATCTCAGTCTCCCAGTTCCTCCCCACTTCCCCTTTGGTATTTATCTGTTCTCCATGTCTCTGTCTCTATTTCTTGTTTTGCAAATAAGATCATCTACACTGTTGTTGTAGATCCCACCTGTATGCACTAATATAGGATATTTTTCTCTTTCTGACTTACTTCACTCTGTATGACAGTCTCCAGGTCCATCCACTTCTCTACAAATGACCCAATTCCATTCCTTTTGATGGTTGACCCAGTCAGTTATTCTTAATGCTTTGGTGAACACCAGATCTACTATAAAAGAACTCTCTGGAATCAAGGATTGCCTGTGTCACTAACTAGGCTTGTGATCGTGAGTCTTTCAAGGCTTTGGAGCTAAATTATAATGCCATAAATGTCTTAATTTACTGAGCTGGCAAAATATAAGTAGATGAGAAAAACTAAGATTCGGGGAGCTTAGTTGTCTTGGCTAAATCCGTAACTATTTAGTTCAAAAAATCTTACCAATGTGTGTGAAGTTGTAACTTCAGCACTCACCAAGAAAACACTGCATATAACTTATTAAAGTATTTTTCAGTGACGTTCTTAGATGCATTTGGTCTGGCTAACAGAAATTACTTCGAATAAAGAAAGCCAAGAACTACTTGAAGCTGTAGTTGATATTGTAATTTCTATCCTTTTGTGAATAGGATGCTCTTATTATAATACTCTTATTTTTAAGAAATGAATGAAAAAGCTTAACTATTTTTAAACTACTCATAGAAAGAAACCAGATGGGAAGATGGAAGAAATTGTCAATAATGAAGAATGCCTCTGTGCCAAAAACTTTCCCATATTTATTGACTTATTCATTTATTGTTTTAACTCAACCTACAATTCTAAACTGTAGGATGGATGATCCAAACATCCATACTACATCATTGGACAAAATAGGCAATGATCCTGCTCTCATGGAGTTTATATTCTAGTGTGAAAGTGAAAGTCACTCAGTCATGTCTGACTTTTTATGACCCCATGGACTACACAGTCCATGGAATTCTCCAGGCCCGAATACTGGAGTGGGTAGCCTTTCCCTTCTCCAGGGGATCTTCCCAACCCAGGGATCGAACCCAGGTCTCCCACATTGCAGGTGGATTCTTTACCAGCTGAACCACAAGGAAAGCCCAAGAATCCTGGAGTGGGGAGCCTATCCCTTCTCTAGGGGATCTTCCCAACCCAGGAATCAAACTGGGTTCTCCTGCATTGCAGGAGGATCCTTTACCAACTGAGCAATGAGAGAAGTATACCTTTAGCATATAACAGTCTCTAAACTGAATCCTAGTTACGTAAAGTCATGTCAAACATGATCCCTACTTCCACTTAAAAAAAAAAAAAATACAGCATGTATAGAATGACAGCTTTTGTAGAATGAAATAGAGGCATGCTTAAGGTAAAATCTGTATGTGTTGAAGTCAGGACCCCAGTCTTTCCTGTATACCTCACCCACTCCTTGCTAACCACATTTGAAAATTACTGGCTACTGTCTTCAACAGTAAGGAGTTAATGTAATTCCTTGAGCAAAAGAATGATGCAATTAAGATGATACTTGAGAAATCGAATTCTGGTTGAGTATTTGGAAACCCAGACACATAGGGGACTGTGAGAGGTGTAAAAGGAAATGGCAACCCACTCCAGTGTTCTTGCCTGGAGAATCCCAGGGACAGGGGAGCCTGGTGGGCTGCCATCTATGGGGTCGCACAGAGTCGGACACGACTGAAGCGACTTAGCAGCAGCAGAGGGGTGTAAAAACTGAATTGGGTCTAATAGGAAAGAACCAGAAGTGATGAGAACAACAGTTTGAAATGGTTGGAGGGATAAACACTCGGCCTCAGAAGAACTTGAAGATTGGGCCTGAGGAGCTCCGAGGGGTGTTCATCACCCTTGTTTTCAGTCCAAGACCCGCTTAGGAAGCTACCCCACGTGAGCTCTGTACACTGATGGTGACTTTGGTCACCCTGACAAGTCTAGCTCTGATTGGGAGGCTACCGAGAGTCATAGGCTGTGTTGTATGGGGCTGCCAGTCTTGCCTCTCTCCATCCGTGAGAGATGACAAAGTAGTTAGTAAAGCTTATCCTTCCCTGGCTTCCACCGAAGCAGGTGCTTTTTTTTTTTTTTCCCTGTGGCCTGCACTGTCCTTGTCTGTAAAATGAAGGTGCTGAATCAGATGACTATTATGGTCCTTTTAAGTGCCAAGTTTCTGTGAGTCACTTTTTGGTTGTGTGTATCAAGTAGTGCATTATTTGAGGCCTGCCTTTGACAATATTTAGAGGCTAAAGGATGCAGAATCAGCCTGAGCCACTTTGGGCACAGAATCAATAACCATTCTTCATTTATTCCAGGGAAGAAAGACAGGACTCCCCTTGGTGTTCAAGGTCCTTATTCATAATAGGAGTACATGTCAGCATCCTTGATAATGACAGATTCAGAATCAGGAGACATTCACTGAGTATATACTTTCTGGCAGGTTCTTTTATTAAAAAATTGGTAATATGAGTAAACAAGATAACAACTTTTTCTTTTAAGTGATTCAGAAGGATTTCTGTGATTCAATAGGATTTCAAAGATCTGTTAAATTTTGGTGGATCTTATAGAAGGCATGATTTCTAATTGTGTTTAAACTTGTATTTGTTGTGATTTAGGAATTTATGTCTAAGTTAGTTACATGATGCAATAGTTAACTTTCATTATCATGAAGGTCAGAAAATGTTACCGAGAATAAACACTATCTCTGACACCTAAAATAGCTCTCTTCTCTCCTTTATCTGATCCTTCATATGATGGAGTTTTATGAGCTTTGGCAGGAAAACAAAGAAATATGCCTCTTGGTTTTTAGGAACAAAGAAGCAGCTCATTGAAAAAAACTATTTCAAAACCTACTGAAATATTCCACCAAGAATGGATGCCCTCTTGTCAAAAACCTAGTGTATAGCACAGAGAGCTCTCCTCAGTGCTCTGTGGTGACCTAAATGGGAAGGAAATCCAACAAAGAGGGGATATGTGTGTACATACAGCTGATTCACTTTGCTGTGCAGCAGAAACTAACAATATTGTAAAGCAACTATACTCCGATAAAAATAATAAAAAATAAGAAAATCAAAAAATGGGACCAAAATTTCCAAATTTCGCTTAGCCTATGGGATTTGCCCACTTGCTTCAGATCTGAGTGTTGCCAGGGACAAATGCACAGCGAAGCTTCCTAGATCATCATGAAATCACCAAGGAGAGATACACCCCAGGTTGCCAGAAGTTTAACCTTTGAGAAGGCTATGAAGGGCAGTCCTGGGGGTGGGGGGAAGACAAGGGGATTCCTCATTCCTCACAGGGTTTAAGATGAGAAAGTGTTGAGTAGGAGGTGCTCTTAAATGCATCAGCTCTCCTACCCGCGCAGTGGGAATTATTAGCCCCTGATATTTTCCCTGCACTTAACCTTGCAGCACTAGCTGCTCAATGACATCAAGCGACAGTTAAAAAAAGTTCTCTCATTTTAGCTTCAAGGACTTGGCTTGCTTTGAGGCTGTTGCCCTGGAGCCTTTAAATGCAAATGAGGGAAACCCCAGGTTATAAAGCATCTGCTTCTGCAGACGTGTTTGCAAGCCTGTTGCCTTAGCAACATTTGTCCTTGTATTCCACAGACCACCTTGACAGAATGCGTGATGTGACGCGCAGAGAGATGGGGGGAGAAACTAGAAAGAAAAGCGAGCGCACGGAGGATGTAAAGATGGGTTAGTGGCTTGGGATCCTTCGGATCGTGTCCTTGTAATAAAAATAGAAACCTCATTTCCAGAAATAAAAGAAGCTGGGGAGAAATTAAAGCGTTGATTAAAGAGGGGGAAAAAATAGCAGAACTAGCTGGACATGAGAGAGCAGAGATTTTCCAAAAATAGCCCTCCCATCAGCCGCGCTGCAGATGTGACACTGTTGCTCAGCCAGGCAGGCCATCTGCTGCAGTGTTTCCCTGGAAACTCCCAGCCACGCCCCTCCCGGAGCTCCTCCGCCGGCCTCCCCGGCTCCAACCCAGCGCAGGGAAGATGCTGGCCCGTGACGTCACTGCTTCTAGCTGGGAGGGAATCCCAGGACGTCCCTAGGGTGGAGCCAGTCATGGTTGGTCTAGATGCTGGAAACCTGGGGTTTTTCACCATAAAGAATTATAAAGACAAAAAAAAAAAAAAAAGCAATTCATCACAGTCTGAAAAAGCACTGTTTATTTTAATAGATTATCAATTCGTGATTTTTAAAAAAAATGAGACCTCTATAAAAGAGTGCTAGCCTACAGGGGCGCGCAGCAGCCAACCCTCCCACGGAGTTGTAACGTAACCTCTTTGGATGCATGAAAAAAGAAATGAAATGCTTTTGTTAACCACTTTTAAAAATAAAGGTAATGAATGTTTCTTCTCTCTATATTGTGCACTGCATTGTGGCTTCTGCCGAAAACTGGGATGCGGTTCTCCGATGAGCTGTGGCTCCGTAGAGACTGACAGCTGTGTGATATCTAGCTAGGATGCATTTTGTCATTCCATGGGTGGTGGGTGAAATAAGGCTTTACCTGGCTTGATGGGACCTGCTGCCTTTTCTCCCGCTCCTACAGAGGGTTAACCTCTGGGTAGAGGATTGAAAATATGAACAAAGAGTTGCCTTTGAAAGATCTTCTTGTCTCTAAATGTGTTTGCCTCACGTGGTCAGAATCATGGCAAAAATAATGATAATAATACAATACAAGCTTTAGTAATGTTGAAGTGGAGCACCTCAGCTAAAAGTAGATATGATATTCTTGGAGATATGATCTCTATTCAAGAACTGCAGATAATTACAGTTCCTGTTGTTTCTAGGCAGTAAATCACAGTAAAAATAGTAAATGCTTAGGGAATAACAATCTCCGTTTTGTTTTGTTTGCTCTGAACAAAAATGAGGCTATGATTACAACATGTATTGATTGAGTGCTGATTACTGGATACTCATTTTTAGTTTTTGTGGTCCTTGCAGGCTAAATGTTGAGTCCATGAATCTCTCTATTGTGTTAGCATTGCTAGGAAAGGGGTCATATTATTTGAAGAAATTGGTCTTAAAGGAAAAACATTTGAACATACACTTTTATATTTTTTTGTTCCCTTCTCTACAGTATTTGTTGTTTGGCTACATTTAGAGGGTGCATATCCTTACATTTACAGTTCTATACCTGTCATTCAAATTTTTGTTACCAAAATACATTTTCCCTTTTTCCCCATTCGGTACGCATCCTCTTCACATTTTCACAGTTAAATTGTGTGTCTATAAGGGAAACATACACACAACCTGTTTTCAGGCCACAAACAGGAAGACATTCATAAATGTATTTGTCCTTTCAATAGAATCTACATACAAGAGCCTCCAATAAGGTTTGTCTGGGAATAAAGGCCAATGCTACTGACTTCACGTTATTGCAATGTGTCAGCTCTATGTAAAAACGTATTTGAAGAAAGATAAAAATGAAGACATATACAGGAGCTCCTCAAGGCTTTTTTTGAACTTAATCCTTTGGTTTCTTAACTCCTTCCATTCCAGCCTATTAGGAATGAGATGAGGAAGAGTAACTGTAAAGCTGTTAACATTTATAACAATCAGCATATAAGTGTTATGAGCATTATCATCACATGTAAGGTTTCATTTGTGAAATGAATCTTTCAAACTCTAACTTCTTGAAACAGAAAGGATGAAGACATTTTGACCCACTCTAAATCCTATTTTCCCTGCCGTCTCCTTCAGCCATACTAAGGCAAGTCCATCTTTCTCAAAACCATTCAGCCAGCCCACGGCTCTCGTCTTTTCAAATTTTGAATTTCACCGTTTACCTCTTAGCAGTGGAAACCTTTGGTTATCCCCCATCCCTTCTCAGCCTTTTCTTTTCCTCCATCATTTCTACCACGGTCACACCTGGCCCTGGTTTTGTCTGGCTCCCTGGAAACAGGCTTCTCATCTGCCTTTACCAGGTGGGTCCCACGTGTTCCCACTTGGAGGGGACTGCCCTGTCAAAAAGGAGGAGATAGAAAACTCAGAATGGCTGGAGAAAATAGATAGAACAAGGCTTTGCAGACCTGCTTGTTATAAATAGATGCTATTTCTGTTTTGCCAGTGACAGTACCAAGCAAACAAGCAACATTATGGGTCTGAGAGCAGCGCCTGTTCAAGGCACTCAGTTAATCACATGGAGAAGAAAAACAGTGGCTTTCTCTCAAAGATCAGATATTTCATAATGGGAAACTGTGGCCTTACCTGCTTTTCTTTACTTCACATAGATGGGAGAAAATGGGACAAAATAGCGTGCATTTGTTTTGTTAAAAAAAAAATTGTATTAAATAAAAAAACAAGCATAACTAGAAAACACCAGGCAGTTCTGGGGGAAAGTAATCAGATTTATGATTACTGGGCAAGATATTAATAAAGGGCAATTTTAATATGTTTAAAGAAACCCGCTTCCTTAAAATGATAAACAACTCTCTAGCTGGAAATTAGTATGTAAGCTATAGCTGCTACTTTGTCTTTTAATAATATGAAATAACTCTGGGGTTCCATTTGGTTGCATTTCAAAGATATAATACCTGACCACTCTTAGGTTGAAATCTTGGAGAAATAGAAATGCATTTTCAAGTTTTATGCTAACATTTTCTGGGATGTGCCATTCAATAGGAGGATGTATTTTGCTGTTTCTGTGACCTTGGGTATGTCAGTCCGTCTGAACCTTGGTTTCCTTCTTTTGTTGAAGACAGAGACAGTGATACTTGACCTCGTTCTGCAATATCGTGGTGAGGTGAAAAAAGCCTGTGTGAGCGGACATGCTTTTGTAAATAGTGATGCGTGTCGGTTCACTGCTACGTATGTGTGTTTGCACTCGCTTTCTCCTGCTTCAGAGGCCATCCTCGTCCGTGTCAGCTGTGTGTGATCATGTTGCCCTCTAGTGACCGCAGTTCGTAGAGGCCTTGAGGAAGCCCTGAGAGAGCAAGGGAAGTTACTGGAGGTAAGGGAGAGGAGGCTGGTGGTAGGCGATTCTGACTATTAACCAACCCAAGTGACAGGAAAAATAAGCAACAGTTTTCTCTGAGTAAGAGGGACCCGATGCACAAAGTGAGAAAAAAGAACGGAAATAGAAGAGAGAGAAAAATAAGATGCAGAACTCAGTGGCCAGGAAGGCAGGGGCACTGCAATCTATCCTCGGCTTCGTTCTTGACCAGCATGGGATCTTCTCCAAGCTCGATTTCCGTAACCAGCCCCCCATTAACAGGGAAATAAGATGATTAACATAAAGGTCTGCTGAAGTGCTTTGCAAGACCAAAATTCTCTGAGTCAACGGAAGAAGATGAGAGAAAAACTAGAACCATAAGAAAGAGACAGGAGAGAAAAGTGATGAAAGATTTGCCCCCAAAAATGTCCAGAGTGATCTTTTTACTGTGTCTGAAGTCACTTCAATATTTCGGGATCTTAATCACAATCAAGTGGCTGAATGAAGCAAACAGATTGGGAGATTTGTTGATTCATATGAGTGTAAGAAGCATAATGGAGTCTTTCTCTTGAGAACCCAGAAACCTCAAGGACTAATTTCCTCCTTTGGGAAATAAATCCCTCTTTTCTTAGAGCTGTCTGAGATCAAATATTACTGTGGGAAGCTTTTTAAGTCTAGCTTCCCATTTCAGATGATAAAGTTTACAATCCTGAGTGGATTAGGCTTATGTGGTACATTCACTTAAACCAACTGGGTCTTATAGAAAAGTCATTGAAGTCCACCAGAATTGTGGAATTCAAATAAGGATGGCACACAACATTGTGAAGTTCTGTCATTGCTCTCTGTAGACAAATGAATGAGTGCTTGAAATAATCTTACTAGCAGACATTAGACTTCAATTCAATGGAAAGAGTACTACAAGCTGTCAGAAGGGGTAAGTTTTACTTCTGATGTTGACATTTGCTAGTTGCATGATCTTCATAATCATGGAGGAAATGGCAACCCAGTCTGATATTCTTGCCTGGAGAATCCCATGGACAGGGGAAGCCTGGCAGCCTACAGTCTATGGGGGCACCAAGAGTTAGACCGAAGCAAGTTAGCACACGTGCATTAAATACTTATAATGTGCCGAGTTTGCTATGTTGAGCTCCAAGGTAGTAGCGATGAGCAAATTCTAGTATTTCTAAGAGTTGTGATAAAGATAAACAGGTGTATCTTTTAAACCTCTCAGCACCGTGACAATAAAAAGTGTTGTGCATCCCTAAAGCAAACAGAAACAATGGAAAATTTGCCAACCCAGAGAGCATTATTTAAGATGAGGTTAGTTTGGGAGCATGTGACCCATGGCAACACTGGAAATGACATTGCCCCATGAACATTTTTCTTCCAGTGAACACAAAACCTGTTACCTCTCTAGAATTAATTGTCAGAGAGCTCTTCATTCAGTTCAGTTCAGTTCAGTCGCTCAGTCGTGTCCGACTCTTTGCGACCCCATGAATCGCAGCATGCCAGGCTTCCCTGTCCATTACCAACTCCCAGAGTTCACTCAAACTCACGTCCATCAAGTCAGTGATGCCATCCAGCCATCTCATCTTCTGTCGTCCCCTTCTCCTCCTGCCCCCAATCCCTCCCAGCATCAGAGTCTTTTCCAATGAGTCAACTCTTTGCATGAGGTGGCCAAAGTACTGGAGTTTCAGCCTCAGCATCAGTCCTTCCAATGATTTTCATTACCAAGTAGATAAAGCAGTTAATACACATCAGGCTTCAACTCTTTGTTTAAATATGTTCCTCCTATCTAGAAGCATCATGTCTAGTAGCACCCTGTCCCTTTTTGCACAGAGAGAAAGGAAATGGTCCCTTGTGACCTCAACATCATGTCCCTCCTAACAGGTATCACCTCCTCTACCCCTGTTTTGCCCAGAACTTCTAAAACTATTTTATGGGGCCACCAGGTGGCAGTTAGGGCAAATGGTTTTAGGCTTCTCTACCTGGCTTTCCCCAAGGTAGAGGAGAAGTGGAAAAGAATGCCCTGGAAATCATAAACATGATATTGTGAAGCTCTGGGCTCTGTGTTTTCACACACAATATCTCAGCCAATCCTTGTGCCCATCTCTGCTAAATTCAGCCACTAAACAGATGGAGATAAACACGGATAACAAGGCACCTTCTCTAATGGAGAAGAGCTAGAAGGACTGCAGTGTAAATACAACAAAGTGATGAGATATCAAAGTAGAGTTCATTTCAGAGCAGCACGGGGTCTAAAAACTAAAGATGGGGAAGGGGTGGACTGTGTGATTAAGGTGACATTTTCAAAAGATTTTAAGAGTTTTCGCAGTAATTTAAGAACTAGTCCGTTTCCCACCTCTTGGTCTCCCCCGCCTCCATTTTTCTTTCTTTTCTGCTCACCTGGTTTGTGATATTTCTCCTTCTGTAGGTTGTCTCTCTCTTTAGTTTTCAGATTCTATAAATTTTACTTCTCTTTGCAAATAAACAAAATCTTGGTGTGAATCTTTTCAGGGGCCTGTTGCATTGAGAATTGAAGATAGGGGGACTTCCCTGGTGGTCCAGTGGCTAAGAGCCTGGGTTCGATCCCTGGTCAGGGAACTAGATCCCACATGCCGCAACTAAAGAGCCTGCACTGTCAAATGAATAAAAATAAGTTGATTGAAATAATATCTGTCTGCAAAACAGTTAACTGGCTCCAAATAAAATCTATAAAATTATCATTTAGGTCATACAAAGTTATAAATAAATTATTGTATGGAAACAACAACAACAAAAAAAAACAATATTTTTGTTGTTTTCCCACTGCAATATTGTAATGTAATTAGCCTCCAATTAAAATGAATAATTAAAAAAAAAAAGTTGATTCATTTTTAAAAGATAGAGAATTGAAGATATGACTCTAGGTTCCTTACTGCTTCGGTGGAGAATCCACATACAAAATTTCACTAAAGTAAAATGAAGAATGAGACATTTGACTTCTTACTCCCTTTTTCTATAGTGAGTTGCTAAATGTTAGAGTTGATTTAGCCAACCAGTGCTCAGTATTTCAGGCTCTTAATAAGAAATAAGTTAAGGCTATTTTTTTCCCTTTCATACAGCACATTGCTATTTTAAACCTAGAACATCTATTACTCAAATTGGCATAGAAATATGCCACCAATTCATTATTCATTTTCTGGAGACTGTGAATGACTTGCTACGTATATGTGTTCTCATTGGCAGAAATTCTGGGTAGCTATTATTCTCAGTTTGTACACTCTCAGTTTTTAATTTCAATACATATTTCAAGATGAAAATTCAAGAATACATGACTTCAATAGACCTGTTCTTTCTGGCATTTGAACTTATCTCTTGGGTAAAGTTAGGAACAATTGATTTCTGATTCTGTCACTTCTTTCTCATATTTCAAATTATTACGTGAAACTATTGAGAATAACTTTTTGGAAGTTTGTCTTCTCTTGGGTGATAAAAAGTACTTTTAAGTTTTTGGTCCATTCCTGTTTTCACGGGACATGCCATTTGATTATAAAGTTTTTCTGCTAGAAGAGTCATAGGACAGCAAGCATGAAAACTGGGAAAATGATTTTGCAGGCAATTTTTTTTTGTCATCTGATTGCATTTTGTGGGAAATAAATGTTCCCTTTCAAACTGTCAAGTTGTTTTGACTTCACAACAAATGCCGAAGGAAGTTCGTAAACGTAGAACAATAACCAGTAACTAGAGAGTGCTGAGTTCTGCTTATTCTCCCTTTGTATCACAGCAGAGAAATGAAACGTGTCTTACAAATGTCCATGCAGCAACTCGGGGTCACCTGGCATGCTTGTTTTTCATCGCTTCAGAAAATAGGATCCTGGTTGAATATTCTGGAATGTGCAGAGTGTTACTGTTAGTACTTGTGGGGACTTCTGTCAAGGGTTGTTACTTCCTTTCTCCTTTTATGCTGCAGTTTTCGTGAACTGAGTCGTTCAGACAAAAAGCACACATTTCCTGAATTCCAGCTGTGGGAGTGTTTCCCTCACAGGGCTGTGTCTCCCAGAGCCAGGTCTGCTGAACATGCTCATGAGCCCCGGAACATGTTCTCAGCTACGCAGAAGTGCTTAATCCATTCAGAAGTCAAAGACTCACACATTGGTGGCAATGAATTGAATTGTAAGCATTCTTTCTTTATGAATGCATTAGTTCTACTCCAAGAGCAAGAACACGCATTATATAAAGTGAAATAACACTCAAGGGTATAAAATGTTAAACAATTCTACAGTCTTGGGGATTATTTTAAGAGAAAATCAAGCATCTATCTTTTTTTGTTCTTCTTGTTAGTTTCATTTTAATTTTGGAGGATAACTCAGGTACTCAGGTTATTCAAATATGTGTGCTTCATTTTATTTTTGTTATTTTTAAAAATCGAGGTGTAGTTGATTCACACTGTTGTGCCAATCTCTTCTATACAGCAGAGTGACTCAGTTTTACACATGTATGCATTCTTTTTAATATTCTTTTCCCAAGCATCTATCTTTGCAGTATTCTGTCTCTTACTACACAAAGGAGTTAGAGTTGAGTGATTAAAATTCTTGAGAACTAGAATTTAAAAATAATTTTTATTGATGTACAGTTGATTTACAATGCTGTGTTAATTTCTGCCGTACAGTACAGTGAGTTATACATATATATATATACATTCCTTTTCATATTATTTTCCATTATGGTTTGTCACAGGATATTGAATACAGTTTCCTGTGCTATACAGTAGTACCTCGTTGTTTGTCCATCCTATATATAATAGTTTGCATCTGCTAATCCCAAACTCCCATTCCTTCCTTCCCCCATCCTCCCCGCCCTTGGCAATCACAAGTTTGGATAACTAGCATTTTTGAGCTATATTGAGTGAAGTCAAACATTTCTGTTTGTTCTTTTCTGAATTTCTTTTGGGGTTAAGAAGGGTCAATACTGGTCTTGCTTTTCACAGGAGTAAAGGTTAGACCAGACAGGCCCCCCGAATCGTTAACATCTTATTCCCCAGAAGTGACTAAGCTCAAATCTGTCAGCAGAGTACATGCCAGGACCCTCTCTGCTTTTTTCTGGCCTGAGCTTCTTAGGAATGTACTCAAACAACCACAACATTCCTGATCACTGCCTCCAGGTGTGAAAAAGGAAAAATGAGTAGCAGTGAACCAGAAGAGGTTAGGCCATCTATTTTATCCTAAAAACTGCTTGGAGATAAGACATTTTTGTTAATTAGCAAGCACAGTGGGAATATAGATACACAAGATATTAGCAACATTCAGAAATATAATTTCTGTAAATCTTTATTCTATCCTCTCTCAGATATTGATAATATGCTTTACTTTTTCTCTTGTTTTTCTAACCTGTTATTTTTTTGAACTGTAACAGTAAAATTATCCTTGAATTTTTACATTGTGATTGGCAGTGCTTCTACTATAACTTCTTGGCACAACTTTATTAATAGTCATATTTACTAATTTTTGCCAAAATCTGAGTATAGTATAGAGTGAGATAACATGTATGTATTCACTATAAATAGATATTAAGATTACTGCACTTAGTTCAAAAAAAATAATACTCAAATAAATTTCATACTTAACAATCCCATGCAATTACATAATAGTTAGGTAGCTCCACTGAAGCAGGATTGAAGTTGATAACGTCCCAAGTCTTTTATAGTTCTACTTCTTTTCAGTGCTAATTTTCATTATTAGCCTGAGTATCTGGTTAATTTCAATGTAAAAAAACAAAAGGTACCCAATTATTATATGACTCTATTTTCAATCTCTTAGTGGTATTAGTTCTATTCATTTCGATTTTTTAGTTTTTTCACTTAGCTTTTCACATATGAATGGGTTAGAGAATACCTCTGCGTTTTCCATATACCTTATAGAGTATGTGTTCATTAGATTGACTTTTCTCATTAACGCACCCTCTGTCAACTACTGTTGTATATATAAACCAAAAATATTATATCCTAATTTATATTATAGATAATTTAAGTTTTATTAGACCAATACGAAAGCAATTTAAGACTCCAACAATTAAGTCACATAAATATATGTATATTTGTATGTGATGTATATGCATGTCATATATATATATATGTAGCATGTTTGCATGTCTACTCTCCACCAAGTTAAATCCCCTCTTATCCTACAAACTTTCCTTTAGGAATAAACTTAAATCTTCTATTTGTGAAATCAAAGAGAATTTACTGCCAGAGAAACACAAAGAAATGTAGGTAAATAACTCAAATGACTAACTCAGGCTTAAGACCGTTTGATAGTTCTTTCTGCACCAGTAAACACAGAAAATTTGAAAGCAGCTTTGTGCCAACTCAGTGGAAAAAAATCTCTCCTTAAGAGAGCATTGTCTTCAGTAGGAAATGCTGCCGTCTACCTTGCATCACCGAGCTAATTAGTACACCGGAAAGACGCATGATATTTCCTGTTGGCAACCGTGGAGTGTGAGAACTGGAAGGCTGCTACCTCTGGCATGTGCCAAGGCCCCCAGATCATGTAAAGAGGTGAAATGGCACATGCCAAGAAAATCGCAACTACAGGAAGAAGCAAATAATATGAGGCTTTGTGTCTCTGCTACAAATGTAAATACTCATTTACCAGGAGCAGTTTCAGATGGACAGCTTTTGGATTCATGATGCTATAGTTAGCCAGGGTGCTCTTGATTGGGTGAGGCAAGTAGGCAGCAGTATTGTGAGGAGGGCCCGAGTGAGTGAGAAAGCTCAGCTCCTGCCATGTGGGAAGGGGGGTAAGACTGTTGGTTTCAGGGCAATGTCAAACTTTCCTCTGGCAATAGCCAGACAAAGCCACGATTGGAATATCACCCTCTGACAGGTTCTATTATCTCTTTCTCTGACCTTCTTAAGGTCCGTAAAGCATCCTTGGTCAACAAAGGGAAAAGCACACAGTCAGTGAGGGAAATGTTGCCAAGACATTGCCCATGCAATTCCTACTGTGATCAGTTTGGGGTTTAATGCAGTTTAGAATTCACCATTTTCTCCTTAATGTAACACTTAGAATTATTGAAAAAATAGAAGCAGAACACAATCGTCTTTCAAAATCTCAGACACAGCTGTCCTGTTCCCTGGAAGTCTTTAAGACAAAAAGTTGCAAACCTGTCTCTTCTCATTCCCCAACTCCAACCCAGATGACATTGCCTGAAAGCTTTTACATCTTGACTTTTACTACCTGAAATGTAACCAGTAGGAATATATTATTGTTAATCAGGACTATGAGAATTAAAGACTGGTATCTTTCCTTCTTTTTTTCCTTTATTTTTCTGGGCTCCAAAATCACTACAGATGGTGACTGCAGGCATGAAATTAAAAGACACTTACTCCTTGGAAGGAAAGTTATGACCAACCTAGATAGCATATTCAAAAGCAGAGATATTACTTTGCCCACAAAGGTTCGTCTAGTCAAGGCTATGGTTTTTCCTGTGGTCATGTATGGATGTGAGAGTTGGACTGTGAAGAAGGCTGAGTGCCGAAGAATTGATGCTTTTGAACTGTGGTGTTGGAGAAGACTCTTAAGAGTCCCTTGGACTGCAAGGAGATCCAACCAGTCCATTCTGAAGGAGATCAGCCCTAGGATTTCTTTGGAAGGAATGATGCTAAAGCTGAAACTCCAGTACTTTGGCCACCTCATGCAAAGAGTTGACTCATTGGAAAAAACTCTGATGCTGGGAGGGATTGGGGGCAGGAGGAGAAGGGGACGACAGAGGATGAGATGGCTGAATGGCATCACTGACTCGATGGACGCGAGTCTCAGTGAACTCTGGGAGTTGATGATGGACAAGGAGGCCTGGTGTGCTGCGATTCATGGGGTCGCAAAGAGTCAGACATGACTGAGCGACGGATCTGATCTGATCTTTCCTTCTAACATTGAAGCTGAAGCCAGCTGTGCTGAAAGCTTGAATTGTAACTGTGGAGCCTGGAAGAGAGTGAAGTGTCTTCCTTCCCTAATTTTCAAAGAAAGGTGCTGGGTGAACTTGGGGGCAGCCAGTGGTTCCTGGTGGAGAAGGACATGGCAACCCACTCCAGTATTCTTGCTTAGAGAATCCCGTGGACAGAGAAGCCTCGTGGGCTTCTGTCCATAGGATCACACAGAGTCGGACACAACTGAAGCAACTTAGCATGCATGCATGCATTGGAGAAGGAAAGGGCAACCCACTCCAGTATTCTTGCCTGGAGAATCCCAGGGACAGAGGAGCCTGATGGGCTGCCGTCCATGAGGTCACACAGAGTTGGACACGACTGAAGCGACTTAGCAGCAGCAGCAGCAGTGGTTCCTGGAAGATAACAGAAAGGAAGTTGCAAAAAGGGAGATGTCTACAGACAAAATTTTCATGTCTTGAAATATTGCTAATGTGTGGGTCTCCAACAGTAAATACAGTAAGTCCCCTACATATAAACCTTCAAGTTGCAAACTTTCAAAGATGCAGATGTTCATTCCAATAACATCAGGTATGAGTGAAACTGCAGCTTGCTCTCCATCTGCTATTGCTGACGACCCTTCAGCTCAACCATCTCCCATCTCCTGTCCCTCCTCCAGTCAGTAACTCTTCCTGCCTGCCCACTTGATGCCAGTCCCTGTGTGCCAACACTACTGTACTTTTCAAGGAACTGTGCTGTAAGATTGAAAATATTTTTTGTTTTGTTGTGTATTATTAGTGTGAAAAGTATTATAAACCTATTACA
This sequence comes from Bison bison bison, assembly GCF_000754665.1. Lineage (NCBI taxonomy): Eukaryota > Metazoa > Chordata > Mammalia > Artiodactyla > Bovidae > Bison > Bison bison. The sequence continues at coordinate 6,303,547 of NW_011494677.1, read as the reverse complement.
GTACAATGCCATATAGCTGGTTGTGTTAGTTGGGTACCTAGGCTAACTGTGTTGAATTTATGATCAAATTAGACTTACGAACACTCTCTTAGAATAGAACTCGTTCATATGTAGGGGACTTACTGTACTGGTTTCCTTCCTTTCCTGTACCTATAAGGTGACTGTTCCCAGGACCTAGAACTTGAGTGGTGGGAATGAAGACTACCCATGGGGGAAGAAGAGATTAAGAAGTGGAAAATTCAGGGCAATTCATCCTGAGAGAAGTAGAAAGTTACTAAAATATTTTGAGCAATGAAAAGTCGATGAATTCAGTGCAAGAACAAAAGATGGTAGAGGCTTATCTTAAGAGTCCAAAGTGAGAACAAAAAAGCCTAGATTCATGACATTGCAGAAGAAATAGAAGATAAAATAAGTGTGCATTATGTGTGCAAGATGTTAAGTAACAGGATTTTTGACTGATGAAACTTAAGATATGAAGGAAAGGAAGGAGTGAAACGTGACTCTGATGTTTCCTACGAAACTGGTGAAAGAATATTTCTGTCTAATGAAATAGGAAAATTGGAAGAGAAGACTAATTTGGGGGGAGAACATAACTTATTTTTAGATATATTAAGTTTATCAAATTTATTGTTGTATCTTAGGGCTCAATTACAAACCCAGGTATAAATTTATGTGTTTTATAGAACACTGTTAACGTGAAGGAAATACATGTATTTTGTGAAGTGATAGAAACAAGTTAAAAGATCATATTATGTTATGATTCTACTTTGTAAAGAAAAATATTTTTCACATATAGAAAGGACAATTTAATGTTACATGCAATGTTTAATGTTATATAATAATTGTGAACAGTACTTTTAAAAAATGGCCTTGCTTTGCCAAATCTTTTAATTATTCTACCGTGAATGCATTTTTGTTTGTTATAAAGCAATCAAAGTTATTTTTCAATAACTTGATAATTCCTATTATTCAAGTTTCTCTCATAGTCACAGAAAAGCTAGTTCCAGGACAGTTTATAGAACCCTATAAAAAACCTCTGGAGGTCAACAGAATTGCAAGGATGAATAGTTTTCATTTTCTCGGATTGTTCTGTATGCTATAGACAGTATGTTACATTTTATGAAGCCAAAATCAAAATACATGTTTTAAAAATAAGACATTATTTAAAATAGTACCTAAAATTTGTATGGATCAATGGGATGTGTAGAATTGATCCTAGAATAGAGTTGCCTGGGATCTTACTGGTGTTTCTTACAGAGAAAGAAACCTGGTTAGTCATACAATGAACGAAAAAGAGAAAATGACCCACAGCTTTATCTAATATTATTTGTATTATCAAATCTTCTGATTTTTGTACCATTTTAGCTGACTCTGGCCACTAAAACTTTAACTAAACTCTGTATTTATCGCTGGGTGTTAGCAAGGGTCACATAAAAATGGCCATTTCCACATTTTTGTAGTATCACATTTGATATTTTCTTAGATACATAATTGGGATTGTTTGTATAAAGATCTATATAATAAATTCCTTCTTTAATTTTTTTTGAATCCAACATGTTTTGTTTCTCCTTCAACAGTATTATGTTTCTCTTTACATATTAACATTATGGAATTTATCACGATTTCCACTTTCTGCTATATACCAAGTCATTCAAAGCTAATTGTGTTGCTTATTCACAGTAACCGTATTTGCTTCTCTTACATATGTCATGACTTCCAAAATTGTATTTCTATATGCTTTGTCTCATTGACTCTGTTTATTAAAGTTGCATACTACCTCAAATTCTTTTTGAAAAAAAAAACCACAAGTGAACATTATAAATAAATACTGACAATGTTGTATCTGCATAAATGTAGAGGCTGTAAAAGCAAGCAGATATATTATGGCAACATAGTGGGATATAGTGGATATAGGGATATACTGATATAGTGGGGATATGGTGGTAAATCTGTTGCCCCACAACTCAGGAGATAACTGTAAACCCTGTAATGCCCATAAAAGCAGTAGAACCTACTTAAAATCATAGCATTTTATTGCCCATGTATTTCAATAGGGAGATTTTGAAAGATATCACCATCTTTATTTTTCTTTCTTAGTTTTACCATGCAGTTCAGTTTCATGAGTGTATATAAGCCTAACTGTCAAGGCATTAAAAATACAGTGTATTGATTTTTAGTTGCGAAAGAAATTCATAAACAGAATTATCAGTGAAACTTGTGTGCAAGATAAAGTGAGGAGGATGTTTTGAAAACTTGTAGAAAGACCAAGATGGTTAACATCTTTCTCTTTGTAACTTTGCTACCTTTAGGGACATTGGCAAATACCCTAATAATGGATATTTATGGGGCTTAATTTTAACCAAGATAGAGAAAATAAAATAAGAAAAGCTGTTTAAAAGAGTGGAAAATCTTCTAGATACTTCCCCAATCCCTTTAGAGCTTGGTGAACCTGTCTTTTCATCCTCAACCTCATGTTTGGTCTTCATTAAGTAGTGTTTTCTTATTGACACTGGCTAAGTTCTTTGGAAGGAATGATGCTAAAGCTGAAACTCCAGTACTTTGGCCACATCATGAGAAGAGTTGACTCATTGGAAAAGACTCTGATGCTGGGAGGGATTGGGGGCAGGAGGAGAAGGGGATGACAGAGGATAAGATGGCTGGATGGCATCACTGACTCGATGGATATGAGTTTGAGTGAACTCTGGGAGATGGCGATGGACAGGGAGGCCTGGTGTGCTGCAATTCATGGGGTCGCAAAGAGTCGGACATAACTGAGCGACTGAACTGAACTGAAGTGCTCTGCAGTTATAAGCCAACTTCCATATATATCATTAGATTCAACACTCACAACAATTCCATATGTATAATCTGATTTAATCCTCATAATAGTTATCTCAGCCTTTAGTTTAGAAAACTAAGGCTTTAGCAAGCTAAGAAGTGGTTTGCCCAAATTCACACCTTTAGATTATGGGTGAGTCAGATCAGATCCATGCCTGGGAGCTCTGTATTCCATACCCCTCCCACTTAATGGAACAAGGATTTGGAGTAAAATTGCCATCAGCAAAAAGAGTAGGACAGTGACTTCATTACTGAAATATTAGAGGTGGTAGATAGTATGGATTGCAGTGGAGGGTAAATTCTGGAGCCCCTAAAAACATTGATGAATTTACTTTCTATTAATTATGAAACAAATAGGTTAGAAAGTGAGGAAATGTAGGTGTTGTTCCAAGAACCATTATTGATCAAGTCTGTGCTTTGATAATTATTTTCCCTTTGTGACAGTAATTATACTAATTCTCTTCATAGAGATCTTCTCTTCTTTATATTCTACCTTTGTTTGATTCTTAACCTCCTACATAAGAGACTTTCATTCAGTGTCTCATTTTTCTCTGTTGTGAGAATTAATTAATACTCTAAGTAGCATTCAAGTTGGAGAAGGCAATGGCACCCCGCTCCAGTACTCTTGCTTGGAAAATCCCATGGACGGAGGAGCCTGGTGGGCTGCAGTCCATGGGGTTGCTAAGAGTCGGACATGACTGAGCGACTTCACTTTCACTTTTCACTTTCCTGCATTGGAGAAGGAAATGGCAACCCACTCCAGTGTTCTTACCTGGAGAATCCCAGGGACGGGGGAGCCTGGTGGGCTGCTGTCTATGGGGTCACACAGAGTCAGACACGACTGAAGTGACTTAGCAGCAGCAGCAGCAGCAGCATTCAAGTGGTTGGTTTTCATGGGGACTTTATGCCCTGGTGAATGCAACACCCTGTTGAAGCCTCCCAAGTGGGACAGAGAGAGATGAAAGATGTAATGTATCCTTTTGGTTCTTAATAAAGCACTGTTGATTGAAAAACAGGTGGTCTTGTGGTTTGGAGACCTACCATCTGACAAACTCAAGGTCATGGCTAACAGAGCCTCTATAACCAGTGCTTCTCAGACTTCCAGTGACATAAATAGAAAACACGGGGGGAAAATAAAAGTACCAAGTCCCAGCCTCCATCCAACCCCTTATAGTTGGTAAGTCTAGGATGTTTTAAATAGCTTTTCAGGTGATTCTGAATTTAGAGGCACCGGTTGACAGATTCTAATGCAAGTCATCAAGATTTGCACTTTCACAAGTACGGGAGTAAGTTTGGCATGCTTCCAGGTGCATTGGGGGCGATTTTAGGATTAGCAGTTCTCCAAAGGTAGATCTTGGGTTGCTTGCCAAAAGTTTTTATGGGAAGTACAGATATCTCCATTTCACCAAGAGTCTCAGGCAAACTGAAATCTGATGATCACTATTGTTAAGTCCCAGAACCAGAGCTGTTTGACCGCAGAACAAATGACCTGACCAAACTAGCTTCTTTGAATGAGCTTGAGTAAGAAGTTGTCCATCATGTTTCTTGAGCCTCAGATACATTTGTTCCAGAACTTCTAAAAAAATACATACTGTCAAAATCTTATTTCCCAGTATAAGGATTAAATAGTTGGGGTTCTATTTTGTTTTGTTTTAAAGAACGAGGTCCCTTTTTTGTCTGAAAAGGTTGTGATCCACCTGAAAGTTTGTCTGTCTTTGAGACAATTTAACCCTAGAATCAAACCAAAAAAAAAAAGTTCAGTTTATTATGACTTTCAAGAAAACCTTGTTGAATTTCAGAATTCCTTTATTTCCTGATCTCTCCCAATTCTTTCTAAAAAATAACATATCTGCTCTAAAAACAGAGGACAGATAATATGAATATTGAGCAAAATGAAAAGGAATTTTAACTTCTTTATCCTTCTAGACTGAGGCAGATGAGCTGGCCATAAAGCAAAAGGGAGTTCTTTTGGTTCATGTGCCATGAATTGGAGTGTGGATATTAAGGGTGGAAACAGGCTATTAGATCATCCATTCACTTTACTCTCCAAGCAGCAATTAAATTTGTTTTCTTTTTCTCTGCTCACTCCTTGCTCAAGGAAAAAGAAAGAACAGCATTTTAGCTTCTTACAGAGAACTCACTGAACGTGGAACACTTTTCTGTCCACATGTATGGTGGCTGAGTGGAGGAGGCAGGAAGGAAAAAGGGTAGTGGGGATCACAGTTAATCTACAGGATGATTTTGGCTATTCCCTTTGGCTAATGGGAACAGCTTGGCAGTCAGATGCAGCTCTCAAAGAAACAACCGACATCTATTATCCATCCTAAGTATGTGCTCCTACTTCCAGTTTTTGGTTGGTTGTTCTTGTTTTTTAATATTTTTTTGGCGTGGACCATTTTTAAAGTCTTTACTGAATTTGTTACAATATTGCTTCCGATTTATGTTTTAGTTTTTTGGCCACAAGACATGTGGGATTTTAGTTCTCTGACCACAGATTGAACTAGCGCCCCCTGCAATGGAAAGGGAAGGCTTAAACACTGGACCCCCAGGGAAGTCCCCCCACTCCTTGTTTTAATGCACAGTGTACTCTGAGATGAGAGTGCTGTTATCACAGTGCTAGTAACAGATGCACCATGAATTGCATTCCAGGACTCAAGATGGGAATGAGAAAACTAACTGCCCCCACCCGCCCAAAAAATATATATAAAACCAAAAACTTAGAAAAAAAGGAACAAAACAAACCACACTATAACTCTAGCCTTGAGGGATCATCTCCTGAAACTGGTGTATGAAATCGCTCAACTCTTTTTCTCAGATAGAGAAGACAGATCCACTATAGTCATGATTTCCTGCCTTTCTTTGAGGGATTTCTCTCTTTGTCATGCACTTAATCTTTTCCCTTATCTGAATGTTAACTCTGTGTGAAGGTCTCCCTATTTTCCAAGTTCTAGAGGTGGAGCAGAACATCACAGAGCTTGATGAGTTTCCTGTTAGAGATGTTTTAGAAAAGACTTCATTGTGTCCCCATTTTTCTGAGCTTTTGTGTGAGCACTGTATGACCAAAGTTTTCAGCACCTCCTGGAATGTAACAAAGCCTACAGAATTGGCATTTTCCCTCATTTTATTGCCTTCTGTTACATCCCTTACTTAACTGCATCGGATGTCTTTGTTCTGGCACTTTATTTAGAGCATTTTGACTATGTTTTGGTGGGCAACAGGGACACACATATCTAGCTTATTTTTCCCATCTGGGCAGTTTTGAATATAAGGTGATTGTGTGTTCCACAGATAAGCACGTCAGTCTTTTCTCCTACCAGAAAAGGTTCTATTTTAGTCGTCTGTAAAGTAGACAATAGGGGCTGAGTTATGAGTTGTTAGTAGACCTGCTTACAACTAAAATTATCAACTGAAACCACAGTTGATAGTTTCTCCCTGCCACTTTCTGGTTATGGTTCTTGCTTGGTTTTTAGCTGAAATTCTGACTTTTTAGCAGGATCTGTTAACTTTTCAGAGTGACTAACTTTAGTAGTTAATTACATGGGTTCTTGGGCTTCCTGGGTCACACAGTGATAAAGAATCTAACTACCAATGCAGGAGGCACAGTTTTGATCCCTGGGTTGGAAAGATCCCCTGGAGAAGAGAATTGGCAACCCACACCAATGTTCTTGCCTGGAGAATCCCATGGATGGAGGAGCCTGGTGGGCTGCAGTCCATGGGGTCACAAAGAGTCAGTACCACTGAGCGATAACACACACACACACACAGTAATTATCTTTAAAAAGTAAAAATGTGATTTTTTTGTAAGGTGATTTTAGTAAGGTGTTTTATTTAACTCAGTATATCTAGAATATTGTAATTTTACTGTAATCAATATAAAAATTATGAATAAGATATTTCAGGGACTTCCCTGGTAGTCCAGTGGTTAAGACTCCATGCTCCCAGTGCTTGGGGTGCAGGTCTGATCCCTGGTCAGGGAACTAGGGGCTTCCTGGTTGGCTCAGCGGTAAAGAATCTACCTGCCAATGCAGGAGACACAGAAGACTTGGGTTTGATCCCTGGGTTGGGAATATCCCCTGGAGAAGGAAGTGGCACCCAACTCCAGTATTTTTTGCCTGGAAAATCCCATGGCCTGAGGAACCTGGCAGGCTACAGTCCATGGGGTCACTAAAGAGTCAGGACAGGACTCAACGACTAAACAACAACAACATGAGTTATTTCCTCTGTATTTTCTTTGTTTAAACAATTCATTAACTAAAAACATCTTTGGAAACCTAAGACATCCTTCCAGGTAAATGTCTGTAAAAAATATAAATACCATTCAGGTCTACAAACAAATGCAGCAATTGCCAGAGTGTGGTTATCTTTTACAGTCAGCACTGTGGTTTTAATGTGAAAAAATAACGTAAAAGCTTCCTGTCGATTTGGCTTAGAGGATTATCTGATTCAAAGAGTAGTAAATGAGGAACAGATAGAGCTATAATAGTGTCTGCTTACACAAAAACTAAGGTATGTATGTTGTGTTTTAGGCATGATTCTATTGCACATTTGATAGATTACAGTGTAGTTTCAGCAAAACTTTTATATGCACGGGGAAATCACAGAAATTGTGTGGCTCACTTCATTGTGATAGTCCTTTATTGTGGTGGTCTCAGACGAAAACTGCAATATCACTGAGGGATGTCATATTTGACAAGGATTAGATAATGTAAGAGGGAGGGGAGTTTAAGTGTCTATAGTCAGGTGGCAGGAGGGATCCTTGTGATGGCGCTACTTGGTGTCTTGACTGGTGGTGGTCACACTAATTTTTTACCACATTTGTTTTATCACGTGATAAAATCAAATAGAACTATCTGTATGCATCCACTCAAAACTGGTGAAATCTGAATGCTTTGAGTGAACTCTATAAACAGTGATTTCTTGGCTGTGATAGAGAAGTATAACTTTTGTCAAGATGTTACTATTCAGAGACACTGAGTGAAGGGTTCTGGGACCTCCCTCTACATTTTTTTGCAACTTCCTATGAATCTATAATCATTTTAAGATGAGAAAGTTAAAAAAAAATTATGAAGACCCTTCCAGGTCTTCTCTTTTGTGATGTAAGCTTTGTTTAAGAAAACTAATCATTTGCTCACCAGTCTTCTCTTCCCATTTGAAGCAAGTCAACAAAAAGATGTTAGAAGAGAAGCATAACTAAGGTCACCTGAGATTCCAGAGAGTCTGTAGCCCACGTTCTTTTGTTTGTCTTGGCCATGCAGTGTAGCATATGGGATCTTAGTTCCCTGACCAGGGATTGAACCCATGCCCCCTGCAGTGGAAGCGCAGAATCTTAACCACTGGACGTCCAAGGAAGTCCCTGTAGCCCACGTTCTTTGCAGCAATACTAGTGAGAAGAATGAAGGCTGGAGCCCTGGAGTGACTCTGTAAAACAGTGGTTCTCAAACTTTGGCATACATCAGATTCATTTGCTAAAATACAGCCCCAGTAGATCTGGGGTGAGGCTCAAGAATTGACATTTCTAGCAAGTTCTCATGTTAATGTTGGTGTCCATGCTTACATTGTGGGTCAGGACCCACACTTTTAGAACCACTACCACAGAACATCAGAGGGTAGGAATTTTAAATTCCCCCAAGAATATTCTAAGTAAAATGCAATGAAATAAACTATTAACAATTTTTCTACCTTGACATCTTTTTTTTTATTTGTATAGTTCCCTCCCTCATTTGTTGGCTGATAAAAATGTTATTTTTGGTTCTTCATCTGTGTGGGCTCAAGAAGTATGTCATTGAGTTAATTTAGAGAGTCTCCTGTTGCACATCTGTCACATTCTCAGAAAATATTATCCCAGAAAAATCCATCAACACAACACATCAGCCCCTAAATGTACTGCACTCTTGGCATGCAAGAGAGTGAAAGAAACCAATGAAATGCAAAAAGTGATCTATACAGAGGTCTCAAAGTGAGCTACAAAGTTATAGCCTATGACAGAATTTGGAATTCCTTTAGGGGTTCATTTTTATGAGTTTCTTCAGTGGTTTTCTAAAAGAGAAATGCTGTCCTAGGCAGAGCATTGTAATGATGGTTGACCATGCTTTGGAGTCAAATGCCTCTTTTTTCCCCATTTAATTTTGTTACTTACAAGCAGTCTTCATATGGTCATGATAAGTAATGCAAGCTTCAGGTTCCCCCTGTATAAAAATATATAATAATGCCTCAGTTGCAAGGATATTTAGGAGAATAATTAAGAAGATACCTAAAGCAATTAGCACATTGCCAGTTAAGTTATCAGTCAATAGTTGCACTGATGATATTGAAAAGGATAGCGCTGATGGTGATTATCTGTAATCATATTTCTTGATCATGTTTTGGCAGGTATACTCTGAGACAGAAATTAAATAACAATTACAACCATTGCCGCTGGTCATTGTTTTATGAGCAGTTACCAAGTGCTCAATGAAAGCCCATACCAAGCTCTTTAAAAGGATTTTCCTCTTTTTTTTATTGAAGGATAATTGCTTTACAGAATTTTGTTGTTTCTGTCAAACCTCAGCATTAATCAGCCATAGGTATACATATATCCCCTCCCTTTTGAACCTCCCTCCCATCTCCCTCTCCATCCCACCCCTCTAGGTTGATAGAGAGCCCCTGTTTGAGTTTCCTGAGCCATACAGCAAATTCCTGTTGGCTATCTATTTTAAATACGGCAATGTAAGTTTCCCTGTTACTCTCTCCATACATCTCACCCTCTCCTCCCCTCTCCCCATGTCTATAAGTCTACTCTCTATGTCTGTCTCTCCATTGCTGCCCTGTAAGTAAATTCTTCAGTACTATTTTTCTAGATTAGGTATATGTGTGTTAGAATAAGATATTTATCTTTCTCTTTCTGACTTATTTCACTCTGTATAATAGGTTCTAGGTTCATCCATCTCATTAGAACTGACTCAAAAGTGTTCCTTTTTATGGCTGAGTAATATTCCATTGTGTAAATGTACCATGACTTCTTTATCCATTCAACTGTCAGTGGACATCTAGGTTGCTTCCATGTTCTAGCTATTGTAAATAGTGCTACAATGAACAATGGGATACATGTGTCTTTTTCAGTTTTGGGTTCCTCAGGGTATATACCTAGGAGTGGGATTGCTGGGTTGTATGGTGGCTTCCTTCCTAGTGTTTTTAAGGAATCTCCATATTGTCTTCCATAATGGCTATATCAGTTTACATTCCCACCAGCAGTGCTAGAGCGCTGTCTTTTCTCCACACCCTCTCCAGCATTTATTGTTCGTAGACTGCTTGGTGATGGCCATTCTGACCAGTATGAGGTGATATCTCATTGTTGTTTTGATTTGCATTTCTCTAATAATGAGTGATGTTGAGCATCTTTTCATGTGTTTATTAGCCATCTGAATGTCTTCTTTGGAGAAATGTTTGTTTAGGTCTTTTTTCAACTTTCTGATTGGGTTGTTTGTTTTTCTGGTATTGTGTGTATGAGCTGCTTGTATATTTTGGAAATTAATCCTTTGTCAGTTGTTTCATGTGCTATTATTTTCTCCCATTCTGAGGGGTGTCTTTTCACCTTGCTAATAGTTTCCTTTGCTGTGCAAAAGCTTATAAGTTTAACCAGATCTCACTTGTTTACTTTTGTTTTTATTGCCATCACTGTAGGAGGTGGGTCATAGAGGATCTTGCTTGATTTATGCCATCAAGTGTTCTGCCTATGTTTTCCTCTAAGAGTTTTATAGTTTCTGGTCTCACATTTAGGTCTTTAATCCATTTTGAGTTTATCTTTGTGGATGGTGTTAGGCAGTTTTCTAATTTCATTCTTTTACATGTAGCTGTCCAGTTTTCCCAGCACCATTTATTGAAGAGGCTGTCTTTGCCCCCATTGTGTATTCGTGCCTCCTTTGTCACAAATAAGGTACCCATAGGTGCATGGGTTTATTTCTGGGCTTTCTGTCTTGTTCATTGGTCTATATTTCTGTTTTTGTGCCAGTACCCTACTGTCTTGATGACTGTAGCTTTGTAATATAATCTGAAGTCAGGAAGGTTGATTCTTCCAGCTTCTTTCTTCTTTCTCAGGACTGCTTTGGCTGTTGTGTTTTTGTCTTTTGTGTTTCCATATGGATTGTGAAATTTTTTGTTCTAGTTCTGTGAAAAATATCACTGGTAATTTTGTAGGGATCACATTGAATCTGTAGATTGCCTTTGGTGGTATAGTCATTTTCACAATATTGATTCTTCCTACCCAGGAACATGGAATATCTCTCCATCTGTTTATGTCATCTTTGATTTCTTTCATCAGTGTCTTATAATTTTCTGTGTGAAGTTCTTTTGTCTCCTTAGGTAAGTTTATTCCTAGATATTTAATTCTTTTTGTTGCAATTGTGAATGGGATTGATTCCTTAATTTCTCTTTCTGATTTTTCATTCTTAGTATATAGAAATGCACATGATTTCTGTGTATTGATTTTGTGCCCTGCAACTTTGCTAAATTCACTGATTGGCTCTAGTAATTTTCTGATACTATCTTCAGGGTTTTCTGTGTACCCTATCATGTCATCTGCAAACAGTAAGAACTTTATTTCTTCCTTTCTGATCTGGATTCCTTTTATTTCTTTTTCTTCTGTGATTGCTGTAGCTAGGACTTCCAGAACTATATGTTGAATAATAGTGGTGAAAGTGGACACCCTTGTCTTGTTTCTGCTCTTAGGGGGAATGCTTTCAGTTTTTCACCATTGAGAATGTTTGCTGTAGGCTTGTCATATATGGCCTTTACTATGTTGAGGTAGGTTCCTTCTATGCCCATTTTTTGAAGAGTTTTAATCATAAATGGGTGCTGAATTTTGTCAAAGACTTTTTCTGCATCTACTGAGATTTATCATATAGTTTTTATCTTTCAATTTAATATGGTGTATCACATTGATTGATTTGTGTATATTGAAGAATCCTTCCATCCCTGGAATAAACCCAACTTGATCATGGTGTATGACCTTTTGGATGTGTTGCTGAATACTGTCTGCTAAAATTTTGTTGAACATTTTTGCATCTATGTTCATCAGTGATATTGGCCTGTAGTTTTCTTAAATTAGTAGAAGGAAAGAAATCGTAAAGATCTGAGCAGAAATAAATGAAAAAGAAATGAAATAAATAATAGTAAAGATTAATAAAACTAAAAGCTGGTTCTTTAAGAAGATAAACAAAATTGACACACCTTTAGCCAGACTCATCAAGAAAAAAAAAGAAGAATCAAATCAACAAAATTAGAAATGAAAAATGAGAGGTTACAACAGACAATGCAGAAATACATAAGAGATTATTATGAACAACTATATGGCAATAAAATGGATAACCTGGAAGAAATGGACAGATTCTCAGAAAAGTTCAATCTTCCAAGACTGAACCAGGAAGAAATAGAAATTATGAACTACCCAATAACAAGCACTGAAATTGAAGCTGTGATCAAAAATCTCCCAAAAAACAAAAGCCAAGGACCAGATGGCTTCACAGGAGAATTCTATCAAACATTTAGTGAAGAGCTAATGCCTATGCTTCTAAAACTCTTTCAAAAAATTGCAGAGGAAGGAACACTTCCAAACTCATTCTATGAGGCCACCATTACTCAGATGTCAAAACCAGGATTTTCCTCTTTTTTTCACACTAAATCTTTACATCCAGCCTGTGTAATGAGATGGGTACTGTCCTCATCTGCTATATGAGTCTGGTGTCTTCCTCATGGTTACACAGTGTATTAGTTTTCTAAGGCTCCATAACAAAGTGCCACCAACTGGGTGGCTTATATAATAGCAATTTATTCCCTCATAGTTCTGGAATCCAGAAGTCAGAGGTCAAGGTGTCAGCAGGGTTGGTTGATTCTGAAAGCCTTGAAAGAAGGATCTGTTTCAGGCTTTTCTCATTGGCTTGTGCATGGTGGTCTTCTCCCTGTGTCTCCTCTCTGTCTTCCCCCTTTACACACCTGTGTCCAGATTTCCCTTTTTAGAAGGACATGAGTCTTACTGGAGTAGAGCCCACCCTGGGGAACTCATTTTAACTTGATTACCTCTGTCAAGACCCCATCCCCAAATAAGATCACATTCTGAGGTCCTAGGGGTTAAGACTGCAATATATCTTTTCCTCCGGGACAGAGCTCAACCCATAACATGTAAGTAGAAAACCTTCAAGCTGAAATTTTAACCTGACTTCATAGGCAGTGTTATGTATAGAATGTTTGTCTGTCCCACTAAAATGCCTACGGTGGGTAGATCTCCATGATGGGACAAGTGCCCTTGTAAGAAAAGAAAGAGACCAAAACCCTCTCTCTTCACACCATGTGAGGAAACAGCAGGAAGATCAGTTCAGTTCAGTTCAGTTGCTCAGTAGTGTCTAACTCTTTACCACTCCATGGACTGCAGCATGCCAGGCCTCCATGTCCATCACCAACTCCTGGACTTTACTGAAACTCATGTCCATTGAGTTGGTGATGCCATCCAACCATCTCATCCTCTGCTGTCCCCTTCTCCTCTAGCCTTCAATCTTTCCCATCATCAGGGTCTTTTCAAATGAGTCAGTTCTTCACATCAGGTGGCCAAAGTATTGGAGTTTCAGCTTCAGCATCAGTCCTTCCAATGAATATTTAGGACTGATTTCTCTTAGGATGGACTGGTTGGATCTCCTTGCAGTCCAAGGGACTCTCAGGAGTCTTCTCCAACACCACAGTTCAAAAGCATCAATTCTTCAGCACTCAGCTTTCTTTATGGTCCAACTCTCACATCCATACATGACTACTGGAAAAATGATAGCTTTGACTAGATGGACCTTTGTTAGCAAAGTAATATCTCTGCTTTTTATTTTATTTTTTTATTTTTAAATTTATTTATTTTAATTGGAGGCTAATTATTTTACAATATTGTAGTGGTTTTTGCGATACATTGACATGAATCAGCCATGGGTTTATATGTGTTCCCCATCTTGAACCCCCCTCCCACCTCCCTCCCTATCCCATCCCTCTGGGTCAGCTGTCTAGGTTGGTCATAGGTTTTCTTCGAAGGAACAAATGTCTTTTAATTTCATGGCTGCAGTCACCATCTGCAGTGACTTTGGAGCCCAAAAAAATAGAGTCTGACAGTGTTTCCATTGCTTCCCCAGCTATTTGCCATGAAGTGATGGGACCAGATGCCATGATCTTCATTTTCTGAATGTTGAGCTTTAAGCGAACTTTTTCACTCTTCACTTTCACTTTCTTCAAAAGGCACTTTAGTTCTTCTTCACTCTCTGCCATAAGAGTGGTGTCATCTGCATATCTGAGGTTATTGATATTTCTCCTGGCAGTCTTGATTCCAGCTTGTGCTTCATCCAGCACAGTGTTTCTCATGATGTACTCTGCATTAAGTTAAATAAGCAGGATGACAATATATAGCCTTGACGTGCTCCTTTTCCTATTTGGAACCAGACTGTTGTTCCATGTCCAGTTGTAACTGTTGCTTCCTGACCTGCATTCAGATTTCTCAGGAGGAAGGTCAGGTTGTCCTATCTCTTTCAGAATTTTCCACAGTTTATTGTGATCCACAAAGTCAAGGCTTTGGCATAGTCAATAAAGCAGAAGCAGATGTTTTTCTGGAACTCTGTTGCTTTTCTGATGATCCAGCAGATGTTGCCAATTTGATCTCTGTCCTCTGCCTTTTCTAAATCCAGCCTGAACATCTGGAATTTCACAGTTCACATACTGTTGAAGCCTGGCTTGGAGAATTTTGAGCATTACTTTGCTAGCATGTGAGATGAGTGCAGTTGTGCAGTAGTTTGAGCATTCTTTGGCATTGCCTTTCTTTGGGATTGCAATGAAAACTGTCCTTTTCCAGCCCTGTGGCCACTGCTGAGTTTTCCAAATTTGCTGACATATTGAGTGCAGCACTTTCACAGCATCATCTTTTAGGATATGAAATAGCTCAGCCAGAATTCCATCACCTCCACAAGCTCTGTTTCTAGTGATGCTTCCTGAGGCCCATTGACTTCCCAATCCAGGATATCTGGCTCTAGGTGAGTGATCACACCATCTTGATCATCTGGGTCATGAAGATCTTTTTTGTACAGTTCTTCTGTGTATTTTTGTCACCTCTTCTTAATATCTTCTGCTTCTATTAGGTCCATACCATTTCTGTCCTTTATTGAGCCCATCTTTGCATGAAATGTTCCCTTGGTATCTCTAATTTTCCTGAAGAGATCTCCAGTCTTTCACATTCTATTGTTTTCCTCTATTTCTTTGCATTGATCACGGAGGAAGCTTTCTTATCTCTCCTTGCTATTCTTTGGAACTCTGCATTCAGATGGGTATATCTTTCCTTTTCTTCTTTGCCTTTCACTTTTCTTCTTTTCACAGCTATTTGTAAGGCATCCTCAGACAACCATTTTGCTGTTTTGCATTTCTTATTTTGGGGGATGATCCTGATCATTGCCTCCTGTACAATGTCATGAACTTCCATCCATAGTTCTTCAGGCACTCTGTCTATCAGATCTAATCCCTTGAATCTATTTCTCATTTTCACTGTATAATCGTAAGTGATTTGATTTAGGTCATACCTGAATAGTGGTTTTCCATACTTTCTTTAATTTAAGTCTGAATTTGGCAATAAGGAGTTTATGATCTGAGCCACAGTCAGCTTCCAGTCTTGTTTTTGCTGACTATATAGAGCTTCTCCATCTTTGGCTGCAAAGAATATAATTAATCTGATTTCTATATTGACCATCTGGTGATTTCCATGTGTAGAGTCTTCTCTTGTGTTGTTGGAAGAGGGTGTTGGCTATGACCAGTGCGTTCTCTTGGCAGAACTCTATTAGCCTTTGCGCTGCTTCATTTTGTACTCCAAGGCAAAATTTGCTTGTTACTCCAGGTATTTCTTGACTTCCTACTTTTGCATTCCAGTCTCCTGGAATCTTTTTTGAGTGTTAGTTCTAGAAGATCTTGTAGGTCTTCAGAGAACCATTCAACTTCAGCTTCTTCAGCGTTACTGGTTGGGGCATAGACGTGGATTACTGTGATACTGAATGGTTTGCCTTGGAAGTGAACAGAGCTCATTCTGTCATTTATAAGATTGAATCCAAGTACTGCATTTCAGACTCTTGTTGGCTGTGATGGCTACTTCATTTCTTCTAAGGGATTCCTGCCCACAGTAGTAGATATAATGGTCATCTCAGTTAAATTTAGCCATTCCAGTCCATTTTAGTTCACTGATTCCTAAAACGTCGATGTTCACTCTTGCCATCTCCTGTTTGATCACTTCCAGTTTGCCTTGATTCATGGACTAACATTCCAGGTTCCTATGCAATATTGCTCTTTACAGCATTAGACTTTCCTTCCATCACCAGTCATGTCCACAACTGGGTGTTGTTTTTGCTTTGGCTCCATCTCTTCATTCTTTCTGGAGTTATTCTCCACTGATCTCCAGTAGCATATTGGGCACCTACTGACCTATGGAGTTCATCTTTCAGTGTCCTATCTTTTTGCCTTTTCATACTGTTTATGGGGTTATCAAGGCAAGAATACTGAAGTGTTTTGCCATTCCCTTCTCCAGTGGACCACGTTTTGTCATAACTCTCCACCTTGACCTGTCCGTCTTGGGTGGCCCTACATGGCTTGGCTCATAGTTTCTTTGAGTTAGACAAGGCTGTGGAAGATAGCTATCTGCAAACCAGGAAGAGGGCTCTCCTCAAACACCAAATCCACTGGCACCCTCAGCTTGGACTTAGCCTCCAGGACTCTGAGAAGTAAGTATGTGCTGCTTATGCTATCCAGTTTATGCTATTGTATTATAGCAGCAAAACTGACTAATATACTGCAGTATATTGCATGGCTTTGTGCTATGGGACTTTGAAGGGGACTGCATCTCATTAGCAGTGCCAGGCAGTCAAGTTTATTGGATCCTCACATTCAAAAGACACTTTGATTTTTTTTCATATTGTGCCAACTCTTTCGATAAGATACATAAAACTTATAAGAAAACATAAATTTGCCATCTTTATATTCTACTTGTTAGCAGGATCCCTCCAAGGAAAGGTGTGATTGATAATGATATTAGACATTACATGGGAGCTTTGAGGCTCAGTAGAAGTGACCTCCTTGTATTTATTTTTAGAAGTCTTCATTCAGGCCATTGCATTTAATGAGGAATGTCCCAAAGAAAAGGAAAGGGATATGGAGTCTTGTTGATATTGAAGAATGAAAGGTTTGTTGTGGGGATTCTTACGTACTACTGTTTTCCAGGAGCACAATGATTTGTTAATTTACAATATTGTCAGTTCCTCCTTTTGTTCAAGATGAATGAGTGTCATTCAACCCTGAAAAACTCCAAAGTGAACATCTTAAACCTCTTGCATGAGGCTCTTGCAAACCTCTTGCATAGTCTCTCAAGAATTTCTTTTTGGCATCATCCCTGTAAAATGTGTAAACCACTTGTTTAGGGGTGGTGGCAGAAGTCAGTTGTTTTAGAGTCCTAAAAATAGGGCTCCTTAAAAGTGAGATACTGGAAATGAAAAAGACATGTTAACATCGAACATTATATTAAAGAGACAATAGTTGAACTCTGAGGGTGCCAGTCCAGTGGTTTCCAGGAGGTTGGTGAAGGAAAATCGTTCAGTTTAATGTATTTCTTAGATATTAACAATATGTCCATGCTCCTGGTGATTTCTAGTCATGGCTGTTTCTCATATAAGAGAATAAATGACCTGAACTTTCATCAGACTTTCTTAGTGGCCCAGGCAGTGACTTGTCTTAGGATAAATCCAGCTTATGCATGATCTGCTGCAGTGGTGAGTTCTTCAAAGTCAATATCAAATTGAACTTTAAATTTTGAACTTCAGCTCTCAAGATTCTTCAGATCTTGGAGAAAAGGGCTCACTTCCAGGCAGTTTATAATCCCAATAGGAATTTGAGCCATCAAGTTTTAGTTCTCAGTGATGCGGAGTCAGGGAAAGAAAGAAAGGTTATAGCTGGATACTTAAGGAAACTGGAAGATATGAAAATTCTGTAAAGACTGATAATTGAGTCAAAATAGCAGACCCAGACCAATTTACAGGTAGGCAGCAAAACTGGTTCCTCTGCAGATGAGGAAGAAGTCATTGCAATGTCTCCAGACAAGTCAGAGTTTGCATACCCTTCAATTATCTGCAGTTTATAAAAAGATGCAAAATATCTCAGTGATAACAAACATGCCTACAATCTGATTAAACTGGAAGGATGTGTTATAGTTTTCTACTGAAACAAAATGTATTGCCATTGTCACCGCTCAAAAGATCAAAGATACTCTCAAAGAAAGATGGTTCTTGATCACAAAATATGGCTGATATCATCTGATTTGCCTAGTTCTTTACATAGGTATAGCAAGAATGAATGAGCAAGGATGAGGTGGCTGGATGGCATCACTGACTTGATGGACATGAGTCTGGGTGAACTCCGGGAGTTGGTGATGGACAGGGACACCTGGCGTGCTGCGATTCATGGGGTTGCAAAGAGTCGGACACGACTGAGCGACTGATCTGATCTGAGCAAGAATGATAATATACTGTATAGGTCTTCCTACGTTTGCTTTTCTGAAGGTTTCATAAGGAATCTTAGATTGGATTTTTACAAGCCTCTTTGAGGTCAGTAAGCTAAACTAAGACCTCACCAAACGAATCCACTTGTAGTATTTATACATTTGGGTGAATTCTTTTCTGGAGTTCCCCAAAATATCCCAAGTTTTCTGGTCCTGCCAGGAAATGACTTTCCACACTCACCTGTAAAGCAGGGACACTGTAAGCCGGGAATCAGGCCAATTTTCCCAAGAGAGCTTTGTAAATAAGGCTCCATGAAATCAACCTTGGTTCCTTAACAGTGCGTGGTCATACCTGATTAAATAAGTAAATTCTCAAATAAACTTTTCAGGCAAGAACATGGCTGCATACCTAATGTTTCCAATATGTCCTGATAACAAGTAAGACAGATTCATATTGAACCTGTGCAAGTAACTATATCATCATGAAAATCAAAGTACTTAAAAGAGTTTCTGAATTCTGAAGCAGTCAGACAGAAAGAAAACACATTTACAAACGTTTTCTCTTTACAAAATCATATGCCATTGAATTGTTATGAGTTACAGATGGCTTAAGAGAAAGAGGTTCCCCATATCCAGAAAATAGACCATTAAAACATCAACAATATTCCAGAATCCTCAGTCATTCCCTTACCAGATCATTCAATTCTAAGTGATTCTTATTCTGCTCCATCACGGCTTAGTGGTCGCATAAGCACATGTACTTTTCCACTAGGGTTCTGGAAATCCTGCCTCAGTCCACTAGACTCAAAGTTGTTTAAGTAATGTTATCAGAAGGCTTTGTCCCAAATCAGAAGAACCTGGCATAGCCTTTTTATCCATGGGGCTCAGAGACAATCTTTTGTCTCTGGCCTGTAGCTGATTTGCAAGAGTTTTCAGGAAGGCACCAAAGTAAAGTAAAATTTATCTTTAGATGACATAAGACTTAAAATGACTGTGGTTAACTTATTACTGTTAGTTTTCAAAAACAAAAGATCTGCTGAGGGTTCATTATAAGAATCCCCATTGGAAAATCACCGGTTTAGAAGATGCGAGTTTCAAATTAAAGAAGTAAAGCTGTGACCAAGTTAGCATTTAATTTATTTTTAAAATAACAACTTTATTTTGATTTATTTTGATTATAATTCACATACCATACAATTGGATATGACTGAGCACACATACCATACAATTAACCCATTTAAAGTAAATAATTGGCTTATATTCTCTTGTGAAATTATTACAACAATCAATATTAAAACATTGTCATCACCCCCCAAAAGAAACCCTATACCTATTAGTAGCCATTTTATATTACCCACAATTCCCTCAGGCCTTGGCAACCACTTTTTGTCTATAGGTGCTTAGCTGCTCAGTTGTGTCCGACCCTTTGTGATCTTTTGGGCTGTAGCCCACCAGGCTCTTCTGTCCATGAAACTTTGCAGTCAAGAATGCTGAAGTGAGTAGCCATTCCCTTCTCCAGGGAATCTTCCTGACCCAGGGATTGGACATAGGTCTCCTGTGTTACAGTCAGATTCTTTACCTGCTGAGCCATCACAGATGCTTTTTGTCTATGGATTTTTCGTATATATATATGTATAATATATATTAACATTTTTGTGTATAGATTTGCCTTTTCTGAATATCTCATATAAATGGTTACACAGAATACATGGCCTTTTGTGACTGGTTTGCTTTACTTAGCATGTTTGCAATGCTCATTCCTGTTGTAGCATATATCAATACTCCATTTCTTTTTATTGCTAAATGGTATTCTGATGTATAGTTATACTTTATTTTTTCTACTGTGAATACGGCTACTATAAACATTTGTGTATACATTTATATGTAACATATATTTTAATTTCTCTTGGGTGTATACCCAGGAGTGGAATTTCTGAGCTATATGGTGCTGAGTTAACATTTTCAAACTAACAAACTATGATGACAGTGTGCTGTTATTGTCTTAATATTAGGCAAGGCAGTACCAGGGCTCAAAAAGAAACATATTAGGGGTAGGAAAGGTACTGACGATCCTCTAGGAATTTCCTGTACAGCACACAGTTTCTGAAATATTTATAGTAATGATGTTTTACCTTAATTTATCCTAGGGAAGGCTAAGCATTGCTTCTAATTTGACAGTGATTCCCATGCAACTCATTAGAAGTAACGTATCAAATAAACCTAATTGTTTTTAGTATCTCGCTTTTGACAAGGTGAAATAACACATTCTTGTGATTTCCAGGAACTCTTTGGGAAATATCAAAGACAGTTTTAGATGCAAAAGATATCATGTAGGGCTCAGTTTCGGGAAGGAAAAATACCAAAAGTCAGCAGATTTAAACACCTGATTAAGATAAGACCAAGGGTTGTTTGAAACACTACTTCACTACCTGCTTAACTAAAGGGACAGTAGAAGGTTTTAAAAGTAAACACAGATGGTAATGTGATTGTAAAGAATCTTAACTTTTTCAAAAGTAAAAAGATTTTGTTTTCTTAGATAATCAAGAAGATAGTAAAGTCAACATAAAATACAGGAAATTGTTCTAAGACACAGAATCTTTGCCTTCTAGGCAGATTACTCAGAAGGAGAAGCAAAACATTTACAGCTTTTATTAAAACTGGACCAGTAATCCCATAAAAGTTTGTCTTTTTAATGGAGAGAAAAGCTAGTTCTACTTTGCGTCCGTATAGTGTTTGATACTGAATGTCATTTTGAAAAATCTTATAAATGAACTCCTCAAGCTTTAGCCAGGTTTGACTACAGCTTTGACTCTCTTTTCAGAAGCCTCTACAACTCTCTGAATCCACTTGGATTCTGTCCTACACATTAGCAACTAGCCATTTGATTTGAGGATTAAGATATTTTTTTTCTTAACAAAAACATATCCTGCAAATCTTGCTTCCAAAGTTGTACCTCTCTGCCACTATTAATCCTCACAGAGTCTCATTCACATACATCATTATAAATTTAACCACAGTAACTTTTATTTTCCAGAGGAAGAAGGGAGATGAGTGATTGTGAACTGTCTGTTATACACCAGCATTTTATAGCAGACTAGCAGAACTCACACTTGAACACATTTCACAACTTTTAGTACCCATTCATATCCCTTATGTACAACATTGCAAAATGGCAAAAAGGAATACATTTGTTAACAGACCCCAAAATGTCTAGCCTCGCTCTAATATTGAGTTGGCCAAAAAGTTCATTCTGATTTTTCTGTACTATTTTACGGAAAAACCCAAACCAACTTAATACATAAAAATAAAAGGGAAAATGTAAATAACCTCAAAATTATGTTTAGTGATCATCATTTCAATAGTCTGTCTTACTTTTTCCCCATTTTTTTTTCCATTTTTTCCCCCATTGGATTTAGATATCCAGTAATTCAGCTTCATAACAATCCAGTTTTGAGTAAATAACTCAATTTAGTATCAGTTTCCTTAATTTGTGGGAATTTTAGAAATAATTCAGTTTATACAAATGATATTTTATCTCTAAGCCAAGTAAAATCAAGCTCCTATAAGAGATTTTACAGTCTAATCTGGTAATTCTTTCCTAGGTAGGAAAATGTTGGTTGCTCATACAGTGAGAGGCGAAGTCCTTTCTGAATTACAGACAGACAGAAATGCAGACAGAGTTTAGCTTCAATTTTAAAATTTAAGCTATGGGTGAAGAGTAAACACAGAACTACAGAAGTTACTGGTCCCTAGCAAAAAGCTGTTCCCTTCCCAGTAGATATGAATTTTCATTGATTTGACCTTAAAATAGAGAAACAGAAAAACAGTAACAAGCCAAACTCTCTGTCATCTTCACCCAAGAGAGACAAGATCTCCACAAATCATTAATCTATTTATAGAGATCACCAAATGGTCAGGCCACAAAACCCAAAGAAGTTCACCATAAAACAAGTGAATACTCAACAGGAATGCCAATCAGACCCTTGCCATGCTATCAGTGAACCAGAGTTGACATTACAGGACCAGTTAGAACCAGGGATTCATCACTGAATCCCTGGACTAGGAATGGAGCTCTGTGGTCCCTAAGAGGCCTCATTACTTGTCTGGAGTAAATAAGGATTTGAATGCAAGAGCCAATCTGTTCGAGTCATGATACCAAACTGTCAAGATAAGATGCATGAGACAATTAAAGAGATTATTTGATTCAAAATATTACAAATGATACTGCAATAATATTAATGATGAAGATGCTGAAGCAAAGGAAAGGGGTCTGGGGTTATACAGAGACAGATAAACAGGGGATTCATCTACAAGTCTTATGGGGATCATGAGGAAGGGTGGCCACAGGTCTTATTTCAGTGTGTACAAAGACTGGTTCTTTGCTGTTAGTTGTTGGCCAGAACGCAAAAGAGTGGCGAGATCTCTTAATCTTTATTTCCCAAGAGCACAAGATCCAGGTAAAGTTCAACATTTTCAGTGCCTTTTATCTTCTCTTTCTCATCTCTTTCAAACAATCTTCCTGGGAAAATCCCCTGGAGAAGGAAATGGCAACCCACTCCAGTATTCTTGCCTGAAAATGTTATGGACAGAGGAGCCTGGCAGCCTACAGTCCATGGGGTCACAAAGAGTCAGAAATGACCGAGCACACATATACTGCAATATTTGCTATTCTACTCTTTAACTGAGCCCGTCAAAACAATTGACATAAAACATCTAGCAAAGTTACACTCTAGTTTGGTTGTTTATTATGCATTACTACCTCAAGGAAGATTTGAGGCGCTCTTTCCAAGAAAGCAATGAAGTAAGAACTGTTACAGGTGGCTTTGTATTTGACTAGAGGCAAGAAAGAGGTCTATGTAAGTGGATCACAAGCTTTTTGCCACTGAGACCCACAGTCCACAATGTGTTCACTGATATTTTCATATGTATTTATTTAATTCCAGAAATAGTAGAAAGATGTTTATAACACAAACATCACCTATGTGATGCACAGTGATACTTCTATTCTATTCTCTGCTCCTCTATCTCATATTTTAAAGGGGATTGTGACTCATTAAGAATTGATTCTCATAACACACTGCAAAACACAGTTTGAAGTACACTGGCTAGAATATCTTTTTAAATTACATTTTTTAATTATAAAAATATTTAGCAACCTTTTCAAAAATCTTACTATCATTTTTGTGGACTTTTAAATATACAATTATATTGCCCTCTAGTCTTTTTCCACATAATTTGTGGCAAATTTCAAAGTCTATTTTAATAGATTAGAAGTTTCCAGTACTGTTTGGACTCTGATGATGTTTTATTAGAGATAGTCTGTAATGAAAAATTGAAAGAAAGGATGACTGTGTAGTTTGCATGTATAGTCACTATAGACATGTATAGTCATTCATTTATTCAACAAATATTAAGTACCTTTTAAATTCTAAAAATGGCTCTGGGTAATAGAGACCAAGAGGAGAATGGCTCTTACATTCTAACTGAGAAAAAAATGTTGAAATTTATTGAAAAATAGACATTTTCCTTCTCATATTCCACTTAACAGGCTCCTTCTGAAAATGTGTGTATGTGCAAATATCACTTATATTATCAAAGTATTAAAGAGTTCTTTTTTATGAACGGTGACAGTAGATGATAATTATGTTTGTTTTCCTTCAAAAATAAATTTGGCAACTTGATATCAATCCTTATTTTTTTTTAAATTATCTTACTAGCTTATAAAACCTCAAAGTCTAGAGAAGACAGGTAACTGCTCATTTCCACCCCACCCCCCATCATGAGGTGATGATTGACAGCCAGCTCTAACTACACAAAAGAGGGCAGTAAGACCGCATTAACTTGGATACCAGTGCCTCTCAAAGTGATTTGAAAATCAATAGCAAGTTCTGAAATTCACTGTGTAAGAAATAGTAATGTTGAGGGTCATTTAGAAGAAAGATTAGTCTAATGAATTTTGGCACGCTGTTTAAGGCAGAAAACCATGACCATGTGCTAAGTACAACCATATTTTGAGCCGTGTGTGATTCAAAAGAGTGATTTAATAGCTGTAATCTAAGAAGTGTTGAAAACTCTGGCCCACTTTATGATTCCGAATCTAGGACACACACAAACAGGATGAGAAATCCAAGAATCAAACTGATGGCTATGTTGAGCTCTGGAGAAATTTCATTTTAAGACACCAAGCCAAATTTTTTCCTTCTTTTCTGCACACTCACCTCCTACAGTTTTCCTTGGGTGTCTTGTGTGTGAAGAGGAGGATTTAGCTTAGTCTCTCTGTCCATCTTGTGCTCCTCCACTCCCCCTCTAAAGTACCATTTCAAAGCTGGGGGAAAAGTAAGGGATTTGACCCTCCTACAGTGAATGACTGTAGGGCTTCCCAGGTGAGTGAATGAATGAATGAATGAATGATAGGGCTTCCCGGGTGATGCAGAGGTAAAGAATCTGCCGCCAAGCAGGAGACTCGGGTTCGATCCCCAGGTCAGAAAGATTCCCCTGGAGAAGAAAACAGCAACCCACTCCAGGGTTCTTGCCTGGAGAATCCCATGGACAGAGAAGCCTGGTGGACTGCAGTCCATAGAGTTGCAAAGAGAGATCACTTAGTGACTGAACACGCAATGAATGATAATGATGATAATAGCCAGTCCTTGTATGCTATGTGTCAGGGAAAGTTCCAGACAGTCTACATCTCTGAACTCATTTAGTCCCTTCGGTCCCATGAGATAAGTACTGTCATCCCCCTTTTGCAGAGAAGAAACCTGAGTGCAAACAGTTATAAAGTGAGATCACACACAGCTATTGAGTAGCAGGGCTAACAACCAATCCCAGGCCATCTAGCCTCAGACTCCAGCCTCATAACTACTGCCAACAGACCACCTCTTCAATGAAGAAAGCTCAGAACGAACAATTTTAGTATACGAGTGCAAAATGAAATGTAAGTTAGCTCAGCAGCTTATTGTTTACTTGAGATCAATAAGAGTAAACCATAAAAATAAACAAACACAGGGCTCGGGACTACAGTTTTGATAGATCCCTCTGATTCCAATCCCAAACCCTAATATGGGTCGCAGAGATACTCTGACCTGGGACTCACCTTCCAGGTAGAAACCACCAAAAAGAGAAAAAAGTTTTGACTTTTTGCAGTTAAAAAAAGAGGCACATAATTACCTCCCTTAAGAAAAACAGAAATATAGGATATTTTTTTTCCAACCAGTACAGGACTACCAAATAATAGCTATCTGAACAGTAGCTATTCTGTAGAATAGCTACAGTCGAAATATAAATAGGAAAGGGAAATATAAATAGGAAAGATACACTAACTTTTCTTTTCCCTAAACTCTCATTTCTGTCAAATGCGAAAGCCTGTGGGTTTTTACTCTTGTTCCAGTTTATATAATCACATTCCAAACTACTTACGGGAAAGTTTCCCCCCACACACATCTTTCCTCTTATCAACCTCTTGTAATCAACTTTATACAGGAGTTATATTTCATTCATTTCTTTGTCTTTGTCCTCTTTTATAAGTTCTGGGACTTGGCTGTCAACTGCATCCTGCAGTGGGTAATTAGATGGTTCATAAGCTCCCAACATGTTGTAACGCATGTCGTACCCCTGTGTACTTATCTGCCCCAACTTGATAAGATGAGTGATCCTGGGACACCATTGTCATGCACACCCCCAAACCTGGGCGTGTAGCCTTCAACTGCCTGAACTTGTTTGGATGGAAATGGGATTGCTCAAACACCTCGATATCCTTCCTGTGCTGGTTTATTTTGAAAGGTACATCAGAAGAGAAGCTCACAGAGGGGAAAGTCTGGAGAGGGAAGAAAGAGGTCCCCCCAAGGCAGGAATCCTTTGGGAAAACCAAAGGTCACAGGCTACTTAGTTTGGACCCTGTGTATAGTAACATAAGTTTATTTCATCATCGATGAAATATGCAACTTTGGAGAAAGTATCTGGCTGTACCAGCCATTCCACACTTCACCTCCGATCAGGAGCAACCTGTAGAACATAGACACCAAAGGTCTCAATCATCTGTTCTTTTGTTCCTGAGAGTCTTCATTTTTCCCTCCTGCCCAGTTCTCCTTTTTCAGTGCTCTGTGATGAGCCTCTCTTTGTTTCTGAAGTTAATTTGCATCAACATTAACTCCCTATTTTATTCATTTAGTACCTTCTTTTCAATAACCCTTTAGAACTTGATTCCCCATCTCCTACCAGGGCCCTGCCCCCATAGCTTTTGCTAAATGCCAAAAGCATTCAACCATTTGATCCCATACAGCAGCAGAGAGAAATTTCTCAAAGGATCAGTGTAATCTCTGTGATTCAGAGAAGCTTTATGCAGCCTCCAGCACCTTCCCTGGGCTGGGTTCTCCTGGATTCTGTTTCTCCTCAGTGTTCTCTTGATCTCTTTGCCCCTCCTGACCTTTCACTTCCTACCTTCTCTCTGCCTTCCCCATTATCACTTACAGCTACAGTTACAGAAGAGAGAAACTTAAAAGCTGTGGTCTACCTTACGATCTGCTTCATAACTTGGAAAACGGAAGTGACACTTCCATTTTCTATCTGGATTTGATGATGTTTTGAAAACTTTACTTTTTATTTTAGAATGATCTTAGGTTGGCATCAAAGTTGCAGAGAAAGTACAGAGTTCCCATCCACTCTTCACCTAGCTTCCCCAAGGGTTGGAAGTTTGCATAAACACAGTAATTTGGTAAAGCTAGGAAATTAACATCAGTATAATACTATAGAAAGCCCCCTATATATACCGAGAGCATGTTCGTTAAGTCCAATTTGTCCAACAAAATTAGCCTAGGTACCCAACTAACACAGTCAGCTGTAGAGACTTTACTGTACTATAATAGGTTTATAATGCTTTTCAAAAAATAATATATAAAAAACAAACTCAGAGAATAAACATCTTTAATCTTGCCATACAGTACCTTGAAAAGTACAATAATATAGCACTACAGCTGGCATCCGTGGGCACCTTCACATCTTTAAAAGTCCTCAACTTGAAGCTTTGTATGTACAGGGCTTACTATATTAACTAAACTTCATACTTTATTTGGCTCTCACTAGGTTTTCTACCAGTATCACTTTTTTTCTGTTCTTGGATCTAATCCACGATGCATTCACTACATGATTGTTTTAAATGGTGGTTAAAAACAAAACGTCTTCCAATGCTCCAGTCACTGAAGGCACATGTGTGTATGTGTGTGTGTCTTTATCAAGTCATGCAAGTAGAAAGGCTGTTAATTAAACATGACGTTTTTCTTTGTAGCCTCTTAGATCAGGCACTACTGATGAAGTGGTCAGGGGTTAAATTATCATCAAATATTAAATATCTTGAAGCATTTGCTCTTCAACTACGACTACACACCAGCTTTATCCAAGGAATGTTTGTAAAATATGCATAGTCATTTCCTACCCAAGATTTATTGAACAGTAGTCTCTGCAGAGTAAAGACCAAAATCTGTGCTGGTGTAACCTCAGCATTGAGTGGTCATGGCCAGAAAAGATCACCTTAGACCTTCCCATTACAAAAGCTAAAACAGACTCCCAATTTTATATCCTCTAATATAGGAGATATGACTGAGTGTAAATATGTACATGTAATAATTTATGATGAATGTCAAATGTGTTTAATAGCTCTCCCTTGCAGAATATTCTTTTCCCTGCTCATATTTTAAAGCCTGTCTTGACTAAAGTGGACTTCAGGCCCTAGACCCGTACCACTTTCAGTCTTGTGCATATGTGTTAAGTCCGACTCTGTGTGACCCTGCAGACTGTAGTGCCCCAGGCTCCTCAGTCCATGGGATTCTGCAGGCAGGAATTCTGGAGTGGGTTGCTATGCCTTCCTCCAGGGGATCTTCCTGACCTCGGTTGGTCAAACCCACGTCTCTTATGTCTCCTGCTTTGGCAGGCACATTCTTTACCACTAGTGCCACCTGGGAAGTCTTACTTGATAAATTATTCTCTGTGAACCTGGCTCTGACCTTTACAAACTTGAGAAAGTTCGTAACTTTCTTGTAATTGTTTTCTGTGTGATGGAGGCGAATTGTTGTTACTAACCTGCAAAATTGCTGTGAGCAGAAACCACCTAACATATGGAAGGCTTAGGATACAGTATTCTTTACCAAATAGTGATAATCCTAAAAATCTACACCACCTGGAAAGTGAGAAGATTTATAAAAATCACAAAATTGGGAATGAACAGTATTAAATCCTGCATTTGTCTTAGTTTCTTATACACTCAGAAATGCCTCCTTCTAAGAATTTCCAACACAAGCTCCAATTCAATAGTTCTTTCATATATAGTGTGTAAAGGAAAACTGACTTATTGGCAGTTATAAAGGAGACAAACAAAACTTGCCCAAAATGCTGAACTTGCGAAAGCAAGTATCAGAAGCAGAAATGATCAGGATTCTGCATTAAGTACTAGCAGTTTTGTGGCTGAATTGCAGCTTTGGAACTTACAAACACCTGGCAGACACCTCATTTTCTATCTTTTCTGCCAGATATGTTCCCAGTTGAAAATGTCTGGGTTTCTTTTTTTTTAATTCACTCTTCAAAGTGATAGTAAATGTTATCAAATTTGTATATAGGTATATGCCCTTGACTATAAAGCCCATGACAAAAATATATTACATTAAATTTCATAGAAACAACCTTGAAAAATGG
Source organism: Bison bison bison (assembly GCF_000754665.1). Classification (NCBI taxonomy): domain Eukaryota; kingdom Metazoa; phylum Chordata; class Mammalia; order Artiodactyla; family Bovidae; genus Bison; species Bison bison. Next base: position 6,274,515 of record NW_011494677.1, on the reverse strand, counting down.
ATAAAAAATGCTTGTCATGGTGGATTACAAGTTCTCAATGAAGAGACTTTCCTATTTTGAGGTAATACATTTTATTTTGTTGATGTGCTGTTACTATCTTCATGTTGCGGACAGTAATCTGAATAGATCAGGAAACCACCAAGATAGCATAGCTGATACGTGGATAGAAGCCACGTATAGTGTATGTCCTAAACATCATGGAATATTGCCTTCCTGTCTGGTGTCCAGAGATGTGTGGGCATGCCTTGCAGGCTCCGGAAAGTCGGGCACTGGGAGAAGTAATGGTTTAGTTTCACTCTCATCCCATGAGCCCACATCCTGTTCCCATTGTCCAGTGTTCACCTTTTATAGTTTCTTCTCCACCTGTCTTTTTTCAAAAATAATTTTATATATTGTTTTGGCTGTACTGCATAGCAGATGAGATCTTAGTTCCCTGACCAGGAATCGAACCTGTGTCCCCTACATTGGAAGCACAGAGTCTTAACCACTGGACCACAAGGGAAGTCCCTTCCTCTTGCTTTATCTTTCTCGTCAATAGTTTTTCTAGGCTTTCAAAATATATGACTAACCATTAACAGAGAAATTAGCTTTGAAATTTCATTTAGCTGTTTTATGTTCTATTACCTAAATGTGGATTCACTTTTTTTTTTTTTTTATTGATTTCCCCATCTATATACTCACATGACTGTGAAGCTTCATAAAAATCCTGAGATTTTCCTGGGTGGGCCACAAAGACATTCTCACTCTGTCAAATCCTCCAAGAGCTCTTTTTAAATTCATCATCAGTCTAGAAATTTAAACCAACACTGAAAACCAAGGGCCTGGAAGATTTATATCAGCTTTTAAACCTCCTCCCCAATGTTCTGGGGCTGTGTCAACATAGGCAGAGAGAAGTAAAGAGCCAAGGGTATTTAAGAATCCCACAGTGTGAGAAGTGAAGGTCTTGGAGATCTTTTAACCATCCTCCTCCATTTTAAATGTAAGAAATGGAATCAAAAACCAATAGTAGAACTGTAATTGCCTACCTGCTATCTGGGTGCTTATGATAATGATGGACTATTGTGGAGAAAAAATAAAGGTGTTTGATTTTTTTTCCAAAGATTGGCATCTTTAACTAATTACCATTTTTCTGAAATTAACACAGCCAATGACTAACTCCTACATAAGAAGAATTTCATAAATACCATAAAATCAATTCAGTTCAGTAATCAGTTGTTGAGTGTTTGTTTATTGGGTTATGTTTAAACATTCTGGGTCATCCCACAGTTAAGATAGCCACAAAAATACATAAATGTAAAGAGTTAATATAACCAACTGAATTTTTTGAGAGAAGAGTTAAAATGTTTTTAATGTAAAGAAAATAGTAAAGCCAAAATTAAGATAAACATGTAAAAAAACTAAAAATAGGAGCGTTCCTGGTGATCCAATGATTAAGACTCTGTGCTTCCAATGCAGGGGGTACAGGCTTGATCCCTGGTCAGGAAAACTAAGATCCCACATGCCTCATGGGGCAGCCAAAAAAATAAATAAAACTACCATGTCATCCAGCAATTCCACTCCTTTGGTATATATCCAGGAAAAGTGAAAACATTAATTTGAAAAGATACGCATACCCCAATGTTCATAGCAGCATTATTTACAATGGCTATGCCCTTGTGTATAGGCACACACACACACACACACACACACACACACTGGCATGTTACTCAGCCATTAAAAAGAATGGAATTCTGCCATTTGCGGCAGTGTGGATGGACCTAGAGAATATTGTGCTTAGTGAAATAAGTCAAAGACAAATACTGTGTGATATCACTTATATGTGGAACCAAAAAAAAAATACATAAAGGAATGTATATCCAAAACAGAAACAGACTCACAGATTTAGGAAAAAAGGAAAAGGAAACTTGTGGTTGCCAAAGGGAAAAAGAAGGGTGGACAGACAAATTAGGGGTATGGGATTAAGAGGTATAAACTGCTGTGTATAAAATAGATGAGCAACAAGGATATACTCTATAGCACAGGGAATTATACCCATTATCTTACAATAATCTATAATGGAATATAATCTGCAACATACTAAATTACTGTGCTATATATATGAAACTAATACACTATTATAAATCAACTATACTTCAGTTTAAAAAGAAAATCTATGCTATCAAACTCTGGAGACATACCTAAAAGAAAACCAAGTCCCTAATAAACACAGAGAGAAAAGCTGATTAACTCCAAGATTCATAGTTGCTGTAATAATCAAGAAAACTATTTGTCAGGATACTATACAACATTCCAAGATTAAAAAAAAATCTGAGAAATGTTTCTTGTTTTAATAATGAGTGTCTACAATTTGCCATGCATGCACACACACACAAAATCGGCTGAATGCTGTTGTAACTGGACTTGTGATTCACTTGGAAAAGACATTGAAAACAAACTATGATATGAATGAGCATGAACTGAGTGCTGTTGTAGTGGTTCCAAAATAATATTATGAGATTACAGAAGGAGGAAGGATTCTGAATGGTGGGATTTGAGAATACTTCCTGGAAGAAGTGTCCTATCGACAGGGCCTTGAAAGCTGCCCAGCTTTGCAAAGGAAACAAAACAGCTTTCTTCTTTTGCTAATCAATTGTAGAAAAGTGTAATTCTTCAGTATCATGTGACAATGACAGATTTTTATTTCCTCTGTCATCTAGAATTGTTGTCAATGAACATTGACTAATCTGTGTGATATTTATCAAAGCCACACTTAGTAACTGCGGTGATCTTTTAAAATAAAAAGTAAGGTACGTTAGAAAGGTCTCAGCATAAAGGAAGCATTAACATCTCATCTGTATAAGTCTGTGACCTTTTGGATGAGAAGTCTGAACAATGTGTAAATGATGGTTTCACAACAGCAATGGCACATACTGCTGTGTAGGAGGAGAAAAGGAGCTTTGGGTCTTGATTTGAAAACCCTCTTATGAAATGTGAAACTAACAACTGACATGATTAATCCAGCCAGCCAGGCACGAGGGAATGCTTACATTTTGGAAGTGAAGTTACTTCCTTGTCCTCGAGGTAGCACATATATTCCTGCAGTAATACTTTACTAAACCAGATCCAAGAAGAGGTAATGCTGTTGTTGTTGATGTTCATTTGTTCAGTCATGTCCAACTCTGTGACTCCGTGGACTGCAGCACGCCAGGCCTCCCTGTCCTTCACTGTCTCCCAGAGTTTGCTCAGATTCCTGTTAATGAACAGTATCTAACAGGTTAGTCTCAGTTTGTCAAAAGGACCAAGCCACTGTGATTTATCCTGACTTTTGATTCTCCCAAACGATCAGTAGACATAGTTTGGATTATTTACGAAATATGGCTTCCCTACTTTGGGAGAAAGAACACTGAAATGTGCTTTCTGTTTATAATTGTTAAGACGGGGAAGCAACCTAAGTGTCCATCAAGAAATGTATGGATAAAGATGATGTGTGTATGTATGTATGTATTTATATATACAGATGATGTGTGTATGTCACACACACACACACATATATAATGGAATATTCAGTTCAGTCGCTCAGTCATGTCCGACTCTTTGCGACCCCATGAATCGCAGCATGCCAGGCCTCCCTCTCCATCACCAACTCCCAGAGTTCACTCAAACTCATGTCCATCAATTTGGTGATGCCATCCAGCCATCTCCTCCTCTGTCGTCCCCTTCTCCTCCTGCCCCCAATCCCTCCCAGAATCAGGGTCCTTTCAAATGAGTTAACTCTTTGCATGACGTGGCCAAAGTATTGGAGTTTCAGCTTCAGCATAAGTCTTTCCAAGGAACATCCAGGACTGATCTCCTTCAGAATGGACTGGTTGGATCTCCTTGCAGTCCAAGGGACTCTCAAGAGTCTTCTCCAAAACCACAGTTCAAAAGCATCAATTCTTCAGTGCCCAGCTTTCTTCACAGTCCAACTCTCACATCCATACATGACCACTGGAAAAACCATAGCCTTGACTAGATGGACCTTTGTTGGCTAAGTAATGTCTCTGCTTTTGAATATGCTATCTAGGTTGGTCATAACTGTCCTTCCAAGGAGTAAGCGGTCTTTTAATTTCATGGCTGCAGTCACCATCTGCAGTGATTCTAGAGCCCCAAAAAATAAACTCTGACACTGTTTCCACTGTTTGTCCATCTATTTCCCATGAAGTGATGGGAGCAGATGCCATGATCTTCGTTTTCTGAATGTTGAGCTTTAAGCCAACTTTTTCACTCTCCACTTTCACTTTCATCAAGAGGCTTTTGAGTTCTTCTTCACTTCCTGCCCTACTCAACCATAAAAAGCAATGGAATTGCCACTTGCAGCAACATGGATGGACCTAGAGGTCATCAACTAAGTGAGGTATGATTAACTCAGAGACAAACAATATCTTATGATATCACTTATATGTGGAGCCTAAAAAATAATAGAGATTAATCTATTTATAAAACATAAACAAACTCAACTTACACACATAGAAAACAAGCTTATGGTTACCAGAGTGGGGAGAGAGGAGGAGAGGGATAAATTAGGAGTACTGTATTAAATGATATATACTATTATATATAAAATAGATAACAAGCATTTAACTCTATAGCACAGGAAACTATATTCAACATCTTGTAACAACCTGTAATGGAAAATAGTCTGAAAAGCATATATATACACACACACTCATTTATAGAACGGAGTCATCTTTCTGTACACCTGAAATTAACACAATATTGTAAATCAACTATACTTCAATTTTTTAAAAGGTAAAAAAAATATATAGTAAAGAAAAAAAAGAAGTGTATTAACCAGAACAGAGAGACCCGTCAGCTGGTACAGTAAGAAGCACTAGGATTAAGTGCTATCTAAGAGGTACAACGATGATAGTGTTTTAGCTCAGTAAGATCTTGTTTTAAAAAGCTAGTTTATCCATTGCTCTGAAGATATCAAAGCATGATATTCTAACCACAAATTAGGGAGAGAAATGGTAATTCTTAAAAGACATTCTCTGCATTGTGATGTAAAAGAAGTATCCCAGGCAGTCTTCTGTAAACCCCATTTTGTGATCCCACTGAAAAGGGTAACGTGGTGTCAGCACAGCTAGAATAACTCAAAATCCACCACTCTTTGGAGAAGTGTGCCATTTATTTCCACTGAAGATAAGGCAGTTGGAACAAGTGACCTTTCCCCTGCCTTAGATGTAGTTGTGCTTTCAAAATGAGCTCTCGTTTACCCAACTCACAGAGGAGGCTGCTTTTGCAGGGAACACAGAATATCAAACACAATTAAGAATAAAAGCAAGACTCCCTTTGAATGTAGAAGAAAATTAGTCCAAACTTCTTGTTCTAAATGAATGGAAAATACAGCTTTCATGGCACCTAGGTCCATAATATTATGGGAGAAATATGTGATACTTGCTGTTTGGGGTTCTATTTGGCTGTTGTTTACAGATAATTTAGATAAGTTCAGTTCTAGGCATATTTTTCCTAATTTCCCAATGAGATTGATGTTCATTCTCTATTTATGTCACACTGCCCTTTCGCAACAATTTCACAGAAAAACATTAAGAATATTCCTGTGTAATTTTTTTTTGGGAGGGGCTTGTTTCAAGATGATTTCTTACTGTGATGAACAGACTCTGAAAACAGTCCCCTGACCTCAGGTCAGTCTCTTGCTGCCTCTCCATGAAGGCAGCAGGGCCTTTGACTTGTTTTTTACTGATAAAATTCAGCAAGGTTGACCAGATATATGTAATTACCTCTGTGTGTGTGTGTGTGTGTGTGTGTGTGTGTGTGTGTGTGTGTATTACCTGATTATGTTACAGATGGTTATATGTCTTGCTGGAGTTTCTCCTTTTCTTACTGCCTTTGAGGAAACAAATGGCCACGTTGGGAAACCCCACTCAGAACTGTGGGTGACCTCAGGAACTGAGGGTGTCCTCCAGCTAAGAGCCAGTGAAGTAGATTCTGTCAGCATTATGAATGACCTTGGAAGCAGATTCTACCCTTGTTGACCCTCAAATGTGACTACAGCCCTGGCCAACACCCATGAGTCCCTAAGTAAGGCACCCAGTTACACCGTGTCCAGACTCCTAATCCAGAGAAACTGTGGGATAATCAGTGTGTGTTGTTCGAAGCAGCTAAGTTTGTGGAAAACTTTCGTTGTATGGTAAAGATCAGTTTTCATTCCAATTCCAAAGAAAAGTGAAAGCTCAGTCGTGTCTGACTCTGCAACCCATGGATTGTAGCCCATGAAATTTTCCAGGCAAGAGTACTAGAGTGGGTTGCCATTTCCTTCTCCAGGGGATCTTCCTGACACAGGGATCAAACCCAGGTCTCCCGCATTGCAGGCAGAGGCTTTATCTCTGAGCCACCAGGGAATCTCAAAGAAAGGCAATGTCAAACAATGTTCAAACTTCTGCACAATTGCACTGATCTCACACACTAGCAAAGTAATGTTCAAAATTTTCCAAGCTAGGCTTCAACAGTACATGAACTGAGAACTTCCAGATGTTCAAGTTGAATTTAGAAAAGGCAGAGGAACTAGAGACCAAATTGCCAATGTCCGTTGGATCATAAAAGCAAGAGAATTCCAAAAAAACAGATACTTCTACTCATTGACTATGCTAAAGCCTTCAACTGTGTGGATCACAACAAACTGTGGAAAATTCTGAAAGAGATGGAAATACCAGACCACCTTATCTGCCTCCTGAGAAATATGTATGCAGGTCAAGAAGCAACAGTTAGAACCAAACATGGAACTATGGACTTGTTCCAAATTGGGAAAGAAGTACGTCAAGGCTGTATGTTGTCACCCTCCTTATTTAACTTATATGCAGAGGACATCATGTGAAATGCTGGACTGGATGAAGCACAAGCTGGAATCAAGATTGCTGGGAGAAATACCAATAACCTCAGATATGCAGGTGACACCACCCTTATGGCAGAAAGCAAAGAGGAATTGAAGACCCTCTTGATGAAAGTGAAAGAGGAGAGTGAAAAAGCTGACTTAAAACTCAACATTCAAAAAACTAAGATCATGGCATCTGGTCCCATCACTTTATGGCAAATAGATGGGGAAACAATGGAAACAGTGAGAGACTTTATTTTCTTGGGCTCCAAAATCACTGCAGATGGTGACTGCAGCCATGAAATTAAGATTCTTGCTCCTAGAAGAAAAGCTATGAAAAACATAGACAACATATTAAAAAACAGAAACATTACTTTGCTGACAAAGGTTTGACTAGTCAAAGCCATGGTTTTTCCAGGAGTCATGTATGGATGTGAGAGTTGGACCATAAGGAAAGCTGAGTGCTGAAGAATTGATGCTTTTGAACTATGGTGTTGAAGAAGACTCTTGAGAGTCCCTTGGACTGCAGGGAGATCCACCCAGTCAATCCTAAAGGAAATCAGTCCTGAATATTCATTGGAACGACTGAGGCTGAAGCTGAAGCTGCAATACTTTGGCCACCTGATGTGAAGAGCCAGCCTCTTAGAAAAGACCCTGATGCTGGGAAAGATTGAAGGCAGGGGGAGAAGGGGATGACAGAGGATGAGACGGTTGGATGGCATCACCACGTCAATGGACATGAGTTTGAGTAAACTCCGGGAGTTGGTGATGGACAGGGAGGCCTGGTGTGCTGCAGACCATGGGGTCACAATGAGTTGGACACGACTGAGTGACTAAACTGAACTGAAGTTTGTGGTCATTTGTTATACAGTGATAAAAAGCAGATGCGCTTACTAAAACAGGGAACAGTCATCAGTCCTGGTAAAGGGATTTATTTCCCAATAATTTCCATGAATACTGTGTGGATAATGATTTTGCTGATTTGCTTTATTCTTTTATTTCTTCAGATTTAGGATATTAAAGATAAATTCAAATTTTCAACATGCTGATAACCTCAGTCTGTCTTCTCCTTGTATTTGTGTGTGTGTGTGTGTAAGTTTAATCATGGTACAGGAGATGGTTAAAAAGTTTTTTAGAAAAGAAAAATCTTATTTCTCTGAGATAGTTTCTTAAAGGCTGCCTCAGTTTTTTCCAAAATATTTTCTTCTGTAACATCTCCACATTCTGCTTTGGATTTTAGTTCATGTATTAGGAGTCCACCGTCCATCCAACAGGTCTTTCTGAGGTGTATGATTTGACCAGTTCCCTGCAGGACTCTCAAGTTTTCAAGCTGAGGAGGAGTAAGACAGCCTCATCCATCAGTGTATGACAGTATTAGAATATCATTCAAAGGACAGGTCTAAACTACATGTTTAGAGACTACAATATTTGGAGACTGACTTGGCTCACAAAACCATAGTCATTATCCAAGTTAGATACTTCAGAAAAGTATCCAAGTTAGCTACTTCAGAAACTTAAAAAAAATCACATTGTTTCTTCTCTCTCTCCCTCTCTTTCTTATTCCTCCCTCCTCCCCTCCCTTCTTTCTTACCCTCCAAATACTTATAAATTGTGGCCTTTATTAGCATAGAATCATAGATACCAATGGCTGTAAAATAAAGTGTCAAACCAGGCTCCTCCGTCCATGGGGTTTTCCAGGCAAGAGTACTGGAGTGGGGTGCCATCGCCTTCTCCGTAAAATACTCCTTTAGTCTCTTGTAAAACATATCTTAT